>NC_143069.1:29932500-30255000 GCF_052426305.1 Pelodiscus sinensis | reverse complement strand
GGCTCAAGTCGAGTCTCGTCCCTAAAGTCACTTTCGAGTCTCAAGTCTTAATTTAAAAAATGTCAAGTCACTTTTGTACATGCCATCAATATCGATAAATAACAATCACTATCTGTTTTCATTTATTAGCATAAATGGTACTTACCGTACTTGTTAACTGCTAATAGTCCAGCTGGGAGGCAGGGCCGTGATCGCTGCTGTGGGCGGTTTGTTACTAACAATAGTGGCATTTTTGGACAATTTTTTCACCAAGTTGATTTAACAAAATGAGCAAGTCTCAAGTCACAAACAATGAACCCGAGTCGAGTCTCAAATCGAGTTACCTAGGTGACTTAAGTCCGACTCGAGTTCAAGTCGTGCGACTAGAGTCAACAACTCTGGTAAAAAGTCAAGTCACAAGAATATTACCAGGTCTCTATAGAGAACTCCTCCTTTGGTTTCATAGCTTATGGCTTGTTTTTTACTGGAAGAATATGGACATTGATGGGTCTGGCTGGCAGCTACTATTTCTCCCCCCAAATTCCCAGGACCAGTATCCAAACACCACTGGCACTCTCTGGGGAACTCGGTAAGAAAGTGCTGCTCTATCTGGACTTTGTCTTTGTGGTGGAGTCTGTGCTATACCACACAGCTTCTCTCGCCCTCTTCCACCCTCTAATGTTTTTCTCTCGCTGTTTTCCCTTTTCTCTCAACTCTGTGTTGAAATTCACTGATCATTGTGAAATGCAGGTATCTTATCCAAAGACGGAGTGAAGAACTGCACTTGTGTTGCAGGGCTGAAGGATGAGCAATCTAGACTGGGGAAATTCCCACCCATTGTACCTAAATCACTGCACTCTCTGGTCAGCTCTAGAGGGTAGCGCTGCCTGGTCTGTATCTGGGTTCTGGAGAGAACAAGCACATGGTTGGGTTTCCAGGCAGAACTCTCATTGGTTGGTTTTTTTTTATTCGGTGCTCTTTTTCCATAGAGGAAGGTTTCCCAGGCAGGGGGCTGGTTGGCTGCCACCAGGAACCGCAGCTGAACACAGCTGGCACCCTCTGAAAGAACCAGATAAGAAGGCACGAATGTGTGTTGGGACATTCTTCCTCAAGTTGATGCCGTTTGTCATTCCACCTCCTTCCTTGAAGCCTCCCGGAGAATCTTTGATCACGGGGGAACTTTTCCTGTAAATAAGAAGGAAAATGCAAATATCTCAATGGACCATCACTGACCCGGCACCCCAACGGGAGCACTTGCTGGGACACTGAGCAGGGTAAGTGCTCCCCTGTTGTGGCATTGGTTAAGTGAAAAAACAACAGTGTTTGCACTTTACCAGAAAGTGACTTGTCCTGATTCCTGCCTGGCAAAGAGTTTTCTCGCTGCTTCCTCTTACTCCCCGACTGTTGGCACGCTGGTCTTACAGAAACACCAGGACAAGAACTGCAGCTGTTCTCCAGGGTTGTAGGAAGACCTTCCATTGGGAAAATGCCAACCAGTCACATCCAAACTGCTGCACTCTCCTGTCAGTGCGAGAGGCTAGTGCTGCCTGCTTTGGATCCGGTTTCCTGAGAGAAGGACCACATTGCTGGGTTTCCAAGCCAAACTCCATGTTGGGAGGAATGAGATGACCCAGACTGATGCTTTTCCCACCCTGGGTATTCCCAGACATAGCAGCCAAACACAGGTGGGGCTTTTCTGAATGACTATAAGAAAGTGCCAGTGGGTTTGGATGTTCTTCCTGGAGTTGATTCCTTGAGATTCCAATATTCCCTTTCCTCAGTCCAGACGTGGTGTATTTTTTTGGAGGGGCTGTTTTTGAGGACACTGCTTAACCAGCAAAAGCAGCTTCTCCTCTCTTGCTATTCACACCTCCAGATCAGCTACTAGAAGTGGGCCTCATCCTCCCTTATGTTCCAACACTGAGGTTAGTCTATAAGGTGCCACAGGACTCCTCGCCGCTTTTGCAGATTCAGACTAACACGGCTACCTCTCTGATACTCTTCCTTAGCTCAGTAGCTAAACTATATCCAGTTCTAGTATATATCCCAGTCGCCAGCCTCATGGACAGACTGGGGGGAGAGGGAGGCTACAAACCTGGAATAGTCCTTGTTGGAGCCTGGTTGATGTCAAAAAGTGCAGAATCATGTGCCTGGAGCTGGACCGCAAACTCCTATCTATGTGGCTTCTCTTTGCTGGCTTTGAAAAACAAATTTCTAGCTCCATTCCTTAAGGTTTCCTGTTGAGATTATGTCTAGTGTATGGGTGTGTATTGGGTGGGAGGGGGTAGGTCAGAAGCCAAATAAGATTTCTAGGTGTTCATAGAGAACTCTCCTCCTTTTTTTAAGCAGGTTATGGCTTTGGTTTTCCTGAATTTTTATTGGTCTGGTTGGCAGCCCTTTGATTTGTCTGGCTGACAACCACTCTTTCTGTCACCAAATTTCCAGGAACAAGTCCAAACACAGCTGGCACTTTTCAGGAAAACTAGATTAACAAGTGCTGGACATTATATCTGGGGTGCAGCCGGCACATGGTTCTAGCCATCGGATACTACAAATATTCAAGTGAGTCCCTGATTTCTGAGAGAATTTCCCTGTGATACCTAGAGGGAGCTACAGCATCACAATGTACCTTCATTGACTTTTTTTGACCTTCAGTAGGAGCACTTGCTGAAGCAGTGACAAAGGTAAATGCTTCTGTGTTTAGGCATAGGTTAAGTGAAGCATTTTCCCCGGATAGCACAAAATAGTATCTCTCTCTGTCTCTCTCACTCTCCATTAGTTCCTTGCTGTTTTCATTGTTTTTCAATTCTAATGTAAATCTATTGTACTAATTCTGTTGGAACAGTAGAATTCTATTGTGAAATTTTGCCCATGGACAGGGCATAAGAATGACACCTGTACTCCAGATTTTAGCAAACTCCCTTGGTGAATTTCTAACCAATCCAATTCAAACCGCTGCACTCTAGGGTTGTTCTGCAAGATGGTGCAGCCTGGTTAGGATCTGGTTTCTTGAGAAAACAGGCTGGGTTTCCAAGCACAATACATATGTATATTTCATTCTAAGGTTCTTTTTCTCTAGAGAAAATTTTCGCAGGCCAGGGCAGGTTGGCGGCCACCATTTCCCTAGAGATTCTTAGGAAGAACAGCCGAACACAGCTGGCCCTCTCTAAAGAGCTAAATAAGAAAGTGCCAGTGGGTTTGGATGTTCTTCCCGGAGTTGACTGCTGACGTGATTCCTCCCTCGCTTCCTCTCCAGTCTCTTAAGAACTTTTCCTATCAGTGAGAAGTGACATAAAAATTATCTGAATGGACCCTCACTGGCCTGGCGCCCCAACAGGAGCACTTGCTGGAATATCGAGAGGGGTAAGTGCTCCCCTGTTGAGGATTAGGTCAAGTGAAATCTTCCAGCATCATCTCCACACAGTGGAAATCTACAAGGCTCATTGGTAGGTTTTGGGATCTCTCTCACTCTTGGTTGTCTCTTCTCCAGTCACTGATCATGCAAAGGCCATGTTCATTGGGAACTGCGGGCTGTCTAGATACAGAACTGCCCCTGTCCTCTAGTGATGAATGTGCAACAACCTCAATATAGGCACTGCTGGCTCCCTCTGGAGCAGAAAGTGCTGCCGCGTTTGGCCATGGTTTCAGCCGTGGGTCCCAGAGATGCTTCAAACTTGTAAGTGCGTTTCTTTTCCTACAGGAATATTGTCTTGGATGTGTCTGGTTGGCAGCCACCATCACCCCCCAAACTGAAATTCCCACGAACAATCTCCAACACAGCTGGCATTCTCTAGAGAGCTAAATAAGAGAATGCTGCTGTGTGTGGCCATGGTTTCAGTTGTGGATCTCATCCGTTAGATGCTTCAGACCTCCCAGGGAGTCTCTGATTTCTGAGAACATTTCCCAATGGACAGAGGAGCCCACAGAGTCACACTGAACATTCGCTGACCCGGCCCCCCAACGGGAGCACTTGCTGGGACACTGAGCAGGGTAAGTGCTCCCCGGTTGAGGCATCGGTTAAGTGAAAAACCAGCAACCGTGACTGATCTTTGCAAACAATGACTCACATGATTCCTGCCTTCCAGCGTTTGCTCACTGCTTTTCCTGTTTGCATGTAATAATCATCAAAGCACTGCTGGTCCTACACACAGACAAGGACAAGAACTGCACCTGTACCCCAGTGTTGAATGATGAACAACTTCCATTGGGGAATGTCCAACCAATCACATCCAAACCACTGAGCTCTCCCATCATTCTGTAGGGTAGTGCTGCCTGGTGTGGTTCTGGTTTCTTGAGCAAGCAAGCACATTGCTGGGTTTCCCAGCACATTTTTTTTTCTGTGTGTGTGTGTATGTATGTGCACACTGTAATGTTCTTTTTCCCTAGAGTTTTTCCCACACAGGGTTTGATTGGCTGCCACCAGTTCCTTCTGGTAGGTCTACAGTACAGCATTATTTTGAAATATCTTATTTTGAAATAACACATCTACACACAAAATGCACTTTTGAAACAAGCTTTTTGCTATTTCGAAATAGCTCATCCACACTGATTGGACGGGGAATTGCATTTAACGCCAGCCGGTTCCTGCAGGACATCAGGTCAGAAGTTACCTTGTGGCCAGGGTGGCCAGCAGGGCACCCTGGAAGGGGCTGGAGGCCCCCCTATATCGAAATAAGCGTCTACACAGTGCTTATTTCGAAACAGCAATTTTGAAATTGGTGCTATTCCTCGTGGGATGAGGTTTACCAATTTCAAAATAAGCCCTCCGGTATTTCAAATTAACTTCAAAATAGCAGTTGGCTTGTGTAGACGCTAGGAAAGTTATTTCGAAATAACTTTGCTGTGTAGACATACCCTTAGATATTCCTAAGGAACCACAGCCGAACACAGCCGGCCCTCTCTAAAGAGCTAAATAAGAAAGTGCCAGTGTCTTTGGACGTTCTTCCCAACGTTGATTCCTGATGTGATTCCACCCCTTCTTCTCCAGTCTCTTAGAAGTTTTCCTATCAGTGACAAAGGAAAATATAAATTATCTCAATGGACCCTCACTGGCCTGGCGCCCCAACAGGAGCACTTGCTGGAATATCGAGAGGGGTAAGTGCTCCCCTGTTGAGGATTAGGTCAAGTGAAATCTTCCAGCATCGTCTCCACACAGTGGAAATCTACAAGGCTCATTGGTAGGATTTGGGATCTCTCTCACTCTTGGTTGTCTCTTCTCCAGTCACTGATCATGCAAAGGCCATGTTCATTGGGAACTGCGGGCTGTCTAGATACAGAACTGCCCCTGTCCTCTAGTGCTGAATGTGCAACAACCTCAATATAGGAAATGCCACCCCCTCTTGTCCTGACCATGGCCCCTGGTCGCTGTGTGGGGCAGTGCTCCTTGACTTGGATCTGGTTTCTCGTGAAACATGAGCACATTGCTAGAAGCCTGTGGAGATCTCCTTTGGGTTTGTCCAGGCTAATGCTTTTCCTACAGAAACACTGACCTGGATGTGTCGACAGCTTCCTCTCCAACCTCCTCCCGCCCCCTCCAAATTCCCACGACCAATCTCCAGGCACTGCTGGCTCCCTCTGGAGCTCTGGAGCAGAAAGTGCTGCTGCGTTTGGCCATGGTTTCAGCCGTGGGTCCCAGAGATGCTTCAAACCTGTAAGTGTGTTCCTTTTCCTACAGGAATATTGTCTTGGATGTGTCTGGCTGGCAGCCACTATTCCCCCCCCCCCCCCCCAACTGAAATTCCCAGGAACAATCTCCAACACAGCTGGCATTCTCTGGAGAGCTAAATAAGAAAGTGCTGCTGTGTGTGGCCATGGTTTCAGTTGTGGATCTCATCCGTTAGATGCTTCAGACCTCCCAGGGAGTCTCTGATTTCTGAGAACATTTCCCGATGGACAGTAGAGGAACCCACGGAGTCACACTGAACATTCGCTGACCCGGCCCCCCAACGGGAGCACTTGCTGGGACACTGAGCGGGGTAAGTGCTCCCCGGTTGAGGCATCGGTTAAGTGAAAAACCAGCAACAGTGTCTGATCTTCACAAACAATGACTCACGTGATTCCTGCCTTCCAGCGTTTGCTCACTGCTTTGCCTGTTTGCACGCAATAATCATTGCAACGTGCTGCTGGTCCTACACACAGACAAGGACAAGAACTGCACCTGTACCCCAGCGTTGAATGATGGACAATTTCCACTGGGGAATGTCCAACGAACCACGTCCAAACCACTGTGCTCTCCTCTCATTCTGTAGGGTAGTGCGGCCTGGTGTGGATCTGGTTTTTTGAGTGAGCAAGCACATTGCTGCTGGGTTTATGAGCACAATTTCTTTTTCTGCGTGCGCGTGCGTGCGTGCGTGCGTGCGTATGCATGCATGCATGCATGCGTGCGTGTGCATGCATGCGTGCACACATGCTCTAAAGTTCTTTTTCCCTAGAGAAAATTTTCCCCACACGGGTGCTAGTTGGCTTCCACCATTTCCCTAGAGATTCTTAGGAACCACAGCCGAACACATCCGGTCCTCTCTATCGAGCTAAATAAGAAAGTGCCAGGGTGTCTGGACGTTCTTCCCGGAGCTGGTTCCTGACGTGATTCAAGCCCCTCTTCTCCAGTCTCTAAGAAGTTTTCCTATTGAGAAGGAAAATATAAATGTATCTCACTGGCCTGGCACCCCAACGGGAGCACTTGCTGGAATATCGAGAGCGGTAAGTTCTCCCCTGTTGAGGAGTCGGGTCAAGTGAAAACTTCCAGCATTTTCTCCACAAAAACGGAAATCTACAAGGCTCATTGGTAGGTTCTGGGGCTCTCACTCACTCTTGGTTGTGTCTTCTCCAGTCACTGATCATGTCAATGCCATTTTCATTGGGAACTGCGGGCTGGCTAGATACAGAACTGCCCCTGCCCTCTAGTGCTGAATGTGCAACAACCTCAACATAGGAAATGCCACCCCCTCCTGTCCTGACCATGGCCCCGGGTCACTGGTTAGGGTAGTGCTGCCTAGTTTGGATTTGATTTCTTGTGAACCACAGGCACGTGGCTGGCGCGTGGCTGGGTGCCCATGGAGAACACATCCTCTAGGTTTGCACAGGCTAATGCTTTCTGTTCCTACAGGAATATAATTTTGGATGTGTCTGGGTGGCAGCTACCATACCCCTCCAACTGAAATTCCCAGGAACAGCTGGCACTCTCTGGAGCGCTAAGGCAGAAAGCACTGCTGTGTTTGACCATTCCTTCAGCCGTGGATAAGAACGGAACATAAGAACAGCCAGACAGGGTCAGACCAAAGGTCCATCTAGCGCAGGGTCCTGTCTGTCTGTCAACTGTGGCCAATACCAGGTGCCCCAGAGGGACTGAACACAACAGAGAATCATCCAGCAATCCCTCTTCCATCACCAATACCCAGCCTTTCACAGAGCACAGACACCATTCCTACCCATCCTGGCTAATAGCCATTGATGGACTGAACCTCTGTGCCAATTTATCTCAGAATCTGCTAGAACTGGAAGGGACCTTGCAGGTCATTGAGTCCAGTCCCCTGCCTTCACAGCAGGACCAAGTACCATCCCTGACAATTTTTGCCCCACATTCCTAACCAGCCTCCCCAAGGATTGAACTCACAACCCTGGATTTAGCAGGCCAATGCGCAAACCACTGAGCTATCCCTGTCCCCCAGCTTGTTTTTTTTTAAACCCTGTTAAAGTCCTGCTCTTCCCAACATCTTCTGGCAAGGAGTTCCATAGGCTGACCATGTGCTACGTGAAGAAAAACTTCCCTTTGCTTGTTTTTAAACCTGCTACCTATTTCATTTAGTGACTCTTAGTTCTTATATTGCGGGAAGAAGTACATTACTTTTCCTTATTCGGTTTTTCCACACCACTCATGATTTTATAGAGCTCTAGCCTCTCCCCCCTTAGTCTCCTCTTTTCTAAGCTGAAAAATCCAAGTCTTTTTTAATCTCTCGTTATATGGCACCTGTTCCAAGCCCCCTACTCCTGTTTTGTTGCCTTTCTCTGAACCTTTTCCAATGCCAATATCTCTTTTTTGAGATGAGGTGACCACATCTGTACGCAGTATTCTACACGGGCGTACCATGGATTTATAGAGAGGTAATAAGATATTCTCTATCCCTTTTTTAATGATTCCGAACATTCTCTTTGCTTTTTTGACTGCCGCTGCACATGGCGTGGATGTTTTCAGAGAATTATCCTTAATGACTCCCAAGAGCTCTCTCTTGAATAGTTGTAGCCAAATTAGTACCCGTCATATTGTATGTATAATTGGGATTATTTTTTGCAATGTGCATCACTTTACATTTATCAACATTAAATTAGTGAGATCTTTTTTGCTCTTCATGGTCTGCTTTGGTCTTAACTATCTTGAGCAGTTTAGTATCATCTGCAAGATGATCCGATCATCCTATCCCTTTGATGCTTTAAACCTCCAAGTGAGTCCCTGACTTGAAAACACTTCCCAGTGCTCAGTAGAGGAACCCACAGAATCCCATTGAACATTCACTGACCTGGTACCCCAACGGGAGCACTTGCTGGGACACTGAGCAGGGTAAGGGCTCCCCTGTTGAGGCATCAGATAAGTGAAAAAACCAACAACTGTGTTTGCACCTCAGAAAAGTGACTCTTCCGATTCCTGTCTCACTGCTTCCCCCTTCCCCCGACTGTCTGCACACAGTGATCGTTGCAAAGTGCTGCTGGTCTTACACAAACACAAGGGCATGAACTGCAGCTGGATTCCAGAGCTGAATAAGGAGCAATTTCCATTGGGGAATTTCCACCCAATTCCATCCAAACCATTGCGCTCTCCTGCCATCCTGGAGGGTAGTGCTGCCTGGCATGGATCTGGTTTCAATGCAGCGCTCTGATGTTGGGGGGTTGGGTTCTGTTTTTGCACAGACTTTCTCTCTCCCAAGAGGCTGGCTTTTCATGCAGGGACAGCCTGGCTGGCACCATGGCCTCAGCCTTTCCAAGCAACACCAGCCAAATGCAGGTGGGGCTTTTTCAGTATTAAAAAGTGTTTGCACCTTCCTTCTGTAACTGACAACGTCCGGGCATTCATTCACCTCTGGCGTTCCTCCAATCCCCAGCAGGCTCTTTTGAGTGCTGGGAACTTTTCCCACTAGTGAGACGTCAAATCCTCCAGGTTGCCCGCTGCAAGAGACCCCGGTCTCAGCAGTTAAAGTCTCGGGTGTATAGTATACACACACACACACACACCACTCACTGCCCTGACCATCGGTTGGCAGAATTGGGGCACTCGTCAACCTCCTCCAGGTTGCCCGCTGCAAGGGACCCCGGTCTCAGCAGTTAAAGTCTCGGGTGTATAGTATACACACACACACACACACCACTCACTGCCCTGACCATCGGTTGGCAGAATTGGGGCACTCGTCAACCTCCTCCAGGTTGCCTGCTGCAAGGGACCCCGGTCTCAGCAGTTGAAGTCTCGAGTGTATAGTATACACACACACCACTCACTGCCCTGACCATCGGTTGGCAGAATTGGGGCACTCGTCAACCTCCTCCAGGTTGCCCGCTGCAAGGGACCCCGGCCTCAGCAGTTAAAGTCTCGAGTGTATAGTATACACACACACACACACACACACCACTCACTGCCCTGACCATCGGTTGGCAGAATTGGGGCACTCGTCAACCTCCTCCAGGTTGCCCGCTGCAAGAGACCCCGGTCTCAGCAGTTGAAGTCTCGAGTGTATAGTATACACACACACACACACACACACACACACACACACACACACACACCACTCGCTGCCCTGACCATCGGTTGGCAGAATTGGGGCACTCGTCAACCTCCTCCAGGTTGCCCGCTGCAAGGGACCCCGGTCTCAGCAGTTGAAGTCTCGAGTGTATAGTATACACACACACACCACTCACTGCCCTGACCATCGGTTGGCAGAATTGGGGCACTCGTCAACCTCCTCCAGGTTGCCTGCTGCAAGGGACCCCGGTCTCAGCAGTTGAAGTCTCGAGTGTATAGTATACACACACACCACTCACTGCCCTGACCATCGGTTGGCAGAATTGGGGCACTCGTCAACCTCCTCCAGGTTGCCCGCTGCAAGGGACCCCGGTCTCAGCAGTTAAAGTCTCGGGTGTATAGTATACACACACACACACCACTCACTGCCCTGACCATCGGTTGGCAGAATTGGGGCACTCGTCAACCTCCTCCAGGTTGCCTGCTGCAAGGGACCCCGATCTCAGCAGTTGAAGTCTCAGGTGTATAACACACACACACAAACACACACACACACACAAACACACACACACACACGCACACACACTGCCCTGACCGTCGGCTGACAGAGAACCAGCACATTGATGGGTTTCCAGGAAGAACTCATAGAATCATAGAGCAGGAGGTCATCAAGTCCAGCCCCCTGCCCAAGGCAGAACTAATCTCAACTAAATCAACCCAGCCAGGGCTTTGTCATTGTTTTCTTTTGTTTCTTTTTTTGTTTGTTTGTTAGTTGTTTTGTTTAATGCTCTTTTTCCCCTAGGGCAGGGGTTGGGGAACCTTTTCTGGATGGAAGGCGACAGACCCAGACAAAAATCAGTCAGAGGCTGCATACAAGTGAGAAGCAAGCAAGCCAACTAACCCCCATTGCCGTGGCTCCTAACTGAGAAGGAGAAAGACGCTCCCCATAATCCCGCATACACCAGAACCTTGGGGGAGCCCAGTAGCCTCAGCTGGGGACCGGATCCAGGCAAGCCACTGACCACATCCACCCCAGGCCTTAGGTTCCCCTAGATCAAGGTTTCATAGGCAGGGGCTTGTTCCTGCCACTGTTTACCCAGCCCTTCCTAGGAACGACAGCCAAACACAGCTGGCACCCTCTGATGAGCTAAATAAGAAAGGGCCAGTGCGTTTGGACGTTCTTCCTAGAATTGAGGCTGTTTGTGATTCCACCCACTCCTTGTAGGCTCCAGGAGAATCTCTGATCTTGGGGAACTTTTCCTATAAATGAGAAGGAAAAAACATGTTCTGAATGGAGCATCACTGGCCCGGCAACCAGTCCCAACGGGGACACTTGCTGCCATAACGAGAGCAGTGAGTGCTCCCCTGTTGAGGCATCGGTCCAGTGAACACACCCAACATTGGCTCCAGACAGCGCAAATCCACACGGCTTATTCATCCCGGGTGTTGTGGTTCCATCTCAGTCTTGGTTTGTCTCCTTGCTGGTCAGTGATTGTCAGTCTCATCATCGTTCTGAATCGCAGGCTGTCTCGATAGGATGAAGACCGGCCCCTGGCCTCCAGTGTGTCGGGAAAAGAACGCACAGGAAACGTGAGAGGATGGAGTAATCGGACCGTTTTATTGCCCACGCACGTTTATCTCCGACCCCCAGCACACTGAGTGGCAAAGATTTGGCAGCTGTTACACTTCTTTATCTGTTTTCACCTGCAAATGCGTATGTCTACTGCTACCTTCAGTAAACCCTAAGGTAAAGGGTGAAAGAAAAGTGAACTCTGTGGCAATTGCAATGAAATCACACAAACCAGTGCTCGGTCATTGTATTCCCAATAGGTCTGGCTAAAAGCAAATTTAGAGAGAGCTACTGATGCCACAAAAACTTACTTTTGTCAAAAAATCCAAAGATTATTGGCCACTGGGGAGAGGCTGTTCTCAGTAGTGACAGATGGCAGAACAAGGAGCAATGGTCTCAAGTTGTGGTGGGAGAGGTCCAGGTTGGATATTAGGAAAAACTATTTCCCTAGGAGGGTGGTGAAGCACTGGGATGGGTTCCCTAGGGAAGTAGAGGAGCCTCCATCCCTAGAGGTGTTTAAGTCTCGGCTTGACAAAGCCCTGGCCGGGTTGATTGAGATGGGATTGGTCCTGCCTTGGGCAGGGAGCTGGACTTGATGCTCTTCTAAGGTCTCTTCCAGTTCTATGATTCTATGATTCAAAGGGGCTCACGGAGGAGGCAGGTGACTGGAGGCCCCAAGAGGCACCGTCCCGGAGGCGGAGGGGCGGCCCCCCTAGGTGAGAGTGGGCCCACCAAGCGAGGGTCGCTGCATGAGGAAGGTCTGTCTCACTGCCGCTGGAGAGGAGTGGGCTCCCCGAGAAGGGGCTGCCGCCCTGCAGAAGGGGGTCCCACCCGGGGGCTGAGGGGCCAAGTGTGGGCCCGACCTGTGAGCCCTGACGCCTATGAAGGAGCCATTTGTGTGGTGATGAAGCCACTTGACAACCCCTGGTCCATCCTGTCAGCTTCTGACTTGACTGTGTTCGTCGGCAGCACCCCAGTGTAACATCGGCTTTCACGATATTTCATTTCCGCGTTGCTGAGGCGGATAAAATCGCTCCACTACAAAACTGTCACCCGCCCCCTCCCATCTGCTGTTGGGCACGGGGGCAGCAGTCGAACAGTCCTGCATCCGGCCCCACAAACCCGAACGATGTCCCAGCCTTCCAAAAAATGTGATTGCCCGATAAAAAGTTGAAATTTTCCATGAGGAAAAGTCTAACCCTCTTCGGAGCCGCTGCAGTGGCTCGTTCTCAGAACGTTTCTGTCCCGTGCGGGGACGCTCTTCCCAGCGTTACAGATTTTCGAGGCCAGAAGAGACCTTTAGATGGGCAATAACACAGGGGCGGTGTGTCAGGGTTAGCCACTAGTGGGCCGCCGCCATTACGTTTGCTTGCACGTCTGCAGGTACCAGCCGTCGCAGCTCCCATTGGCCATGGATTGCCGCTCCTGGCCAATGGGAGAGTCAGGGAGCAGAGCAGATCGGGACAACACTTCCTAGCGCTCCCATTGGCCGGGAATGGCACTCGTCGACCAATGGGAGCTGCGATTGCCAGGTAAATATACCAGGAGCTGACCAGATCTGGTCCATGGGGTGGTAGTTGCCCAACCTACTTTAGATCATCCAATCTGACCTGGCTGTTAAACACTGAGCTGTGAATTTCACCCAGTTGCCCTGTGTTGAACCCAGGAGCTCGTGTTTCACTAAAATACGTCTTCCAGGGAGGCACCAAGTCATGGAAACGTCACTTCTCTCAGGAGTCAATCCCAACGGTTAACCACACTCACCGTTAAAACATTTGTGCCTCGTTTCTAATCTTCCGCCCATTGGGTCTTGTCCTGCCTGTGTGCACTGGATTCTACAGCCCTTTCTTGTCTCATGTTGTCCACCCAGTAAGATACTATTACACTGTAATCTGGGGATACTGTTCTGGTAAAGTCGGGGAGTGGTGAGATCAGGACAACACATCCTGCAGCTCCCATTGGCCGGGAATGGCACTCATCCACCAATGAGAGCTGCAATCACCAGGTAAATATAATAGTGGGGGATACTATTCTGGTATCCCTAGACGGCCACTTTCCTGTGTCTAGTGCGGAGGTCGTGGACGTTGGAGGCTTCCCC
Source organism: Pelodiscus sinensis (assembly GCF_052426305.1). Lineage (NCBI taxonomy): Eukaryota > Metazoa > Chordata > Testudines > Trionychidae > Pelodiscus > Pelodiscus sinensis. Next base: position 30,241,629 of record NC_143069.1, on the reverse strand, counting down.
TCAAACCTGGATGAGGTCCACGATCTCTGCTCTAGACCAGGCGGCCCGAAAAGCAATTTTGGAAAACCGAACGCGCTCCTTCGCCAACCCTGTAAATCTCATTCTATGAGGAAAAAGGGATGTATCAAAAGAGCAGGTTTTTCTGAAATGTGGTGCCATGTAGATGGGCCAAATTTTGGAAAAACCTCAATAGAAAAGGGGAAAAAGACACACAAATTGCGATTCACAATTTGCAGAACTTTTCCTGACTTACCTTAGTAGTCTAGACCAGGGCTACTCAACTTGGGAAGCCCCGGGGGCCACAAGGATACTCACAGCACATGCCGACGGCTGCAACTTAAGTGGGATTGCATCTACGTACAAATATACATGCACATATATGCAACTAGCTTCTTTCACACTGACATGAATACAAAGATTAAGGCAACACAACACGCAGGCCCCATTTAAGTCAGTTCTGCTGATATTCATAAAATGCAACCGTTACCCGATTTCTGCCCACATGGCAGCACTTTCAATGATCAATGACAGGCCAGAAATGTAACTACTAAAATGCATATCAACAGAAGACCATTATACAGACTTACTGTTTTGTTTTGGCGCCAGCCGGGTGTTGAGCCCCAAGTAAACCCAAACCGCACCACGGGCTGCAAACAAATGGGCCACATATTGAGTAGCCCTGGTCTAGACATAGCCTAACTCTCCTTTTTTTTCCCAGATCTAAAATCATTCCTGGGATGTGCCTCTGCACTACCTCTGGTTTCCAGTAGGGGTCTCTGCCGGCAAGGCTATACCGGCCATCGCTTTGGCACAGCGATGGCTCCAGGGGCCCTCCTTCCTCTCAGTGGGCCACACCAAGACAGTCTCCCTGGCTCACTGCACTTGCATGCCATGGGGCACCCGTGGCACTGTACCAGTCTTGTGGCCGGCTGCAGAGAGTGCGCCTGGCTCTCACAGTCAGTGTGGAGTGCAATCCCTCCCCATGCCCTTCTTTACGTGTCGACCGAATTTGGCGGTCCTCGCTCTTACCGGGTGGGAGGAATACTTGATCACACTGACACACACAGGCAAGACAGACAAACTCTCTAAGGGTATGTCTACACTACAAAGTTAATTCGAACTAACAGACGTTAGTTCGAATTAACTTTGATAGGCGCTACACTAGCACTCCGCTAGTTCGAACTTAATTCGAAGTAGCGGAGCGCTTAATTCCAACTAGGTAAACCTCATTCTACGAGGACTAAGGCCTAGTTCAAATTAAGTAGTTCGAATTAAGGGCTGTGTAGCCACTTAATTCGAACTAGTGGGAGGCTAGCCCTCCCCAGCTTGCCCTGGTGGCCACTCTGGGCACCACCAGGGAAACTTGTCTGCCCCCCTTCCAGCCCCGGAGCCATTAAAGGGGCACAGGCTGGCTACGGTGCCCATGCCAGGTGCAAGCCTGCCAGCACCCAGCCAGCAGACCCTGCACCTGGCACGGCACGAGCCACCCACCCGCTGTCACCCAGCCCTCCGCCTCTTCCCAGGACCAGGCTGGTGTCTCCTAGGAGCCTGCCCGGGGCCGCAAGAAGTGGGCGCCTGCCTGGTCTAGTGCAGAGATCGTGGCCCTCATCCAGGTTTGGGGGGAAGCCTCCAACGTCCACGACCTCCGCACTAGACACAGGAAAGTGTCCGTCTAGGGCAGGATAGCTGACAGCCTGGCCACCCAGGAGCAGGTTTGCATAAAAATCAAGGTGGTGCAGTGAGACCCCCAACTCTGAGCCCTGAGCTTAGAACATAAAAACATAAGAATGGCCGTACTGGGTCAGACCAAAGGTCCATCTAGCCCAGTAGCCTGTCTGCCGACAGCGGCCAACACTAGGTACCCTGGAGGGGATGGACCGAAGACAATGACCAAGCCATTTGTCTCGTGCCATCCATCTCCAGCCTTCCACAAACAGAGGCCAGGGACACCATTTCTACCCCCTGGCTAATACCACTCCATGGACCCAACCTCCATGAATTTATCTAACTTCTCTTTAAACTCTGTTCTAGTTCTAGCCTTCACAGCCTCCTGCAGCAAGGAGTTCCACAGGTTGACTATTTGCTTTGTGAAGAAGAACTTTCTGTTATTACTTTGAAGCCTGCTACCCATTCATTTCATCTGGTGTCCTCTAGTCCTTCTAGAACTTTTCTTTAGGTACCCTCTCCACACCACTCATGCTTTTATAGACCTCTATCATATCCCCCCTCAGTCTCCTCTTTTCTAAGCTGAAAAGTCCCAGTCTCTTTAGCCTCTCTTCATATGGGACCTGTTCCAAACCCCTGATTATTTTAGTTGCCCTCCCCTCTCCCACCCTCTCTCTTCCCCTCTCCCACCTCCTTTTCCCAGTATCCCCGAGTTTTGTTCAATAAAGAGAGTTTCTATTTTTGAACACACGTGTCCTTTATTTTGTACATCAGGAAGGGGGGCTAGGGAGGGGTAAGTGGAAGGAGGTGAGGGAGGAATGGTTTACGAGCCCCCGATGGGGAGGACTGGGGTGGCTCTGCGGGCTCCTCGGGGTGGAAGCTCTCCTGAAGCCCCCCGATTGACACCCCCCCAGATGGCAGCCTTCGGCAAGTGCAGCCGGGCTGATGGCCGAGTGCTGTGATGTGCCGAGTGTGGGTACTCAGAGCACACCAAGACAGGACTGCTTTGCTGTCCCTCATCGAATTAGACAAGCGAGAAGGGAACCCCTGTGAACTGTCTGTCCGGGGTGGGGGTCGGGTCCCTTTAAGCACAGCCCTCGGCTAGCCTGAGACAGCAGCTCCACGCTCTAAGTCCTAATCTGATTCCCCGCCGGCACTGCTTCCGGCCATCCTTAACCCCGGTTCAGGGTCCAGTCAATGTGGACATGCTAGTTCGAATTAGCAAAATGCTAATTCGAACTAGTTTTTAGGTCTAGATGCGCTAGTTCGAATTAGCTTAGTTCGAATTAACTAATTCGAATTAAGTTACTTCGAATTAGTGCTGTAGTGTAGACGTACCCTAAGGGTATGTCTAGCCTACATCTGTTTGTCGGAAAAAGCGATGCAAAACGCGCTTCGCATTTTGCATCGCTTTTACCGATACTTTTCTTGGAAGCGGCTTTTCTGACATTTGGCCTGTCTAGACTGGGCCAAATGTCGGAGAAAACCTCTCTTTCGAAAGCCCCCTTCTTCCTCGTAGAACGAGGAATACAGGGGCTTCCGAAAGAGCGTGTTTGCTCTTCCACAAAAAAAAGCGGAAGAGCAATGGTGTTCCCTGGATGCAGTGGAGTTTTTTTGGGATACCTCTGGTATCCCGACCCCTCCCCCCCCGCAATCTAGCCATACCCTACCACAGTGGTACCCAACATTTTGGGGCTGCCGGGAGTCCGGGGGCAGAGCCGCGCATACACCACGTGCCCAGGGCCAGCACCATGCGTGCGCCACATGCTCAGGGCGCAAGAAAGGGCCGGGCCTGGTCACTTGGTGGGTGCCATGGTGCGTTGGGGTCCACCACCCTAGCATATCCAAAAAGGTGACATTACATAGCAAGTCAAAAGGAGGAGACAAGATAGACGAGGTAATCTTTATTGGACCAACTTTTGCTGGTGTGAGAGACAAGCTTTCAAGCCACACAGATCTCTGTCAGGCTATGCCTACACTGCCGGGGTTTTTTTGGAAGAAAATATGCAAATTGCGCTTGCATTTGCATATTTCCTTCCAATTCTTTTTGCAGAAGAGGATTTTCCGATATTTGGCCCCTGTAGACAGGGCCAAATGTTGGGAAAAAAGCCCTCTTTTGCAAGACCCCTTATTCCTCGTAAATCAAGGTTTACAGGGTCTTGCGAAAGAGGGTTTTTTTCCGACATTTGGCCCTGTCTACACGGGGCCAAATATTGGAAAAACTTCTTCCGCAAAAAGAATCAAAAGAAGACATGCAAATGTGAGTGCAATTTGCATATCTTCTTCCCAAAAGAACTGGCAGTGTAGCCACAGCCTTAGCTCTGGGAAAGGCACTCCAAAGTGGCACCATTCAAAGAATCATTTTCGCCCTTCCGAAATTTTGGATTTGGGGGGATTTGGCTGAAACTATTCACTGAATGGGTGGACAAATCGGAGACAGTCCAGAAGGAGAGGAACAAAAGGGATCCATGATCCTCCTCGGATGGATCCTGAGAAACCAAAAACTGGGGGCATCCTGGCTTCCTTGCAAGGACGGTTAACGTCTTCGTTAGAGTTTCAGTTTCTTGTCCAGGATGGAGCTGTAGATCTCAGGGCACATGGGCACAAAACGCTTCTTTGATTCATCCAGGAAGAACAGGGGGTCTTTGATGAGAGCTGGGTTGAAGCCTTCCTTCACTAGCTGCCCTTTGCACTGCTTGAACGTCCCTGTGATCTCCAGTTCGTCCTGTGTAACAAAGCACAAAACAAGTTGCACCAATCGGCTCACTCTACTGGCCACAGCACACAAAAGGGTAAGAGTCTACTATAGTGCCCGGCTTGTGAAGTTGCTCCCCAGATTTCCCTGTAACTGATCAGGAGAGATTCCAATGCTGCTTAGCTGATTAGCAGAGCCCCCGCACAGCTAGGTTTTGTTTCAACGGGTGGTGCACATTCACACATGCCTTGGTGCACATTAAATTATTCCGCACATGGGTGGAAAAATCTGCACGTGCATGGAAAATATTAGAGGGAACATTGGTCTTGCCCCATGGAGGAGGAGAATAACATTACTCAGGGCTTGTCTTCATGACAGACGACAGCTGGTAGAGCAGCGTCTGCAGACCTCTGGAGCAGAAAACGTTCTCCCACCACCGGAACAAGTTACCGAGGTAGGGTGCTGGTGGGTTAAATCTAGTCTGAGAGGATGTTCACCGTTCTTTATACTCGTAAACAGGGGGGTATAAAAATGCAGCTGAGGCGGGTAACTTGGGGACACACTTTCCATGTAAGGTGAATGTAAGCAGGGCTGGATCATTCACTAAATAGCCCCGGTTCTGTTCGTTCCCTCCGTAGTTCCTGGCATTGGTCCCTGACCTGGTATGGCCGTTGCTACGCTTACAACAGGGCATGAGATGGTTTCCCACAGACCGGTAGTGCACCGCGCCTTTGTGGTGTGGTTGGGTGATAGCAGTAAACCAGACTGACACTGGTTATTTCTGGAGTCTTATTTCTTCACAAACCAAAGTGGCGTCAAAACTTTAGCCATGGGCAGTCGGTGCAGCCCAGGCTGGGCTAGGCAGGCCCCTAGCCCTGCCTACAGCCCCGCCCCCTCTGCTGAGGCCCCGCCCACACCACGGGGAAGAGCAGCATGCCGAACACGCAACAGCCACCCCTCCCCTGCCCTCCACGAGGAGGGGAAGAGCAGCAGCAGGAGGGAGGCAGACCCAGCCTGAACCTCCCCAGAGCTGCCTTCCCAGCTGCCCTGGAACCTGGAACCCCCATGGCAGCTGGAGGCAGGGGGCGGGGCAGCTGGAGGCAGGGAGGGGAGGGGGGGGGCCAGGACGCCCATGTCTTTGGCCTTATGGTGTTGCTGGTAGGGGGTCCCCCTGCCACAGTGGTGACTGGTAAAAGGGCACAAGGGGAGCCACATGACACCCCCCCAGCCCGGGGAAGGGCCAGGACAACCCCCCTCTACCCGAGGCTCTGCCTCTTTCCCCCTCCCCCACAAGGGGGACCCTGCTGCGGGCACCAGACCCCCCCCTCACCTGCTAGTCCCCCTGCTGGCTGCTGTGCCCCCTTGCTGCTCTCCCCCTTGGAGTTTGGGGGCACTCCCCCCCCCCCGCCATGTGTCACCTGAACTGCCAGCCAAGCAGCCTCATACCTGCAGGCGGACGAAGCGAGGGATGGCGTAGTTTGGCAAGAAATCCTTGGCGTGTGCGTAGAGCTTTTCGCCGTCAAAGTCCACCCCCTCCTTCAGGCGCACGGCCGCCATCCCGACCTTCCCCTCGTGCCCTGGAACACGGAGCACAACACGTCGGGCTGCGTCTCCACGGGGTGCTTCACGGTGTTACGCGCCACACGGGCATTAGCTGGCACGGGTTCACCTTAGCTCTGCCCACGCTGCCCAGACATCCCGTGAAGGAGCGACTAGCGCAGGGGCGGGCACTAGCCTCTCAGTGGGCCGGATGTGGCTTGCCTAGACCCCTTAGCAAGTTGCCTGGGAGCCCTGGGGAAGGCGCGAGCCATTGTCATAGGAACGGCTGAAAGGGCTCGCAGCTCTCGGTCCCGCTGGCCCTTTGCCTGGGAGCTGCCCAGGAGGCGTGAACCCTTTCAACTGCTTCTGTTCAAAGAGCTTGTGGCTGCCAGGCCACAGGTGGGCAGCAGGGCCAGGAGCTGCCAGCCATGCGGTGTGAATTCTAAGCCCCAGACAGCTCTGGGAGGGGGCTCAGCCCCGGCACCTTCCCCTCTGCTCCAGGTCCCTTCCATTGGCCAGAAGTCAGAGGGGAGGGACCCGGGCCAAGCAACGCTCCCGGTAGCGGAGCTCTCAACCTGAGGCCCCACCCCTTTCGCTCAAGGCTCCGCCCATTCAATCTAAAGCCCCACCCCTTCCACTGGAAGCTCCTCCCCTTCCACCAAAGCTCCACCCCTTCCGGGTAGGCCCACGGCCACTTCCAAAATTTGTGAAGTGGCTCCCCTTCCAAAATGATTGCCCACCCCCCCGACCAGAAGCTGAAGGCTCCGGTTTGATCATTCCTAGAAGGAGCCGTAGATGGCTTTTCAGGCCACCCTGCCTCATTGCCTGAATGACACCGCGATTTCTGCAGTGGCGAGAGCTAGTCCTCCATGTTTTGCACACACTTTTTTAATCCCAGGGCCTTCTCTCCTCCCCGCACCCGCAAAGAAAGACTCAGATCCTGACAGACACACCATGCAATGGCTTTTAAAAGCCAGCTCCCAAAAAGGACGCTCCCAGTGTCAAGATGAAATCATTGAGGTACGCACCTGGGACCGGCACCCCGTACACATTGACTTCCTGAATAAACTCCACTGCCGCCAGCGTGGTCTCCACCTCCGTCGTCGCCACATTCTCCCCTTTCCAGCTGAAGGGAGAGAGAGCAGCCCCTCATAGATTCACAGCGCTCAGGGCCAGAATGGAGCCTTGTGATCTTCTAGGCCGGGGTTAGCAGCCTATGGCTCTCGAGCCAAATATCATAGAAACAGAGCTGGAAAAGACCTCAGGATTCATCAAGTCCAGTCTCCTGCCCAAGGCAGAACCAATCCCAACTAAATCAACCTGGCCAGGGCTTTGTCAAGCCGAGACTTAAAAACCTCTAGGGATGGAGATTCCATCCCCTCCCTAGGGAATCCATCCCAGTGCTTCACCACCCTCCTAGTGAAATAGCTTTTCCTAATATCCAACCTAGACCTCCCCCACTATAACTTGAGACCACTGCTCCTTGTTCTGCCACCTGTCACTATTGAGAACAGCCTCTCTCCATCCTCTTTGGAACCTCCCTTCAGGTAGTTGAAGGCTGATATCAAATCCCCCCTCACTCTTCTCTTCTAAGGGTACGTCTAGACTACAGGCTTTTGTCGACAGAAGTTTTGTCGACAGATACTGACGACAAAGCTTCTGTCGACAAAGAGCATCTAAACTACATCCAGTTCTGACGACAAAGCAAGCCGCTTTGTCGACATGATAGTATAGATGCAAAGGACAGTGTAGATGCAATAACGCCTTCTGTTGTCCACTTTTGTCAACAAAACCTGTAGTCTAAATACACCCTGGCGGTGTCTAGACTGGCAAGGTTTTCCGGAAAATCAGCCGCTTTTCCAGAAAATCTTGCCAGCTGTCTACACTGGCCGCTTGAATTTCCGGAAAAGCACTGACGATCTCATGTAAGATTGTCAGTGCTTTTCCGGAAATACTATGCTGCTCCCATTCGGGCAAAAATCTTTTTCCGAAAGAATTTTGTGCAAAAGGGCCAGTGTAGAGAGCACAGTACTGTTTTCCGCAAAAAAGCCCCGATCGCGAAAATGGTGATTGGGGCTTTTTTGCGGAAAAGCGCATCTAGATTGGCCATGGACGCTTTTCTGCAAAAAGTGCTTTTGCGGAAAAGCATCCTGCCAATCTAGACGCGCTTTTCCGAAAATGCTTTTAACGGAAAACTTTTCGTTAAAAGCATTTTCGGAAAATCATGCCAGTGTAGAAGTAGCCCCTAAGTCTCTCTGAAACAAAAAACAGGACTATGTAGCACTTTAAAGACTAACAAGATGGTTTATTAGGTGATGAGCTTTCGTGGGCCAGACCCACTTCCTCAGATCAAATAGTGGAAGAAAATTGGCACAACCATATATACCAAAGGATACAATTAAAAAATGAACACACATGAAAAGGACAAATCAAATTTCAGAACAGAAGGGGGTTGGGGGGGGAGGTAAATGTCTGTGAGCTAATGATATTAGAGGTGATAATTGGGGAAGCTATCTTTGTAATGGGTAAGATAATTAGAGTCTTTATTCAAACTTAAGTGTAAAGTGTCAAATTTAAGCATGAATGACAATTCAGAGGATTCTCTTTCAAGTGTAGTCTTAAAAGGCCTTTGAAGCAGGATGCAGGTAATCAAGTCGTTGAGACAATGTCCTTTCTGGTTGAAATGGCAAGAAACTGTTTTTTCTTTGTGATCCTGTCTAATATCTGTTTTGTGGGCATTGCTCCTTTGGTGAAGTGTCTGAGACGTTTGTCCAATGTACATAGCAGACGGACACTTTCGGCACATGATAGCATAAATTATATTCCTAAGTCTCTCTGTCTCTCAAATATGGCTCAGTATCAGGGCTAGCCTTACCATGAGGTGAACTGAGGCAGCCGCCTCAGGTGCCAGACTGTGGGGGGGGCGCCCCTAGGACCGAGAGAATTAAGACCTTTCAAAGTTTTGGCCCAAGTGAGGAGACATGGGGGAGTCATTTGAGCTCCCCGCCTTAAGTGCCAAAATGTAGTTGGCCAGCCCTGCTCAGTATGAAACCAAATATGGCCCTTTGGTCATTCCGGGTACGTCTCCACAGCGGCGCTATTTCACGCTAACGTCCGCTATCCCGAAATAACGTTGTGCATGTCGTAACGGCGCACTCGCAGTTTCGAAATTATTTTGAAATAACGGGCGGCTTCTTCCGGCTTCCTGTAAACCTCGTTGCACGAGGAATAAGGGAGACCCCAGCAGAACGCTCGCTTTCGAAATCCGAAATTTCGAAATAAGCTATCTCGAAATGAACTCTGCCAGTGGCGCAACTCAAATGGCGTCACTTGTTTTGCGCGGCACACGGCCATGCAGACATCCTCCCCCCCCAAAAAACTACATGCAACTTTTTTTTAAATTAAAATGAAAAATTCAAAATTTTTAAAACACGGAATTACTCCTGGAGCTTGAATGCGCAGAGGAACCTGGATTTGACCAGGTCTGAGGTCAACTTTGAAGAAATGTGCGAAAAGAGGCAGCTGCAGAAGTCCCATTAAATAAAGTCTGTGAGTACAATGTTTCATTGATGCTATTATTAATCGTGTCAATAAATTGCCTGGGGGGGGGGCGTTGTGGAATCTCCATCACTGGAGATATTTAAGAGCAGTTTAGACAGACGCCTGTCAGGGATGATCTAGACAGTGCTTGGTCCTGCCACGAGGGCAGGGGACTGGACTCGATGACCTCTCGAGGTCCCTTCCAGTTCTAGTGTTCTATGGTTCTATGAGACTATGAATTATCAATAATATTAAGTTATATATTTTCAGACATGCAACTGGACATTCTTATATGGCTCTTTGTTGGCCACTTATTCAGAATTTTGATGAAGTTTGGCTCTTTGCTTGGAAAAAGTTGCCAACTCCCTGTTCTAGGCTAACCTCCCCTGTAGTGAAGCTTAGAAGGTCAGTGGTGGTACACCAATCAAGGAACAAACACGCACCCACAAACTCACGAAAAAAAATATTTCCCTCCCTAATGATCTAAATGTGCACATGGATGAAGTTTAAAAAAAAAATTGCTGCTGATTAGAACCAAACCCCATTCATGCAGACTTTGGAATCAGACTAGTGGAAGAACAGGAAAGCCAATTCTTTGCTGAGTTAAGGACATTTCCTTTGCCTCGTGTGGCATGAGATGTAGATCATTTCTCTTTTAGTGGCTTATCACCTTTTAACTGTTTTGAACCTCAACCTCTTCTGACACTGAATAATTGTCTGACCCTCTCCCAGCAGGATTTTGGGCAGCTGTGAACATTTAAATCAATCCACCTCTAAAAAAAAAGTCTCAGAAAGAAACATTTGTTATCATCTAGTGAAATTATATTATAAAAAATCAATTTCTGTCAATCTCTCTAAGGCCACATCTCCACTTACCAGAGAATCAATGCTCTGGTGATTGATCTTCTGGGGTTTGATTTAACAGGTCTAGTAAAGACCCGCTCAGTGGAATGCTGAAGGCTTTTCTCCCATCGACCTCCCACTGCGCAGCTCGGCTTAAGGCACACAGACTCCAGCTACGTTATTTACATGGCTGGAGTCGTGTACCTTAAGCAGACCTTCCCCCCGCAGTGTAGACCCGTCCTATGGTTGAATGCTTTCTGTTGGCAAACCCCGTGTCTCCACCAGGGGGCGCAGCTGTCATTGCTATACCAGGCACATGTGATCGTGTAGTAGTGCAAGTCACTTTCCATAATAAATCTAAGCTCCTCATAAATATAGCAGTGGGGGATACTATTCCGGTATCCCGGAAAAGCAATGCCGCATCCAAGGAACGCGTCTGCATTGGAATCTCTCCTGATCAGTTAAGCTTACAGGGAACTCTGGGGAGCGACTGCCCTTTATGATTCCATGTTTCTGCTGGTTCTCAGCTAGACACTGAACATTTTTTTCCAGATCCATAGCTTCCCTCTCTTTCTGGGGTTTCTCTCTCTCTCTCTCTCTCTCTCTTTTTTTTTTTCTTCAAAGGACAATCACAAGGCCCCTTTCATCAGGGGTCAGGGTCTGGTGCTCACATTCTCCACCAATTGTGGCCCATTGGGGTGCACCCCGGGGAATAAGAGGTGTCCCCCTGAGGGTCAGTGGATGGCCATTCCTACCCACTACACGCAGTTCCAGTCCGAGCAGTTCATGACCCAGCCCTACTGCAGGGCAGGGCTGCAGTAAGGAAGCAATTAGGAAGCCAGCCCAAATGCAGGGGAGGCTAGCACAGTTAAATGGTCAATAATTAAACAGCTAGAGGCCCAGCCCTAGAGCACAGCAAGGTCTTCACACAAAACAAGCCAACCTGTTCACAGCCAATAAGCCGCGGTAAGTAGTCTGTCTCCTTGGTCAGAAGGGATTCAGGCACTTTGCCTGTGGCCACAAGCCGCAGGAGGGGAGACTGCCACCCAATCAAGGGGTGGCAGGGGGAATGCGGGCCCTCCCTGCACCACCGCGCCCCAGCCTAGGGCCCTAATAGCAGCCGGTAGTCAGCTGCTAGGTCAGCAGGGATCCAGTCCAAAACTCACTGACCTGTTATGTCGGGGTCGGAGGGGGGTCCACGCAGCAGCCCACTGACCCTCGGCCAGACAAAGGTCGGCTATCCCTGGGCCGGCTCCAGTTCTCCCCTCCGTACCTGGCTCCGTGGCAGGTCCTCCAGCCTGCACGGGTTGGGAACCTCCGGCCACAGCAGCAGGCCCGCTTGGTCATCCTCCGGAGGCCCAACTGGCCTTACAGGCAGTCCTTTTATATCCCTAGCCCCGCCCCCTGGCTTCCTCCCAGGTGAGTCATCCAGGCGAGCTCAGGGATGGGCGATTCCCCCTTGGGGTCAGTAGGTGGCCACTCCAACCCACTACAGGAACTTACCGGAATGTGTCTCCCACCCGGTCCTGGAAATAAAGGAAGCCCTCACGGTCCACCATGAGGAGGTCTCCACTGTTGAAGTAGACATCCCCCTTCTTCAACACGTCCCTCAGGACCTTCTTCTCCGTCTTCTGACGGTCTCCCGCGTAGCCGTGGAAAGGAGACGCTTTCGTGATCTTCCCCACCAGCAGCCCCGGCTCACCTGGAAGGGAGAAGGAGAAGCCGGGTGGGTGTCTCCTCTATGGAGCACTGCTTTCGGAAGAGGAGGAGTCCATTTTGGAGGGGAGAAAACTCAGAACCATAGAACACTAGAACTGGAAGGGGCCTTAAGAGGTCAGAGAGTCCAGTCCTCTGCCCTTACGGCAGGACCAAGCACCATTGAGCATCCCTGACAGGCGTCTGTCCAACCTGCTCTTGCATATCTCCAGGGATGGAGATTCCACAACCCCCCTAGGCAATTTATTCCAGTTTTTAACCACCCTGACAGGATGTTTTTCCTAATGTCGAACCTCAGCCTCCCTTGCTGCAATTTAAGCCCATTGCTTCTTGTCCTGCCATCAGAGACCAACGAGAACAATTTTTCTCCCTCCTTCTTGTAACACCCTTTTAGATACTTGAAAACTGCCATCATGTTCCCTCCGTCTTCTCTTTTCTAAATTAAACAAATGCAATCCTTCAGCCTTCCCTCATGTTTTCTAGACCTTTCATCTGTTTTGTTGTTCTTCTCTGGACCTTCTCCAGTTTCTCATCTTCCCTGAAATGCAGAAAGGAATCTAGGGGTTTGTAGAGTATCAGAGGGGTTAGCCGTGTTAGTCTGAATCTGCAAAAGCGGCGAGGAGTCCTGTGGCACCTTATAGACTTAACTGAAGTGTAGGAGCATAAGCTTTCATGGGCAAAGACCCACTTCGTCAGATGCACATGCACTAACTTCAGTTAGTCTATAAGGTGCCACAGGACTCCTCGCTGCTTTAGGGGTTTGTAGGGGAGCCTGGACAACCCCATCTTCACCAGAATAAGAATGTTTGTGTTGTCCGGCTCTGCCTTAACCGGACTAGCAATGGCTGCCTTGACCAAAGCGTGGCTTCTAACAAAGCAAACCAGGCCTGATTCAAGCCTAGTGCTATGTAGGCCAGGCCGAGGAGGGGTGAGCTCTGAGAACCAGGAGTGCTTTATACAATAGTGCAATGGGAGTATTGGTATAGAGCAGGCGTGGTAGATTTTGCTAGAATGACCAAGTCTCGTAGGTGTAGAAAAGATAATCGGTGGGAGGGATTAGGTAAGAGGTTCCTACTACCTTACTCACTGCAACTAGAAGCTGTGCCTATTCCTAACGACTGATGCATTGTGGACATCTCTGTGCGTGGGGAAACGAGGCCACGACCTCCTGTCTGACAATCATCTGACAATCGTAAGGGTCTTAGCGGCGGAACTGTGTGTGATTGATAGAAATAAGTACACGTATATCCCTATCCTTAAAATCAAGTATCTTGGGTATTGCCCTAGGTGTAGGTATTATATTAGGGTATGTCGACGGAGTAATGTAGATGAGCTGCGTCGACATAGCAAAATGAAGCGGCGATTTAAATAATTGCCGCTTCATTTACATCAAAATGGCTGCCGTGCTGAGCCGATCAGCTGTTTGTCGGCACAGCGCGGTAGTCTGGATGCTTGGCGGTCGACATCAAAAACCTGTGTTGACCACCCCGTTATGCCTCGTGGGATGAGGTTTACTGGGGCGGTCGACAAAGGCTTTTGATGTTGACCGCTGAGCGTCCAGACTACCGTGCTGTGCCGCCAAACAGCTGATCGGCACAGTGCAGCAGCCATTTTGATATAAATGAAGTGGCGATTATTTAAATCACCGCTTCATTTTGCTATGTCTACAAAGCTCATCTACATGGCTCTGTTGATGGAGCTATGTAGTGTAGACATACCCTTATTTAAAAAATTAATGGAGATTGCCTATCTCCTAGAGCTGGAAGGGACCTTGAAAGGTCATCAAGTCCAGTCCCCTACTTCCACTGCAGGACCAAGTACCATGCCTGACCAATTTTTGCCTCAAATGGCTTCTGCAAGGATTGAACTCACAACCCTGGGTTTAGCAGGCCAATGCTCAAAACACTGAGCTATCACATCCCACTGTGCTAATTAGCCTGTGTATTGAAATAGATCTATGTAACCTTGCACTGCTTTCCTTTACTATTCTGTGTATAATAAAGTTAACAGGAGTTTATCTGAGGTGTTTTTATTGGCACCTTTTGTATCCAAAAGCCGAACCACACGACAGGGTCACAGTGGACCACAAGTTAAATATGAGTCTACAGTATGAAACTGTTGCAAGAAAAGCAAACATGATTCTGGGATGCGTTAACAGGTGTGTTGTGAGCAAGACACGAGAAGTCATTCTTCCGCTCTACTCTGCACTGGTTAGGCCTCAGTTGGAGTCTTGTGTCCAGTTCTGGGCACCACATTTCAAGAAAGATGTGGAGAAACTGGAGAGGGTCCAGAGAAGAGCAACAAGAATGATGAAAGGTCTAGAGAACACGAGCTATGAGGCAAGACTGAAAGAACCGGGCTTGTTGAGTTTGGAAAAGAGAAGACTGAGAGGGGACATGACAGCGGTTTTCAGGTATAGTCAAAGCACCTTTGAATCGGGAGACGCTGCCACTGCTTTTCCCTTAGGGCAGGTCTCTGAAGTGCCAGTCAAAGACACTAACCACTGCACCCTGCTCCCTCCCCCCATCAGCACCCCCTGGGGGCCCGGCCTTTTATTCTTACCGGGGAGGACTCGGATGCAGAGCCCTCTCTCGTCTCGCACGGGTTCGTCCTGCTCCACGTCGTACCGGACCAGCTCGAATGGGGCGAGCATCTGGAGAGACCGGGGATGACAAAGGCAGATGTCAGCTGGGAAAATGACACCAGTGCCAGTGACCCAGCCAAGGACAGCCAGGGAGCCCATAGAGTCCAGCGACCTGACCCACCCAACGCCCTCCCCCTTTATGGCACATAACTTGCCATGTCAGGATGCAGCTGCCGGAGCCTTTTGCAACATTTCCCGCACGGTGCTCGTTTGCTCCGTGCGCCAGCATCAGTCATGGGAAAGCGAGGCACTTTTTAAAGCCCTACTAGGCAGGGTTCCTGGCCTGTCCAGAGTCCGTCTCGCTCCCGTGCTGATAGTTCTTGGCTGTGCCCACCTGGGGGTTGGCGCTTGGCAGGCTGCCCTGCCCTTTGGAATCGGCTTCCCCCGCGGCTGGAACAATCACAGAGTTCACTGAAGTTCTGCAAAGCCCTTGTTTGGTTTCCACCTGGCTCTTTCTGACAAGCTGGGTGGAGTTTGTACCTCTTCCTCCGGGGCTAGAGCCGGGTGTCTCTTTGGTAATATTTTGGGCACAACACGTGGCAATTTGATACATATTGCCTGAGTTTTGCATGGTGCCCTGAAGCCAGCATCTCCCTGGGGAAGTTTTACCAGCTCACGGCTTCACAAGGGACCACTAGGACCCTCCAGGACTGGACTATGTAGAAAATTAGGTCAACCCACCTCTGGTGCTCAGGGACACGAAAAATCCACGCTCCTGAGCCGTGTCGTTAAGCTGACCGAAGTCCTTGTGTAGACTTCTGTTGACCTAGGTCTGCATTAACCACACGGATGGGGGAACCCCTCCATTGGCCTGGGGGGAGCCTACGCTGACGCACGACCGTGGCTGGGTTTCATAGGTAACCACGTGCACAGTCTGGTGTATAACGGAGGCCAGAGAATGTCTCCTGACTAGCCCTGTGCTGAACGTATCAACTCACATTTGGCCAAAGCATCTTCCAGATGGCATCCACTCTTGCCTTTTCTCACTCAGTTAAAGAGCGGGTGGGGCGTACATCTCCCCTGCAGGGGGTATGTCTACACTACAGTGTTATTTTGAAATATCTAATTTCAAAATAGTTATTTTGAAATCTCTTCTTTTGAAAAAATGTGTCTGTACACAAAAGGCATTTCGCAATAGCTTTTTGCTATTTTGAAAAAGCGCGTCCACACTGATTGGATGCCGAATCGCATTGAAGGCCGGCCGGAACTGGCTCCGGAACTGGTTCCAGCAGGGCATCATGTCAGAAGTTACCTTGTGGCCAGGGCGGCCAGCAGGAGACCCTGGGAAGGGCTGGAA
This sequence comes from Pelodiscus sinensis, assembly GCF_052426305.1. Lineage (NCBI taxonomy): Eukaryota > Metazoa > Chordata > Testudines > Trionychidae > Pelodiscus > Pelodiscus sinensis. The sequence goes on along the minus strand of NC_143069.1, from coordinate 30,225,690 downwards.
GCCCCGTATTTCGAAATAAGCTTCTACACAGCGCTTATTTCGAAACAGCAGTTTCGAAATTGGCACTATCCCTCGTGGAATGAGGTTTACCCATTTCGAAAGACGCCCTCCACTATTTCAAATTAATTTTGAAATAGCAGTTGGCTTGTGGAGACGCTAGGAAAGTTATTTTGAAATAACTTTGCTGTGTAGACATACCCAGGGTGACTAGCTCCTTCCGCCTGAGGCCACGCCCCTTCCACCTATGGCTCCGCCCCGTTTGCCTGAGGATATGCCCCAACCGTCCCCACTCTTGCTAACCAGCCCAGAGCAGCCCCCACCCCAGCTGCTCTGCTGGCACACGGAGCAGCTCTGAACCCCGGCCAGCAGCACCCAGAGGAGTCCCGAGCCCTGGCCAGCCTGGGCCAAGCCTGGATGCCCAGAGGAGCTCTGGGACCTGCCAGAGCCCAGCTAGCGAGAAGCATTAGCAGAGATTTGGGGAGAGTGAGCCTCCCCCAGCCTCCGTTAGCTGGTCCCCGTGGGCTGGACGAGTCTGGTGCTTCCTCACCAGGGCTTAAATAGATCGGGGGGGAGGGGTCCTGCCGTTCTTTCACGGGCGAGCCGGGAATTCGATTGCCAAGCCTCTCTCGGCCTAACCTCACCGGACTCTGTGTGTGAAGCACCAGCCCTTTCCCCACCTGTCCCCAGGCCCACGTGAAATACGCAGCTGCCGAGGGCACCCCAAAATCTGGGGCACCCCATTTTGGGATGCCCCATGCGGCTGCGTGTGCTTTGAATGGCCCCATTACCTCTGCTGCCTGGTGCTTGTCTGGCCCCTCTCCAGCTGCTCGCTCCTCCTGGTGGCGGCCTTCCTCCCCACACACTATTTGGCTGCTACCTGAGGGCTCCCTCCTGCCAGAGTTGGGGTGCAGAGGAGCCCTCGGCCTCTGTGGCTCCACTGACCCCAGGGAAGCCTGTGAGCCCAGAAACTATGCGGGGGGAGCATGTGTGGCCTCAGCTACATAGGGACCCATAAATTGTAAGGACGGCCCTGCCTGTGGGGGAGAAATTGCCTCATATCCCAGGGAAGCAGATTCTGGGATCTGCTTCATCTCGTTTCTGGGCAGGGTCTACGGGGCTCCACGTGGGGCCAGAATTGGAATTCGCCTTGTTTCCAGCCTGAATCTGGGCTTGAAATCAAATGTCAATATTGCTTGAATTGCTCAGAGTTTCAATGCAGGGAACCTGACCTGAATTGGGGCCACATTCCCCTCTCTCCAACACTACGTTTTCTGCTGGGAAAAGAAAAATAATTCGGTGGAAAAATGTCACCTCAGCTCTATCTCTCCCGTGTTCCCAGCACGGCTCCCAGAAACAATGCATTCTGGGAGATTCTGAAAAGATGCTGCTTCTCTTCGGGAGAAGAGCTATTTGGTGTCCTCTGTGTCCACTGGACTGGCCTGGTTCATAGATTCAGGCTCTCCGAAGCTAGAAGGGCCCATTTCCAGCATCTGCTTTGACCTCGGTGCAGAAGTTCATTAGGGTTTCCCTGAACTCTTACCTGTTTGCACTAGAAATTCCTCTGGTTAAAAATTAACCGACTTTTAGTGCTGCTTAAAGGCTGCCTGGCTTTCGAGGCCTTGGGGTGCGAGTGCAAAGCATTCTGGGAGCACCAACTGATTGAGATCACGTCACTTGAGAGCCAAAATTGAGAGCCCTTCCCCCCGAAAGGGGTTCACGTTCCAGGGGGCGAGCATTTGGAAAATTGGGGCCTATAACAAAGCCACCAAAATCTCTAGCCACTCTGGTGTGGCCGCCCGCTATCGTGACCACTACGCTTAATGTAGCCACTCTGGATTGGCAGCAGTGTAAATGAGATCAGAACCGGATCAGGCCTGAGCACCACGACCCAGCCATTTGGATACACACACGCCACAAAAAAAAACCCCACTCCACATGAACTCACAATTGGCCCAAAAAGCCACATTTGTGAAATGTTTTGCCATAGTTCAATCTGCGTTTTTTGCTGAAAAAATAAAGCTTTTAGGTACCTTCCTGAGCATCCTCATCTGCAATGAGGTGAAGGCATTAGGAGTCTGCCTTTGGGTATGTCTACACTTGCACCCTGGTTTGAACTAGGGATGCAAATGCAGGCATTCGAAATAGTCAATGAAGCGGGGATTTAAATATCCCACGCTTCATTAACATGATCTCGCTGGCGCACTAGTTCAAATCAGCTGATTCAAACCAGGAAGTGCGTGCCGGGACGCGCTAGTTCGACCCAAACCTCTTGGTTCAAACTAATGTTATTCCTCAAAAAATGCTTTTTTGTAGCTCTAGCATACGCAAGGGGTCTGGGTTCAAACCTCACCTACAATCCAGCTAGTAGTTTGGCCGAGTTGCCTACCTGGCAACACTCAGGACAATGAATCCAACTTCATTTGTAAAGTGGGTTAATTAAACCTGGAGGGGACACTCCTATTCAGAACGAAGGCGGCCTTAATTCCGAATCATTGAATTCGCTTTGGAGGTGAAGTCACTTAATTGTCTTTGGAAGCAAAATATTTGTCTACACAGGGCCAAAGTGCGAAGGAGAGGGAGACTGATGGTCCAGAGCTCTCTAACTACCCCATTTAGACCCTGTTGCTATGCTCTAAAAGGTGTGTTACATGAGTCCTGTCTGAAGCAGGACGGCATCAATCCGCATTAGGTGTCTGTAGAGCGCACTAGCAAGGTCAAGTAGAACCGTGGTGGCCAACTTGTTCTCAAGCAGTAGCCACTAGAGAAGCTATAGCTAGCGCAAACTCGCCACACTCAACCGGACAGCGTGTGGCTAGTGGCTACCGGGTTGGACACCACGGACGTGGAAGATGACCCGTTAGCGCAGACTAATCCATCCATGTGTAGATTTTTTTCCCCATCCCCTGTGCAGAATAAATTTTGTTCTGCGCACCAAGTTGTGTTCAGATGTGCACCACCAGTAGAAATAAAACCTAGCTCTAGGCGCTCTGCTAATCACCTAGAGCCGTCGTCCCCAACACGGTGCCCGCGGGCGCCATGGCGCCCATGGGGGCATTTCCATGCGCCCGCCAGGTGCTCAGGACTGGCCTGGCACCGGACGCATGGCGGGGGGAGCGCCGGCCGCGGGCATGCAGCTATGGGGGAGGCCGCCCCCGGGCATGCGGCTATGGGGGGGGCCGCCCCCTGGTGCCCAAGTGTCCCCGCCCCCTGGCGCCTGGCGAGCAAACGGCCACGCCCCCTGGCGCCCGACAACCTTGAAAGGTTGGGGACCACTGACCTAGAGCCTCCCTAAACCCCCTTGTTGATTTATCGCCCTCACAGGAACACCCCTGCGAGGCCCCAGGCCAGCTGTGTCTTCAAGGCCGGCCTTGGGGAAAATGGCACCCTGGGCAAATTTGGGTTTGGTGCCTCTCACCCTCATGAGCATAGTATTGTCCTTCTTTCACCTTGGACATGAATGAAGTTCAATTAAGTCAAGGCCACTTCAACTTTACGTTCACACCCTTCGTTAATTTGGATTCATTTCCCTGAGTTTCCTCAACCCTTGTTCAAGGCTCTAAAGGCAAACAGAGAGTGGGTGCAGAGACCTGGCAAGCCAGAGCTGAGCCCACCGAAATCCACATCCTCCAGTGCACTGACCATTGGAACTGCTCTCTCCTGGGGAAGGGGCGTGGGCTGTTGAGGGGCCACGTTGCAGCCGCACATGCCCAATCATTGTGCTGTGTCTGTCTCCTTCATGGCCAACTCTAGCTGCTAGTATAAAGCAGGCTCTGTCTGAGGCCCACGCCGCTGGAGGCGAATCGCGGATGCGCGGGAAAATTATGCTGAAACCTGGGCACCGTGGGTGGTGGGTGAAGGTCGGGTTGAGGGAGGCAAACTCCCAGCCCCGCCCCTTCTGTTAAGGCCCCACCCATCAGCCCCCCAGCACCACAGGGAAGTGGGGTGATGCACAGCGCCAACCTCGCCAGCCCCAGAGAACGGGGAGGGTGGGATCAACGCTCCGCCCCCAGGTGGCCTACAGCAGGCATTCTGCGGGAGGAGTCTCAGCAGGGCCCAGCTGGCGGTTCGGGAAGGCAAAGCCTTCCCCTGCCTATGAGACCCGCTGCCCCTGGAGGGGGTTGGGCTCGGTCCGGGGGAGACAGAAGAGCCTTCGTCACCTTGAAGAAGAAATTGGTCCTTCCCACGGCTCCAATCTTCCCTGTGTAGTTGACGAACCCGATGTTCCCCTCCGTGGCCCCGTAGAACTCGCAGATGCGGATGGGCCCGAAGCGCCGGAGGAATTCCTTCCAGACCTCCACCCGCAGGCCGTTGCCCAGCACCAGCCGCACTCTGTGCTCTCGTTCGTTCTCCCGCTGCAAGGCAAACAGGACGGGGGGTCCAGGAGCAGCCCAGAGCGGAGACCGGGTCTTGCTCTGGGTCTCACGCTGCTTCAAGCAGCAAGAGGCAGGACAGAGCCTGCGGTGAGTGGGGAGTTGCCCCAGGCTGTGCTGGAAAGGGCCATGGGCAGCCACTTAGGGGGCGGGCCCTGAGCAACGTTCTTCTAACCTTTTCTAGCCATGTGTGGATTTTTTTCCCATCCCTTGTGCAGAATAAATTTTGTTCTGTGCACCAAGTTGTGTTCAGATGTGCACCACCAGTAGAAATAAAACCTAGCTGTAGGCGCTCTGCTAATCACCTAGAGCCTCCCTAAACCCCCTTGTTGATTTATCGCCCTCACAGGAACACCCCTGCGAGGCCCCAGGCCAGCTGTCTTCAAGGCCGGCCTTGGGGAAAATGGCACCCTGGGCAAATTTGGGTTTCAGTGCCTCTCACCCTCATGAGCATAATATTGCCCGTTTCCCCTGGTACCCCTGGGCTCCCCAACCCTTACACCCCCATCCTGACTCCCCTTACCACTAACCCCTGCATTGTGCCCTTCACCCCAGCCCCTGCACTTTCCTCCCCCCACCCCTACTCCCCAACCCCAGCCCTGCACTTCCAGTATGTCCTGCCCCCTGCTAGGGTTGCCGGGTGTCCGGTTTTTGCCCAGACAGTCTGGTATTTGTGGCCCCTGTCCAGTAAAAAAACCAGAAAATACCGGCTATGTAAATACCACATCTGACGGGTGTGGGAGGAGCGGGGGTGTGGATTTAAAGACGCAGTGACCTTTTTTTTTTTTTTTTTGATCAACAAGTTTGATCTCCCAGTTTTGTTTTGTTTTTTTTGCTCAATAATTTTTTTTCCACGTTCAGGATTTTTTGTGAAAGTAACTGGCAACCCTACCCTCCATTCAGGGTTTACTCATACGCAGCACGTGCAGCTGCGTAGGGCACCTGAAAATCTGGGGCACCCCTGGGTCCTAATGCCCCCCCTCCACCTCTTCCTGACCCTATTCTGCATCTCAGTTTCCTCCAGAGAAGAGCTAGTTTACAGTCAAACCAAAAAGTGAAATATTCTGATTCTGAAATGCTGCCAGGGTACATCATGGGCGATGTCGTCCGGTGAGGAGCTTGACCAGGAGAGGAATATTAAAACACGAGGCAACGGAACTACAACTCCCATGTGGCACCCTGGCAGCATTTCAGGATCAAAATATTTCAGGTTTCAGCTCTGGCAGCGCCATAGGACAGTTCAGGGCGGCTGCCCCGGACCCCGAGTTTTGGGGGCCCCTGAGGCAGCTGCCCCAGCTGTCATATGGATGGGACAGTCCCCCATATTGACGGGAAGCTGTGAAGCACAGGGTACCACAGTGGATTAGCTGGGGGTGGACTGATGAGGGGCAAAAACAGGAGTTGCCCCCCCCCCCACACCCACACACACACTCACCACAGGAAACAGTGCAACCCGGTTGGGAGAGGACAGTGGAGCAGCGCACGGCTGCTGTGCCACTCTGCTTCCTGGGCTCCCATCATGGCCATCCCTGCCACCAGCTGGCGCCAGCCCCCCCCCCGCCCATTAACCCCCCAGGTTGTGTAACTCAGAGGAGGAGGCTTCAGGGTCATACAAGGGGGGCAGGAAGGGGCAAATCAGGGGCAGGAGGAGGCAGGATGGAGCCTGGGGTGGGGGCGGCGTTGCTATGGGTCCCAAGCCCCCCAAGGGTGGATAAGGCATAAAAAGGTGAACAGCATTTTTTTGCTGGTTTCTGTCCGGTTGGTGCCAGCCAGTCCGGGTGCTGGCGTCCCCGGGCTAATCCCGTTGTACATCGTCACTTGACACTTGTAACGGCTCCCTATTGTGGGGGGCGGGGTGACACCTACCCACCCCAGGGCTACTCAATTTTGGAAGCCCCGGGGGCCACAATGATACTCACAGCAGGTGCCGAGGGCCACAACTGAAGTGGGGCATGCAAATATATGCGCAATTAGATGCAAATAGCTTCTTTCACGCTGATGGGCATGAATACAAAGGTTAAGCTAAGTCTACACAACACACAGGCCCCCCCTTTAAGTCAGTTCTGCGGATATGAATAAAATGCAACCGTTACCCCATTTCCACCCAGATGACAGCACTTTGAATGAGCAATGACAGGCCAGGAATCGAACTGCTAAAACGCTCATCAACAGGAGACCGTTATACTGACAGTTTTATTGTTTTGACTGCCACCCGCAGGCCGCAAACAAAGGGGCGGTGGGTTGAGTAGCCCTGGCCTATGAACTGAAGGCACACGGGGGGCAGTTGTGTAAATACACCACTTGCCGTCTGGATTTGCTCTGTGGTTAACTGGGTGCTGTGACAGTATCTTGCAGTAATAACAACACCACTACAGAGCAGGACTTCCCTCCTGGTTCCCCCAGCTCCCCCGCTGGGATCAGCCCCTTCCCCGCAGACAATCTCGCACTGGGGTACCTTGGGCGCGTTGCAGAGGTAGCGCATCACCTCCCCTACGTACTGGATGACAGTGACGTTGTAGCGCCGGCAGTCATCCCAGAACTGGGAGACAGAGAACTTCGAACGCAGGACACAGGTGGCTCCTAGGGGAGAGGAAAGCAGAGGTGATGGGGAGGGGATGTGAACCTGGGAGCCTCACCAAATCCAGCCCTTCCAGGCTACCCTAGCGCAATAATGGCACCCACGAGGCAGCGGGTGCCATGGCTCCTCTGCTTGTTCCGCTTATTGGAATCATCCAGCTATTTCCTTCTGCTCTGCCCAACGATTTCTGAAATGCAGCTTCCGTGTCTCATCTTGTGGGCCTCTCCTGAGACCCTCTCTTTGCTCTGTGTTTGCACAGCGCACAGCACAACAGAGCTGCCAATGGTGCCACCATAAAACACACAATAATATGGCCAGAGCCCCTAGGGGGCGCCGTAGTGTGTACGTTTTTTCCTTAGTGTGCGAGCAAATGGTCAGTCTTTGGAGACATGTTTGAATATGGGTTTGTTCTGTGAGGCGGTTGTTTTTTAGGGGGAGCTGTAAGTTTCTCTCTGACCAGAGCTGATTTTTGAGGCAAAGTTAGTTGGTCCTAGTGCACCGATCTTTGGTGGCACGCTGAGGTTTCTGAAAGAAAGGATTTGTCAGTTTTGGGTGGCTGCCTCAGAATCTTATCCCTCTGATGGTTAGAGACAATCTCTTCTTATTTCTAGTCAGAATGTGGTCATGGCCAGGTTATATCCATATCTAGGCAGCAGCAGCAGCAGTAGTAGTAATAATCATAATGATAATGATAATCATAATGCTTGCTTAAAGATTATACTACATGTGAAAATGCACTTTGTTGCGTTTTTATCTATCCAGTTAATCCCCATCTATCTATCTATCTATCTATCTATCTATCTATCTATCTATCTATCTATCTATCTATCTATCTATCTATCTATCTATCCCCACCTACCCTATCTATCTATCTATCTATCTATCTATCTATCTATCTATCTATCTATCTATCTATCTATCTATCTATACCCACCCCCATCTATCTATTCCCATCCACCCCATCTAATTATCTAGCTAGCTATCTCCATACAGATCATCCATCTCTCTCTCTATCTCTCCCTATACACCCCCACTCTCTATCTAATAAACCTATTTATCTATGTTTCTATCTCTCCCTATCCATCGTATCTATACATCCCATACAGCTCATCCTCTATCTATCTGTCTGTCTGTCTCCATACCCAACCACCTCTCCATTCATCCCTCTCTCCCACGGATGTACCCTGGCACCCTCTGTGTCTTTGGACCCAAGTGGACACTGTACATACCAACCTCCAAGCTTCCCCCGAGTCCGAGGAGCAGTGCAGCCGAGTGGTACAGCGGTAGAGGGGTGTAGATCACGTCCGTGGGTTTGACGCCGCACACGTTTAATATGCTCGCCATCATGCACAGCCTCGTGTGGGTGATGATGGCAGCTTTCGGTAGCCCTTATGGGACAGAAAGGTTGTGTTTAGTGATGCCGCCCTGTGGATCCTGAAAATCCTCCTATGGGTTTTTTTTTGTGTGGGTGCTTGAGTCTAGAATCAGAAACAGCCCCTCTGGGTGGCCAAACAAAGGGCCGGCCCGACCACAGATATTTACAGCCTCTCTCCGAGTTACAAATGAGTTACGGACCAAACACTTGGCTGTAACTCCAGCTGTTCATAACTCGGACCCCATTGAGTTACATGCGACCGCGCTGTTCGTAAGCGCAGGTCACGTTCGTAACTCGGGGACCACCTTTACGACCACTCCATGGGAGCTTTGGTCGTAAGTGCGAATGGTCGTAACTTGACCGTTCGCAACTCGGGGAGCGGCTGTATTGGCAATAGAGGCCGAGAGTCAAAAACTTCAAAGCCGTACAGTGGCTTAAGGACAAACTATCAGCCTCACAATTCAGCGCGTACAAAGGAAGCAGCCTGAAATCCAACTCGAACGCGTTTTCAAGCAGCATTTTTCAGACTTGGCCAACTCGTACGTTTTGCCCACGATTAGCGAAAACACTTTTTTTTGGCAGTTTGTGCCCTTGTGGTGACATGGACCTTTCTCGACATTTCCCAATAAATAACTAAAGCACAGAAATGTACAAAGAGAAGGAACCTCGACAAGTCACAGAGACAGGGCTAAGTACGACCCAGGCCCATGATCTGGTTATCCTCGAGGGTTGCCAGGTAGCTAGTATTGGACCAGACAGTCTAGTATTTGCGGCTTCTGTCTGGTAAAAAAACCCTGAAAATACCAGACATATAAAATGTCTGTTTTCTGTTTTTCTCAGACGGAAGGACACTTGGAACATTCTTCCTCGGCCACTTCTGGTGGGGATGGGAGGAGTGCAGGGATTTAAAGGCACAGTGACTCTTTTTTTTTTTTTTTTTGCTCAACAACTTTGGTCCCTGTCAACTTTGGTCCCCCGTTTTTTTTTTTCCCAACCAATTTTTTCCCCGCCATGTTTCGTATTTGTTGTGAAACTATCTGGCAACCCTAGTCTCTAAAGTGCCACAGGGCTGCTGGGTGGTTTTGAAGTTACAGAATAACAGGGTATGATGGCATGGGAGGGTTTTATGCAGAGGGGGCACTCAGTGTCCCTGGGTGTTACTGGTGTAAGGAAGGGAGGGGGAAGGGGGTTTGTTGTTATAGGGACCAGTACAGAACTGGAGCCCACAGCTGGGTCTGGCCAGTGGGAGCCAATGGGCTGCAGAGAAAGGCCCCTGGTGACCTGTCCAGCTGGGGGGGGGGGGGAGACAAAGGTCGAAAGAGAGGAGAGAGAGGCCCAGGCGACCTTGCTTACCTAGTCAGGGGACAAAGGACAGGGAGGGGCTGCTGGAGGCTCAGGGGGCACCTGAACAGGGCAGTGAGAGAGCAGGCAGAGCCCACCCGGCTGCAGGGAGACTCAGACGTGCTGGGCTGCGGGGGGCCAGGCCGACAGCCCCGAGGGTCCCTGTGCTGGGTTCACAGCTCAATCAACCCTCCTGTGTGACGCTGGCTGGGCGTCGCTCTGGGCTGGAGAACAGGCTGCCCCGTCCCCTCTGGGAGTGGAGGCCCCAGGGGTCCAGAGCGAGGGGCCCCACGGCAGCGCCAGGCTGGGGGCTCACAGAGGCGCCGGCCCAGGAGGCGGAGGGGCGGACCCCTGGAAGCGAGCGGACTCCCCGACAAGGGGCTGTGGCACTGTGTGGGGGGGGGGGAACGCGTGGGCGCGACCTGCAAGCCCGTGACCCACGGCTGCCCCTCGGAGATTTTAGTGCTGAGACTATCGCTGGCCGATGTTTGTTTAACTTGCTCTTAAAAACCTCCCTCACCTCCCTAGGTCATGTATTCCAGTGCTTAACCACCCGGGGAGGCGGGTTTCCCGCAATCTTCCGGGCTGCAATTTACGCCCGTTGCTTCTGGTCCTATCCTCCGTGAACAGAGACGACAAAAGGATCGGACTCCCCCGTATCGCAACGCGCTCTCCCGGCCTACGGACGAGCCAGAACGCCCGTCCTGTGCCCCCTGCTCACCGGTGGTGCCCGAGGTGTAAATGTAGAGGGCCGTGGATTTGCCGGTCACGTTGCCTCGGAAAGCAACAGGCACCGGCGCGGTGGAGGCGGCATCTATCCGGCCCTGGAGGGGCTCCACGCCCTCCGTGGGGGACTCCTTACTCAGGTAGAAAACCCGGAAGCCTTCCTGGCGGAGGGTGGGTAGAACATTCTCGATGGCCGCTTGCAGATCTGAAGGGAGAGGAGGAAGGCGTTTTTCCCCAGGCAGGAAGAGGGGGAAGCCGCATCACGTGCTCCGCGAGGCACATCCACGGGGAGACACGGACACGAGGCGCGCGCAGACAGGCAGGGCCAGGCCGACACAGCACGCGGGGGCAGAATCACACACGTCCCCCTCCCTCGAACCCACGTATTTGCCGCCGTGCGAGAGTGGTGGCGGGTTCTCCATCCCCCCGGCCTTTGGAGCCCCCCACCACCAGACCCCCCAGTGCCAGCCTCGTTTCGGGCCACGGAGCCCTGCGGCCCCAATCCCTGGGTGCACCTCGCTGTGCATACAGTGGGGTGGTCTGTGACTGAAACAGGCGGGGAGTCAGAAATGCGCCCCACTAGCCCCTCAGGGAGGAGACAGAAACAGCAAATGCAGGCATCTGATGTGCCATACCTCATGTAGATCAGGAGCAGCGGAAACACCCTAAAAGTGAAGGCCACCAGCGCCCGAACCCCGGCCCCACCCCTGTGCTGACCCCCAGCAAGGCCTGCCCCCCACCCTGCCCCTTCTCTCTGAGCCCCGCCCCTCTCTCCGAAGCTCCACCCTCACCCCACCCCTTTCCCTGAGGCTCCGCCTCTGCGCTGCCTTTCCCCCCCCAAGAGCCCTGCCCCTTGCTCGCATCTCTCCACCCTTTCCCCCGTCAGGCAGCCCCGGAACCGGATGCCCCAGCCACTGCAGAAGCGACGGAGGTCACGGAAAGCCACAGAATCCGCGCTCTCCCAGGGTATGTCTACACTACAGAGTTTTGTCGGGAAAACAGCCGTTTTTCTGACAAACCTTGAGGAACGTCCATGCTATAGTCACGTTCTTCCTGAGAAAAATGAAAGAACAGGGGGGGGGGGGTTTCTGACATTGGAAATCCTCCTTCTACGAGGAAGAAACCTTTTTCTGGAAAAGGCGTGTGTGGACGGGGAAGAGGGAGTTCTTTCAAAAGAAGAGGAAAGAGGAAAAAGCACAGGTGCCCTGGTGGCCACTCCGTCCGTAGCAATCACAGCTTGCATGTGAGACAGCCTCCATTCAGATGGCTTTTTCGATGCGCTTTGGCAGTGTGGACACGCTCTTTCGGAAGACGTTTTTTCGGAAGATCTCTTCCGGAAAAAGCTTCTTCCGAACAAAGCCTGCAGTCTAGACGTAGCCTCCTGACACCCAGCCTTCACTGCGAGGGCTGCTCAAACCCCATGACACACAAGGGGATTTTTCCCAGGCCCCCAGGGAAAAGTATAAATAAGGGACAGCACCATCACCGAGGAAGCAAGATTGCCTGGGGAAACAAAGGGCTCCCCCAGTCTCTGCTCCCAGAATTGAGAGAGAACCCAGGACACCCCTCTCTCTCTGCAGAGTAACAAAGTAAGAACATACTTTAAACTGTTAACCCTCATCAGTGTTCCCTAAGTCAGTGGCTGCCAATCTTTTGTATGCCAGGGACCAGCAAACCTTTGGTGGGCCTGGTAACATTTAATTTGCATATTTGCATACTCATTATGCAAATAATGAATATGCAAATATGCAAATGAAATGTTACTGGTCTGCCAAAAGCCTCGGCCCTCAGAGCCTCTGCAAATAGCTGGCTTTGGCTTCCCCATCCCCCCGGCCTTTGGAGCCCCCCACCACCAGACCCCCCAGTGCCAGCCTCCTGTTTCGGGCCACGCAGCCCTGCGGCCCCAATCCCTGGGTGCAGCCGCTGTCTGTCATGCACTCATGGCTCTGGCAGCAGCTACCCCACCACGTGGCCTCGGCGTCAGAGGCAGTTGGAGCAGCCGCTCTGCAATGCGACTCTGGCTCCGGGTCTGTCCACCACATGGCCCCACCCCTGGGAGCAGCCAGGGCCCTGGCTGCTGGGGCCGGAACCATGATACTAAAAATGCCATGAGGTGTCAGAACATGTTAGTATTAGAGCTGAGTGGGTCTAATATTTATTTTATTTTATTTTTATAGGAACTAGATACAGTGCTCATCATAGCTGATTGCTGACTTAGCTGCCAATAAAAACTAGAGTTTTCCAGTGCCTTGGTTGCTCCTGGAAAGAGGTGATGCGGGGGGGGGGGGGAAGGGGGCCGATGGGATCAATTCCCCCTTCCCCGTTTGCTGTTTGGTTTGCACTGAGCATGCTCAGTAACACAGCTGAAGCCATTGCCTTCACGCCACCTCCCCCATGCCCTCACTCTGCCCCCCACCATGGAAGCACGCACAGGCCGCCTCTCCCCCCAGAAAAGAATCTGAAATGTCCCCCTGCTGCTGAGTGCTTCTGAAAGAACAGCCCTGGAAGGGGAAGAGAAACCGGCTTTCGCTGACTCGGAGAGGGCAAATCAAAGCCAGCCCTTGATTTGTGTTCTGCCTTGTCCTGATTCTAAGTAGGAAGATTATGGCCAGAGCATGTCCTAAACCCGTTAGTTTGGCAAGAGGGCCGCCGCTTAGTGCTTTATGCTCCTTCCTTGAGAGTTACCCCCTTAGCCTGACCCTGATCAAATCTCTCTTTGGATCCTGAGGATCATTAACTGCAGCTGGTTTCTCCCTGCTGATCTTGCGAACACACAGAAAAACTTTTCACAGGGCTTCTCCCCAGATATTTAGATGGCCCTAATTTACTGGGGGCCTTGTAGGACTTCCACAGACTTCAGATCAGGCAGAGACAGCTGCTTTGAAACCTCATCGCCTGTGCCAGGGTGCCGAGGATTAAAAAAGCATGGGACAGCTCTACGGCCTGCTTGGGTGTCTGATTCATTATACTCAGAGGGTTCGCCGTGTTAGTCTGTAACTTTAAAAACAAGTCGCCCTGTGGCATCTTTGCATCTAACACAACTATAGAGAGTATCGTGAGCGTTCGTGGCTCAACCCCACTTCATCAGATGAGCTGGAGTGGAAATAACAGAACCAAGATATTTATAAGAGAGGGGAAAGGGGGGAAAAATGCCTGTCAATTGTAGGACCGGTGCTAATGAGGTTAATTAAAGTGGGCTGGAAGGGTCCCATTCTTAGCTTTCAGTGTAAAAATGCAGTTGTTAATGGCAGGAGAGACGGGCTTTTTAATGCATTATCCAGTTCATGTCTTTGTTCAAGCCCAGGGAAACAGTGTAAGATTTGCAGATGAATGCCAATCTGCACTCTCTCTGTCATTAGCTGGTGAAATTCGGTTGGAGAAGAATTCTATAATATTAATTATGAGATGAATTATAGTCCACCTGAGGTTAGGGATGCCTGGGAGGGTGTCTTGGAAATTGCTGGTTCAAGGCAATGAACACACTAATTTTTTTTCCCATTTGCATGCAGAATAAGTTTTGTTATGTGCTCCGAGACAAATATGGATGTGCACCACCAATAGAAACATATGACACTGGCTGTGGGTGCTTTGCTGAAGTTGAGCAGCATTTGAATCTCTCCAGGACGGCCGTCCAAGTGCTCAGCTTATAGGGAATGTTGGCTGGAGGTCAAACTAAATCATTCTTGGCCCCAGGTTGCACAAGAGGTATGGGGCGATCGAACGGCTCCTTCTGGGCTTACAATCTTTGGATTTCAGAAGCCGGCGAAGGACCAGGTGATTGGAAACCAGGCTGGCAATGCAGCAGCATTTAAAGCTATCAGGCCAGTAGTCCTGGAGTTTGACAAAAACTTCTGTAGAAATCGGCTCTGCCTTCCCACAACACTGCCCTGCAGGATGCTTACCCACAGTCCTTTGCTCTGTCTACTAGCAACACGGCTTGGAAATGTCGACAATGGGAGGCAGAAAGACTTTTGTGGCCAAAACTTCCCAGCGGAGAAGTGTTTACTTGTGTAAACCTCTCCGTTTTTTTGAGACGGCCTCTCCCCCCTTCCCGAAAGAAACTAGCTAACAAAACAGAAACCAAGTCCTGCAGTCACAGAATTGTAGGATGGGAAAGGATCTCTGTAGATCATCTAGTCCTGTCCCCGGCACTCATGGCAGGACGAAGTATCACCCCCTAAACCATCTCTGACAGGCGTTTGTATAACCTGTTTTTTAAAACTTCCAGAGATGGAGATTTCACAGTCTCCCTAGGCAATTTATTCCAGTGCGTAACCACCCTGAGTACGTCTACACTGCAGGCGTATTCCAGAATAAGCTATTCCGGAAGAAATATTCCGAAATCGCTTCTTTCAAAATAGAGCCTCCGCATTTGGAAGCCTCAAAATTAGTTTGAGGCGTGAGGCAGACTCCCCTAATATGGATGTGCTATCTCAACAGAGGGTATGTCTAGACTGCGCTCTAAAATCGAAATAAGATAGGCAATTGGCGCTATGCAAATTGCATGTCTTATTTCGATTTGATTTCGAAATAGGCTACTTCAAAATTTGCCGCGTCTACACGGCACCACATTTTGAAATAAAGCACTGTTTCGAGACATCTCTTATTCCTTGTGGAACGAGGTTTACAGGGATGCTGAAATAGCACACCCGTTATTTCGAAAATTTATTTCAAAACAGCAAATGCGTTCCTTGGACGCAGGGTAGCTCTTTCGGGATACCGAATAGCCTTGCAGTCTAGACATACCGTTAGAGCCCCAGAAATTACTTCGAATGACCCTGGGGAGGGAGCTATTTCGAAATAGCAGCTGTGGAACATCCACACTGCTGCTATTTCGAAATAGCTATTTTGGAAATAGCTCGTGGAATAAGGTTTACGGAAGTCGGAATAAGCTGTCCCGTTTTTCGATGTTATTTCAAAAAAACGGAATGGCTGTGTAGTCGCTTGCTTTGTTATTTCAAAATAACGCTAGCTATCTTGAAATAACGGTGCAGTGTAAACTCTGACAGTTAGGAAGTTTTTCCTAGGGTGCGTCTACACGGCACCTTCCCACTCGAAATAAGATATGCAATTCGCACTCCGCAAATTGCATATCGTATTTCGATTCTACTTCAAAATAGCTTATTTTGAAATTTGGCGCGTCTACACGGCACCAAATTTCTAAAGAAAGCACTATTTTGAGCCATCCCTCGTGCAGCAAGATTTCCCGAGATGGTGAAATAGCGTGTCCATTATTTCAAAAAGTATTTCAAACTAACAGGCAGCTTGTGTAGATGTGGGGTAGCTATTTCGGGATACTGGAAGTATCCCGGAATAGCTGTGCAGTGTAAAAGTACCCCTAATGTCCAGCCCTAAACATCCTATTCTGCCATTTAAGCCTATTGCCTCTTCTCCTATCCTCAAAGAACATTTGAAAGTATCTTTTACCCATGCAAAACAGTTATCATGTGCCCCTTGTGACGGCGCGTTGGGGGTTCCCCGTCTCCTGCACCCCGAAATGGCACAAACAGACTGCACCAGCCAGTGGAATTGAGGGTGGTTTATTGCTCCTCCAGCACAGCGCAGCACAGATGTAATCTGGTTACAGGAACTGGGGCTAAGAGGCCTCAGTGCCCCCCCCTTGAGATAGGGGAGTCCCAGCCCCCTCCCCAGCTCCTTATTCCCTGCCTTCCAGACAGGAACTAACTAACCCTCTTCCAGCCCTGCCCCCCAGCCAGGGCAGCATTCCACCTTCCTTTGTTCCTCTCCATGGGGGGTGTCTGGCCACTGGTTCAACAAGTTTGGCATTACCTCTGCCTAGTGAGGCTTTCCCTGCTGGGTCTTGCTCCAGACAGCAGGGGTCACCACATCCCAGCAAGTACCCCCACTACGTCACACCCCTTCAGTCACCTTCTTCTCCAGACTAAACAAACCGTGTTTCTTCAATCTTTCCTCACAGCTCATGTTTTCTAGACCTTTCATCATTTTTGTTGCTCTTCTCTGGACCCTCTCCAATTTCTCCACATCTTTCCTGGAACGCAGGGCCCAGAACAGAACACAGCCCACCGGCGGAGGCCTACATAGTACAGAACGGAGTAGAAAAGTTTGGGTAACGTTTTTGAGACTGGAAAGAAAGCAACTGCATCTTTGCCAGTGAGGGCAGCTCAATATTGTGGAGAACGCTCTGGAAGTTTGTTAATCAGGATGGATGTTTTTGAAAAGCTCTTTTCTGCTCTAGTTCACACAGGAATTAGTTCAGGAACATCCTGAGCGGTGATCCCTATAAACTGAGAGTTTAGGTGGCCAGTCAGGAGAGAGTCAGATTAGGGATATAAAATCCCTTTTCATGTAAGCGTAATGTTTAACTGATTAACTGATCAAAGGAGCCTCAGGCGGGGGCGGGGGGGCTGGAGCTGGACTGGGCCCCCGGCATAGACAGGAGCCGCACATGGATGGAAAAAATTAGAGGGAACATTGATTATGGGCAGGGACTGCCCTGGGGGGTTATGAGCAGGGTCTCTCTGTGGCTATGAGGGGGGATGCTCTGAATGGGCCACAGTGCCCCCTTCACTCCCCAGTGGGATCCATGGGGCTGCAGCAGCCCCCTGCCCACATCAGGTAGGGAGCTATTCCAGCCCCCGCCGGGTAACCGGAACAGGCAAGCCATTAACGAGGCTTACCCTTTCATCATTCGCATCTCTAAATCAAATGCCTTCCATCTGATTAACAGTGAGCCCACAGCTGGCAGCATGCGTGCCTATTGGTGGTGCACATCCACACATGCCTTGGTGCATAGAACAAAATGTATTCCGCACGTGGATGGAAAAAATGAGAGGAAACGTTGGTTATGGGTAAAGGCTGCCGTGGGGAGTTATGGGTAGGATCTCTCTGGGATTACAGAGGGGCTGCCCCCTGGGGGTCTTGGGACACAACTTGTACAGAGGAAAGATCTGATAATTACAACTGTTCCTTCTGGCAGGGAGCTGTAACGAAACAGCCACCATCTTCAAACATTGCTGCAGAGTAAGATTGCAAGCGTTCAAGGCTGCAGGGCCTTGTTAGGATGAGTAACTGGAAGCAGGAGAGGCAGGGTTTAATGGCTGTGCAGCCTTGGTCAGGTCACTGACCCACACCATGCCTCAGTTTCCCCATGTCAATGCCCTCCCGGTAGTGTGGGTTTAATTTTAACATCTGAGGAGTTTTACTGCTGCTATTAGGTACAAAGTGGAGGTTGGCGCGGACGGGGATAGGTTGTCATCATAACCTCCCACCGCCAGCATTACATCCCAAGGGGACTTTAGCACAAGCTAGGTAATCCCGCCCAAACACCAGCACACACCCACAAATCCACACACAAGAGACGCACACAAAGCAGCGTGTGCACAGCAGGCACACAAACCACACATGCACACAGAGACAGGCACGCAATCCACTGTATTCGCAAGAACGCACAAACACACACACAGCAGAGACACAGACAAGCAAACCCACAGAGAGTCCCACAAAAATATCCATGCACACAAACACACACATCTGTGCGTGCAAGCACACACGTGAGTACACACATTCAAACACACACGCACAAATGCACCCTTTTCCACATAACCACAAAAAGATGCCTAGATACACACAGAATAACCACAGAGATCCCTGGAGAGTCACTTTGCATCTGAAGACAGAGAGATAGGACGGGACTAGCCAAAGATCACATAGAAACCCCACTAAGAAAGAACATACACACATGAAAATGCACGTATGTACCCAAATACACACTAGCATGGGCATCTTGCCCAGCACACATGCACATAAACACCCACAATAACGCACACACAAACACACTTTAACATGTGCATCTAGCCCAGCACACATGCACATAAACAACACCTACAAGAACACACACATGCATACCCATACACACTAGCATGTACATCTACATGTATACTTATGGACATGCACATCAACAATACCCACAATAACACACACACTAGCATGCGCATCTAGCCCAGCAGACACGCACATAAACAACCCCCATAATAACACATACAAATGCACATACGCATGCACACACATTAACAGGTACAGCTACATAAACACCCACAATAACACATGTACAAATGCATGCACACACTAACATGTTCCTCTAGCCCAGCACACACAAACAGCGACACACACATATACACGCAAACACACACTAACACCACACCTGCACACAAACACCCACAATGTGCCTATAAGGCGCACAGGCTGGTAGACAAACACACATGCACACACACTCCCCAGCCAGTGCCTGCACATGCCGCTGCGGACAGTCACACACAAACACGTGTGCGCACACACAAGGGACAGCACTGTGGCAAGTGCTTTGAACTGCCAACCCTCGCCCTTGGCCTCTTCACCCAGAGGGCCTTGCCCCGGGCTGTGAGTCCCTCTGCACCTAATCTCGCCGCACTCTGCCCTGGACTCAGCTTACCCCCTGGGCTGGCAGGGCCTGACTGACAGGGCCTCCCACGGGGCGGGGGCTGCAGAGACGCCAGGAAGAGGCACAGGCCTGGGGAAAGTACCGTAGGGGGAGGCTGCAAAAATTGGGGGCCTGGCATTGACCCTAGAGCAGAGGGAGTGGGGGGGCCAGGACTCCTGGGTTCTTTCCCCAGTCCTGGGAGGGAAGTGGGGGCTAGTGGTTAGAGCAGGCGGGTAGGGAGCCACGACTCCTGGGTTCTTTCCCCAGCCCTGGGAGGGAAGTGGGGGCTAGTGGTTAGAGCGTGGGGGGTAGGGAGCCATGATTCTTGGGTTCTTTCCCCAGCCCTGGGAGGGAAGTAGGGGCTAGTGGTTAGAGCAGGCAGGTAGGGAGCCACAGCTCCTGGGTTCTTTCCCCAGCCCTGGGAGGGAAGTGGGGGCTAGTGGTTAGAGCAGGCAGGTAGAGAGCCACAGCTCCTGGGTTCTTTCCCCAGCCCTGGGAGGGAAGTGGGGGCTAGTGGTTAGAGCGTGGGGGGTAGGGAGCCATGATTCTTGGGTTCTTTCCCCAGCCCTGGGAGGGAAGTGGGGGCTAGTGGTTAGAGCAGGCAGGTAGAGAGCCACAGCTCCTGGGTTCTTTCCCCCGTCCTGGGAGGAAAGTGGGGGCTAGTGGTTAGAGCAGGCAGGTAGGGAGCCACGACTCCTGGGTTCTTTCCCCAGCCCTGGGAGGAAAGTGGGGGCTAGTGGTTAGAGCAGGAGGGCTCCTGGGTTCTTGTCCCAGCTCTGGGAAGGCCGGGGGCGTTGGATGGGTTAGAGCAGGTGGCACAGAAGAGCTGCCCTGCAAGAATCAGGCTCAGGCTCAGGGACACCCACATCCCTGCCAGGTTTCCCGGAGAGTGCACTTAGCTGGTGCTGGCAGCCAACCATGTGTCTGTGACCTACACACACCCACAGCTGAGTGCCTGCCTCCCCAACGGCAGGGCGCTGATTTACAGAGCACCCCAGGGAGCTGGGAAGGGAGCTGGGAAGGAGGTGCAGCCTGGGCCCTACTCTGCAACCCCCGTGAAAACCATCTGGGAGTTCTGGTGCCCAGTCCCACTTCTCTGACCACTAGACCCCACTCCCCTCCCAGAGCCAGGAGTCCTGGTTGCCAGCCATGTGCCCTGTCATCTGAGCGCTTGGGCGGCCACCCAAGAGCGATTCAGGTGCAGCTGATTACTAGAGGGTCTACAGTCGGTAGCATGTGTTTCTATTGATGGTGCACATCCGCACATACCTCGGTGCACAGAACAAAATGCATTCTGCATCAGGATGGAAATAATTAGAGAGAGCCTTCATTCTGAGCCCTAACCACTAGCCCCCACAGAACTGGGGTTAGAACCCAGGAGTTCAGGGAGCGAACACAGGAAGCAAGCTGCCTAGTCTCCTGCTGTAACCACTAGCCCCCACAGCCTTCCGAGAGCCATACTAGAATCCAGGAGTCCTGGCTCCCTGCCCCTTGCTCTAACCACTAGCTCCTGCTCCTCTCCCCGAACCAGGGAGAGAATCCTGGCTCCCATCCCTCTGCTCTAGCTACTGCACCAAGCTGAGATACCAGACCCACCCCCCCAAAGGCAGTGAAATTGGGGGAAACCCGGTACCAGAGTCCCTGCCAGTGTGGGCTGCCCCCCGGCTGCAGGACCCAGCCCGGGCACAGCACCCCCCCCCCCCCACACTCACCCAGGCTGGTCAGCAGCACGGTGGCCCCGCAGGAGCGGAGCGAGTGCAACAGGGAGGCGGCACGGAGGTGGCTGTTGAGGCAGGCCATGGCGCAGCCGATCTTGGCCAGCCCCAGCCAGACCCACAGGTAGGCGGGCACGTTGGGCAGGAATACGGCCACCGCCTCCCCTTCCCGCAGCCCCAGGTCCCGCAGGGCCCGAGCCACCTGGCTGCTGCGCCGGTCGATGTCCCGGTAGGTGTAGACCTGCTCCCCGAAGAGCAGCAGGGCTTTCTCCGGATGGCTCCGTGCCTTCTCCAGGAAGCTGTCGAGCAGGGTGAGGGGGGGGCGGCGCTGGAGCCGCCAGAGCCCCCTCAAGCCCTGGTAGATGACGAGGGTGGAGGTGACCAAGTCCTGCCACCAGTAGGGCCACAGGCAGGTCCCCAGCAGGGGCAGCAGGAGAAGCAGCCCTGCCAGGGCAGTGCACAGCACAAGCATGGTTGGGCTGGGCTCTGGCAGCCGGGCGCGCTGCGGCGTGGGTGTAGGAGCCGGGGGCAGGGGGTGGGAGTGCCCGGCCTCCCCTCCCCAGGAGCCTGATTCGAGGAGGCCCGGCGGGGAGCGGGAGAGGGGGCAGTGCTACCAAAGTCCCTTGGGCTGATGGCTCCTGGCCCGGGGCGTCCGGGAGCAGTGTGGGGCCGGGGCACGCTGCGGGGCGCTCTCCCGCCAGCGGGGGCAGCCGGGACACGGGCCCAGGGGGCAAGGGGAAGAGGGCTCCCAGGGGGCCAGCGAGTGCGGACCCAGGGGCCTCGCAGCGTCCAGTAGGAGTGGGCAGCAGGGAGAGGGTCAAGCTTCATTTCGCACACAAACCCCCCCAACACAACTACACAACCTCCCGCAAATCCTCCTTTGCACACACCCCAATACAACTACACAACCTCCCGCAAATCCTCCTTTGCACACACCCCCAACACAACTACACAACCTCCCGCAAATCCTCGTTTGCACACACCCCCAACACAACTACACAACCTCCCGCAAATCCTCCTTTGCACACACCCCCAATACAACTACACAACCTCCCACAAATCCTCCTTTGCACACACCCCCAACACAACTACACAACCTCCCGCAAATCCTCCTTTGCACACACCCCCAATACAACTACACAACCTCCCGCAAATCCTCCTTTGCACACCCCCCCATACAACTACACAACCTCCCGCAAATTCTCCTTTGCACACACACACAACTACACAACCTCCTGCAAATCCTCCTTTGCACATACCCCCAATACAACTACACAACCTTCCACAAATCCTCCTTTGCACACACCCCCAACACAACTACACAACCTCCTGCAAATCCTCCTTTGCACATACCCCCAATACAACTACACAACCTTCCACAAATCCTCCTTTGCACACACCCCCAACACAACTACACAGCCTCCTGCAAATCCTCCTTTGTGCACACACACACCCAACACAACTACACAACCTCCTGTTGTACCTCGGTGTTCTGTACCTCAGTACCTTCTGTGGTCTGAACTGTCGGTGTCAGCGTTGTCTGGTCTGGGTCGTCCTGGCGCGCTCCTAACAGGACCTCTACTCCGTCGGTGATGATAAACTTTCGGCTGCGTGCCTAACAATCGGTACTCCCTTTATCTAGAGTGTTAGACCCCCTGCACCTGGGTAAACACAAGAGATCTCTGAGAGGCCCCAGAAACGACAGAGGCAGACAAGGTTTGAAATCAATCGAGCAGGTTTATTGTCAAATGCGAAGCTCTACCAGTTGGTAACAGAGATCAGTCCAATGTGACACCACTGGGCACGATGGCCCGCGTTGACACGGTACCAACACCGGGCAGGCCTGTTGCCATATACAGATATTAACAGCAGTTAGTCAAAGTGAAGCTACTGCGCACTCTGTAAGTTTAGGCAATGACACCTGCCGTTCAGGCGCCTAGTGCGCCTCCTAAGGGCAGCCAGAGAGCACCCTTTGCGGTGTCCTTTTATAGACAGGTACAAACAACTGACATCACTTCTTTACATACCGGGTTACCACCCTCTGTTGCCTAGTTACCACCCCTCACCTTACGGAAGGAGGGTTTACTTACTATCCTTCATGCTGTCAATCCCGACCTGGTCCTGAACCTAGGTCGGTATGTGCCTAGCTCCTAGGGAGGTCTTGTACCAAGACATTTCTTATTAAGATGTTCCGCTACTCCCCTTTGGCTCACAGTCTGTACCTAGGGCCTCCCTGTGTCCTTCCATGCTTGACCTAACTTGCACAATCGCACAGTTCTCAGTAGGGCCTCTTTCTTGGCTCCTGTGTTCCTGAACCAAAGTCTTGCTCACTGGATTGCAGGCCTGTTGGGCTACAGCTACCTTGGCACGATCTCGCGGCCGCTTTTGCGCAAAATTTGCTGCCTGTCCACACCGGCCGCGAGTTCTTGTGCAAGTGCACTGACGTTCTGACGTGTGAAATCTCGCGCCAGAACTCTGACGCTCCCGCTCAGGAAGAAGCCCCCTTGCACAAATGTTCTTGCTCAAGAGGCCAGTGTAGACAGGCAGCCGAGACTTTTGGTGCAAGAGCCATCCGAACAGGAGCCGACAGCTGCCCCCATTACCAGCGGCTCCACGCCATCCCGGGAGAGGTAGCACCCCAGTGATCATCGGTGCCAGTCGATACCAGCAGCCGCCCCCTCGTCACCAGGCCCAGCGAGGCAGAGGGCGACCCAGAGCTGCCCAGTGAGTCGGGGGAGGAGGAGGAGGACCAGGCAGCAGCTTCACCCTCCAGCTCGAGATCCTCTCAGGCAGCCTAGACGTCTCCCGTGTGTCATCGGAGGCCGGGGAAGGATCCACTGGTGAGTGTTTCACTTTGCACTCACAAGGGCGGGGGGGAGCCAGGCGCCCGGGGCGGGGGGAGGAGGAGGGAGCATCACTCAGGCAGCGTGAGCTGCACGCTGTGTACCAATACCAGGATGCAGCATGTGCAACCACGTGCAGCCTGGTGACCGAGAGGCATGTGGCTGTGGCAGGCAGCTCCAGGGCACGCCTGGGACCATGCTGCTCGCACATAGCAGGACCGGGGGGAAGGATGGATGCTGGCTGGAACCAGCCAGGGCCCCAGGGGCTCAGGCCAGAGCCCACACCCCCCGAAGGGCGCAGCACGCAGAACGGCACTCTGCTCCATGCCTGGGCTGTGCGGCACAGCCAGCTGCTCCTGGGAAAACTGCAGCGACACAGCCCTGTGAGCGTGGCCCCCACTAAGCCCCTCGCCTGCTCCCGGCACCTTGGCTGCCCCCCGAGGGAAGTCCCCACTGCGGCCACACATGTCCCTGGGCTATATGTGTGAGGGCTAGCGGGAGGGGGAGGGAGGAAGCGCTCGGGCCGGCCCTAGGGCCACCTGAGTTTCGCTGCAAGGCTGGTACACTCCCCAGTCACCCCGGTTCCGTCCAGGAGACATCCACGTGATGGGGATCTGGGGGTACGTCTACACTACAGCGCTAGTTCGAACTAACTTAGTTCGAATTAGTTAATTCGAACTAAGCTAGTTCGAACTAGCGCATCTAGAACTAAAAACTAGTTCGAACTAGCGTTTTGCTAGTTCGAACTAGCGCGTCCACACTGATTGGACGCAGGGGGGCATTTAAGGGCAGCTGAAACCGGTTCTGGCAGGGCATCAGGTCAGCAGTTGCTTTGTGTGGCTGCTGTCTGAGGCTATCTGAGGCTCGTGCTTAAAGGGACCCCCCCTGGACAGCCGGTTCTCAGCTTTTCCTGCTTGCTTGCCAACCTCGCCGAGGGACAGCAAAGCGTCGGTCTCTGTGCCCGTCTGTGTCGGTGCTTCCCTTCGGGGGGGACCGCCGCAGGTGGCAACATGGAGCCACGGCTCGCCCTGCACCTTCTGGTGCACGTTCTGGACTTGCTGCTGCAAGCCTGCCAGCAATGGCTCGAGGCTGCCTGGCACCACCTGGGGAACGTCAGCCCCCTGCCTCTCCGCCTGGCCGCCCTGGGGGCCGTGGAGGAGCCGCGGCGGCGCCCCGGCACCGGCGTGCCCCGCCGCATCTGGCGTCTGGACACCAGCAGCGACTGGTGGGACCGCATCGTCCTGGAGCGCTGGGACGACCGACAGTGGACCCAGAACTTTAGGATGAGGAGGGACACCTTCCTGGAGCTCTGCGAGTGGCTCGCCCCTGCCCTGCAAAGAAGGGACACTCGCATGAGACCCGCCATCCCCCTCCAGAAGCGGGTGGCCATCGCCCTCTGGAAGCTCTCCACGCCGGACAGCTACCGATCCGTCGGGAACCAGTTCGGCGTGGGGAGATCCACTGTCGGAGCGGTGCTCATGCAGGTACGGCGCTCGTCGGCCACCGAGCCGGGGGGGAGGGGGGCTGCGAGGAGGGGATGGGCCGCCCCAGGGACAAAGGGGGGGGCGGGAGGAGGCGAAAGCGCCCCGCACCGGAGGGGTCGGGCTGTCCCGGCCGTACTACACGCCGCCAGGGGGGTTGCTTCCGGGAGTGGGGCGCGGGGCACTGCCAGGGCACGCACGCTCCCAGCCACCCGGGCGCCCCACTGATTGACGCTTTGCTGTGTCTCTCTCCGCAGGTGGTCAAGGCCATCAACCGGGTGCTGCTCCGCAGGGTGGTCCGCCTCGCCAACCCGGATGCCGTCATCCGGGGATTCGGCGCCCTCGGCTTCCCCAACTGCGGGGGGGCCATCGACGGGACGCACATCCCCATCCGTGCCCCGGAACACCAGGCGTCCCGGTACGTGAACCGCAAGGGGTACTTCTCCGTCATCCTGCAGGCCGTATGTGACCACCGGGGACAGTTGACGGACATAAATGTGGGCTGGTCCGGCAAAGCACACGACGCCCGGGTGTACCGGAACTCCTCCGTGTGCCAGCGGCTGCAGGACGGGACCTTCTTCCCCGACCGCCACATCAGGGTCGGGGACGTGGACATGCCCGTCTGCCTGGTGGGGGATGCCGCCTACCCACTGCAGCCCTGGCTCATGAAGCCCTACACGGGACACCTCAATCCCTCCCGCCAGGCCTTCAATAACAGGCTGAGCAGGGCCCGCATCGTGGTGGAGGGGGCCTTCGGGCGACTGAAAGCCCGCTTTCGATGCCTCCTCACCCGTCTGGACCTGGCCGAGCACAACATCCCTCCCGTGGTGGCGGCATGTTGTGTGCTCCACAATTTGTGTGAGCGGAAGGGGGAGGCTTTCTTGCCAGCCTGGATGGCTGAGGCTGACCGCATGGCTGGACACTACGGTCAGCCCCGCACCGCCGCCGTCCGGGAAGCCCAGCGGGGGGCCATCCGGATCCGGGAAGCCCTGCGGGAGAGCTTCCAGGTGGAGGAGGAGGAGGACTGACCTCTCCCTGCATGCCCCACCGGGGCCTTCTTCCACCCTACCCCCCCCTTCCCCTTTCCCCTCCCTACCTACTGTCAAATAAAGACACCTGTTTTTCCAACAAAAACGTCTGTTTATTTCACAGAACTGGGGTGGGGGAGGGAGGAATGAAGGTGGGAGAAGGGAGGGGGAAACCTGGGACGAGGGAGCTGGAAGGGGAGGGGAGGGAAGGGAGGAAGGGAAAGGAAAGCTCAGGGGTGGGAGTCTGGGTGCCTCTCCCGTCTCGCCACACTGCGGGTCCGGGGGCGTCGGTGGGGAATGGTTGTGGAGGGGGGGGCAGAGAGGACAGGGGGTGTGGAGGAAGCAGGAGCGGAAGCAGGAGGAGCAGGAGGAGCAGGAGGAGCAAGAGGGGGAGCAGGAGGAGCAAGAGGGGGAGCAGGGGGAGCAAGAGGGGGAGCAAGAGGGGGAGCAGGGGGAGCAAGAGGGGGAGCAAGAGGGGGAGCAGGAGGAGCAAGAGGGGGAGCAAGAGGGGGAGCAGGGGGAGGAGGAAATGGAAAGCGGTCTAGCAGGCTCTGGAGGTGGCCTCGCAGGGCACGGCCCTGCTCCTCCAGGGCCTCCAGACTCCTCTGGCGCAGCCTGAGGTCCTCCTGGACCCAGTGGTCCTGGAGACGGAGCTGTCGGTCCAGGAACCGGAGATGCCGCCTCTGGTAGTCCTCCTGGTTCCTGGCTGTCCTGCTTGCCCGGGCGCGGGCGGCTGCTGCAGGCGGTGTGGTGCGCCCTGCAGTCCCCGGTGCTGCAGCTGTGGTGCAAGAAGACCAGCGGTCAATTACCCCAGGGGCCCAGGTGTGTGAAACCCAGCTCCCCTCTGCAAGGCCAGGGCCCCTGCAGGATCCCCAGCTGCTGCTCCGTGGTGGGCAAGGCCCAGGCGCACGGTCCCGGGGCTCCCTCTCGCCCCAGCCCCCCGTACACATAAGGGGAACACGAGGGTACTCACAGGTGGACGCCTCCCCGGCCTCTGATGATGCAGGCGAGCGGCTCTGTGGGGTGCCTCGGGGGTCCCGGGTCCTGGGAAGGCTGGCAGCAGGCTCCTGGCTCTCAGAGCCCTCTTGCTCCTCCTCGGTGTCCAGGAGCGGTCCCTCTGCCCCGGGGTCAATCACGTCCCGGGGGGCAGGGACGGCATGAGCCCCCAGGAGGCGGTCCAGGGCATGGAAGTGGGGGCAGGCCTCCGGGTCAGCCCCTGGCAGGCAGGCCCGGGAGTAGGACTGCCGCAAGTCTTTAATCTTGCAGCGCACCTGCTCCCGGCTGCGCTGGTGGCCCCTGGCGGCCAGGCTGGCAGCCATGCGTCCATAGACGGCCGCATTCCGGTGGCTAGTGCGGAGATCGTGGACATTGGAGGCTTCCCCCCAAACCTCGATGAGGTCCACGATCTCCGCACTTGACCAGGCGGGCGCCCGCCTTTTGCGCCCCCGGGCAGGCTCCTGGGAGCCGCCAGGCTGGTCGTGGGGAGCAGTGGAGGGCTGGGAGCCCTCGGATGGCTGGCTCATTGTGTGGCAGGTGCAGGCTGTGCAGGCACGGGTGCTTGCAGCCTTGCAACTGGCACAAAGTGAGTAGCCAGCCCGTGGCCCTTTAAGGGCTCCGGGGCCGGGAGGGGGGCAATAGAGTTTCCCTGGTGTTGGCCAGAGTGGCCACCAGGGAAACCTGGGAAGCCTTAGCCTCCCACTAGTTCGAACTAAAGGGCTACACAGCCCTTAGTTCGAACTAGCTAGTTCGAACTAGGCGTTAGTCCTCGTAAAATGAGGTTTACCTAGTTCGAACTAAGCGCTCCGTTAGTTCGAATTAAGTTCGAACTAACGGAGCGCTAGTGTAGCGCATAGGAAAGTTAGTTCGAACTAACGTCCGTTAGTTCGAACTAACTTTCTAGTGTAGACATACCCTGGGAGCCCAGGCCACGTTTGCCAGATGTGCTCCCAGGCACTGTGTGGGGATTCATCTTGCTCCCTGTCAAACACCATTGATTAACCCAAAGCCTCACAGCCTCCACCAGCAGGGAGTTCCACAGGTTAACACAACACCAGCTGACACGCGCCCCCCCCCCCCCCCAAGGGGCCAGGACACAGACTGGTGGTTACAATACATGGAGGAGCACCGTACCCCGGGGGCGGTCCTGTATGTAAACATACAACACGGGGGGCGGGGACTGAGGGGCCCAAGCCACAATACTGTGGTGTCACTTGGGCTCAGGGGCGGAGGGCCTGGGGACGATGGCCGGGCTGCCTGACTGATCCATGCTTCCCTCTGTTCCCTGCAGCAGGACCAAGCAGGAGCGGGGGACCCTCCAGCCGTGCGGCAGCGGCAGCACCCCCACCACCCAGGCACCAACAACTACACAACCTCCTGCAAATCCTCCCCTGCGCACACACCCCAACACAACTACACAACCTCCTGCAAATCCTCCCCTGCGCACACCCCAACACAACTACGCAACCTCCTGCAAATCCTCCTCTGCGCACACCCCAACACAACAACACAACCTCCCGCAAATCCTCCCCTGCGCGCACACCCCAACACAACTACACAACCTCCCGCAAATCCTCCCCTGCGCACACACCCCCAACACAACTACACAACCTCCTGCAAATCCTCCCCTGCGCACACACCCCCAACACAACTACACAACCTCCCGCAAATCCTCCCCTGCGCACACACCCCAACACAACTACACAACCTCCTGCAAATCCTCCCCTGCACACACACCCCAACACAACTACACAACCTCCCGCAAATCCTCCTCTGCGCACACACCAACACAACTACACAACCTCCTGCAAATCCTCCCCTGCGCACACACCCCCAACACAACTACACAACCTCCCGCAAATCCTCCTCTGCGCACACACCAACACAACTACACAACCTCCCGCAAATCCTCCCCTGCGCACACACCCCAACACAACTACACAACCTCCTGCAAATCCTCCCCTGCACACACCCCAACACAACTACACAACCTCCCGCAAATCCTCCCCTGCACACACACCCCAACACAACTACACAACCTCCTGCAAATCCTCCCCTACACACACACCCCAACACAACTACACAACCTCCTGCAAATCCTCCCCTGCACACACACCCCAACACAACTACACAAGCTCCCGCAAATCCTCCTCTGCGCGCACACCCCAACACAACTACACAACCTCCTGCAAATCCTCCCCTGCGCACACACCCCAACACAACTACACAACCTCCTGCAAATCCTCCCCTACGCACACACCCCAACACAACTACACAACCTCCTGCAAATCCTCCCCTGTGCACACCTCCCCAACACAACTACACAGCCTCCTGCAAATCCTCCCCTGCGCACACACCCCAACACAACTACACAACCTCCTGCAAATCCTCCTCTGCGCACACACCCCAACACAACTACGCAACCTCCTGCAAATCCTCCTCTGCGCACACACCCCCAACACAACTACGCAACCTCCTGCAAATCCTCCTCTGCATGCACACCCCCAACACAACTACACAACCTCCTGCAAATCCTCCTCTGCATGCACACCTCCCCAACACAACAACACAACCTCCCGCAAATCCTCCCCTGTGCACACACCCCAACACAACTACACAACCTCCTGCAAATCCTCCTCTGCGCACACACCCCAACACAACTACACAACCTCCCGCAAATCCTCCTCTGCGCACACTCCCCAACACAACTACACAGCCTCCCGCAAATCCTCCCCTGCGCACACCTCCCCAACACAACTACGCAACCTCCTGCAAATCCTCCTCTGCGCACACACCCCAACACAACTACACAACCTCCTGCAACTCCTCCTCTGCGCACACACCCCAACACAACTACACAACCTCCTGCAAATCCTCCCCTGCGCACACCTCCCCAACACAACTACGCAACCTCCTGCAAATCCTCCTCTGCACACACACCCCAACACAACTACGCAACCTCCTGCAAATCCTCCTCTGCATGCACACCCCCAACACAACTACGCAACCTCCTGCAAATCCTCCTCTGCATGCACACCCCCAGCACAACTACACAACCTCCTGCAAAACCTCCTCTGTGCGTACACCCCCAACACAACTACACAACCTCCTGCAAATCCTCCTCTGCGTGCACACCCCCAACACAACTATGCAACCTCCCGCAAATCCTCTCACATACACACACAGCTCCTGCAAATCCTCCTTTGCACTCACAGACTCCACTCACCCTTCTACAAATCCCCCTGCACGTGCGCGTGCTCGCACACACACACACACAAAACCTCCTGCAAGTCTCCTTTGCAGACACTGACACAACCTCATGCAAATCCTCTTTTGCAAATACACACACAACCCTGCAAATTCTCACACACCACCACTACATCTCGCTGCTTTTCTCCGTCCCTCTCTCCATCTCACCCACAGATCCCTGCAGAGTCTCTCACACTCACCCACACACCGCCCTTTGGGGGCAGTTCTGACTGGATGGGCCTAACCTCCCCAGCACCCCTGCAGTCTGGCTCCCCCGCTCCCCCTCGGTGGCCAGCTGCCCTGTCTCTACAGGCCAGTGTCCCAGACAGCCTGGGAGCCCTCTAGTGGCCTTGGGTGCTAAAGAAGCTGCCAGCAGAGGAGCTGTGTGTGTGTGTGTATGCGGCGAGGCTGGCCACATTGTCAGCAAACACAATTCATGCACAATCCTCTGTCGGTCTGTAACACCGACAGGCGGAATCGAACCAGGGACCTCTGGAGCCTCATACATGAGCCTAAAAGCCAAGAGACTCTCAGCTAAGGCTGCAGATCAGACTCGTTATGCTCTCTGCATCTATACTGCATGCTTCTTGCGCAAGGGCCATTCACAGAACGGCCGTCAGAGCACCTGTGCTCTTTCCCTCTGGAGCGTCCACATTTGCCTTTTTGCGCCATAGCTGTAGCGCAAAAGGGAGTTATGCCTCATAGAAGGAGGATTACCTACACTGGCAAAAGCCCTCTGTGCTGCCATTTTACTGCTGATTTACCTGCTGTTAGCCGACGGTTAGGGTAGTGTGTGTGTGTGTGTGTGTGTGTGTGTGTGTGTGTGTGTGATTTTGAGAAAAGGTTTAACGTTTGTTTTTACTGCTAAGACTGGGGTTTTTTTTGCAGAGGGTAGCCAGCAGGCCAACAGACGCCCCTTATGACCGGCTGAAGTTTTTTAAAATTGTGCTTGGTTTTGTTACAACAACTGAAGGAGTTACCGTATTTTCCGGCGTATAAGACGACTTTTGATGTTAAAAAACATCCCCCAAAAATCGGGGGTCGTCTTATACGCCGGGTATACAGCTTTGCGGCTTTGCAAAGCCTCAGGGGAAGCCGGCGGCGGGGAATCCCAGGCGCGCCTGGGCTGCCCCGCCGCCACCGGAGCCCCTCCGCGGCTTTGCAAAGCCTCGGGGGAAGCCGGCGGCGGGGCAGCCCAGGCGCGCCGGGGCTGTCCCGCTGCCGGGGCGTCCTCAGAGGCTTTGTTCCCGGTGCCTCTGGTCTGCTGGGGACAGTCTCCAGCAGACCAGGGACACCGGGAGCAAAGCCAGGGAGGCGGAGGGGCGCTGGGGTATAAGACGAAACCCTATCTTTTAACTAAAAAATTAGGGGGTCGTCTTATACGCCCAGTAGCCTTATACGCCGGAAAATACGGTAGGTTAAAAACTTAAACAGTTACAGGTTTATTAAAAAGACTTATAAAAGCATATGGTTACAATGGCTATTGCTTTTTTTTTAACTGTTAGCAAATACAGATTTTAAAAATAGTTCCAAAGAAAATAAAGATAGAAAATAGAAATAATGGTACCAAGTGACAGCTTAATTTTTAAAGAGCTTTAAGTTTATGTGTACACTTAAGACAAAGGACCACATTTAGGTATAATTTTTACCCCTTGTTGTGCCTTTTGACTTTAGCGTGTTAGGCCAGGGCCGGTTTTTTAACTTTTAGGAAAGACGAATATGAGGTGGGCGTTCCCTTTGGAACCTCGGGAGATTAAACACCTAACCCGACCAGCAGATAGATGGTAGATTGACACTTAGAGTAAATGTACTGCTGGACTTATTTTTATACCCCTGGGGGGCTTGTATTATTTTTTTTTTTTAGAGGCTAAATTGTACTGGTTCATTTTGTGGCGCCAGTTTTTACAAGCAAGTTTTAAGTTAATTTACACTTGCAAGAGAGATAACTAAATTGTGAGTACTAGACATTTTTTTTACTGGGTGAGAGATTTTTTTTTCCCACAGACGGCTGTGTGTTCGTATTAATATGGGTTAAGTTAAGGGCACTTCTTGGCAGCCTTTTGGTTAGCAATTGGCATATTTTTGTTTACAGCCATTTACGGTTACACAGCCTGGCCCACTCTGCGGAAATACTATGCTGCTCCCGGTCAGGCAAAAGTCCCTTTTGCGCAAAGCTTTTGAGCAAAAGGGCCAGTGTAGACAGCTCAGATTTGTTTTCCGCAAAAAAGCCCTGATTGCGAAAATGGTGATCGGGGGCTTTTTTGCGGAAAAGCGCGTCTAGATTGGCACGGACGCTTTTCCGCAAAAGCGCATCGTTATAACGCGAACTCCGCGCCAGTCTAGACGCTCTTTTCCGAAAATGCTTTTAACGGAAAACTTTTTCGTTAAAAGTATTTCCGGAAAATCATGCCAGTCTAGACGTAGCCATGGTGTGTGGGTTACAAATCCATCCCTCCCTCCCTCTGCACACCCCCTGGTCCAGCCATCCACCTGCCCACCCCCTCCATTCATCCATGCAAGCAACCATTCATCCGTCATCCATCCCTCCAAAGGCACACCTCTCTGTCCATCGCTCCATTCACCCAGCTCCTTGATCCATTCATCCATTCAAATACCTACCGCTCTGGCCATCCAGACATCCACAGACGCTTTGCCGGACCCATCCACGTCGGGAGAGTTTCCCCGTTTCGATTAGGCTGAGCGAGTTCAAAATACATTCCCAGACGACGTCACAACAGCTCTTGGCTTGGAGGGCTTGTTTGCCGAACTTGGGGGGACAGTCGTGAGCTGGGAGGGCCGCTGCTTCTTGCGAGTGGCGCCGGAGGTTTTTAGCTGCGGGGCCGTTTATCCGAAGCTGGGATGGGGGAGTGCAATCCCCATCCGGGGCAACAAAGGGTTACGAGAAGGTTTGGGGCTCCGCCCCAGCTGCAGAAAACACGCCCCCTGCTGGAGGCAGGACAGGGCAGGGGTTTCACTTGGGGTGAGTGGCTGAGCTGGAGGGAAGCCGCCGGCCGTCCCACCGGGACAACAGCACAAAGGGAAGTGGGGCCCCTGTCTGGAGACAACCAAAGCAGCAAGTATCCGGTGGCCCTTGGACACTGGTAACCCCCTCTGACCTACTGTCGTTTGGGTTTCCCCACTGGGGGAAAACTTGGGCTAAGCTGCCCCCAGGGGCACTGTGGGGAGAGGAGCCCGGGCCCTCCCACTCATAGGTGCTAGCTTCCTGTGGGCCTGGGGGAGGATGCTACCCCTCTACTCTGCCCCACACCCTCCCCCCACTCCTCTTTGTCCCTCCCCCCTGCCCTGAGCATGCTAGTGAATTCACAGCCATGAAAAATGTGTCACCGACCACGAAATCAGATTCCTCCCCCGGGAAATCTGGACTTTCCCCCGGTACTAGAAACAGGGGTCGACACATTCTGGAAAACCCTACTCGCCAGACAAAAAAGGGACTCGCCACCCTCCCCCCAAAAAAGTGTTTTTTTAATGGCATAAATTCCTAATAAGAATGAGAACAGTAATTACTAAGAAGTTATTAATACGTATCACCCAGGTTATTAATAACTATCTTATAAACCTTTACCTTCTCTCTGCTGCCATGTCTCCTCCTCTTGCTCCATCAGCTCCCCTGCTGCCTGCTGCCCCCCAACCCCTCACCCTCCTCTGCTGTCCTGACTCCTGCCCTTCTCACTGCCCTCAGCCCTCCTGCGACCTGCCCCCCTCCACCAGCCCTTCTCTCCCCCCTGTGCCCACTCCTCCAGTAGCCCCACTCTGATCATGTGAACTACCCCTCCTCATCCCCACTCCTAACATCTCCCTCTACACACCTGCCCTGCCTCTCTCCTCTGGTGCTGGTCCCTCCCCTGCAGGTGTCTGCCCTTCTGCTTCACCCCCAGAATCCCCTGGCACCTGCACCTTCCCTTAGCCCTGCACCCTCCTGGTGCCTCCCCTCCCTCACTGCCCCTGCCCCTTTTGCTCTCTTTTTCCCTGATACCCACCCCCTCACCACCCTCTGCCCCCGTTCCCCTCATGCCCCTGTGCCCTCAGAGATGCCTTGCTCCATCCCTGCCTTCCTCGTGCCCACCGCTTCTTTCAAGCCTTCTCCCAGCACCTCCCCCTCCCCCTTTAGCCCCCAGGGCCCTTACCCTCTCCTCTCCCAGCATCACCCTGTCCCCCCTCCCACTGACACCTCCCCTCCCTTCCTGCCCTTTTCCTCATTGTCTGCACTTGGCCCCCTGGCATTTGTCTCTCCTGCACCCCTGTCCCTTGGTGCCTTCCCCTTTCTTCTTCTTCTTCCCCTGACCTCCTCCCCTCAGCACAAGCCCCTTCCCCATATTTTTCCCCTCCCCTCCCCACAGCCCAGACCAGCCCCTCCCCCTCCCCAGGGGCCAGCTCTAGGCTTTTTGCTGCGCCAAGCAAAACATTTTTTGCCCCCCCCCCTTTGTTGTTGTCTTTTACACACGTTTGCATTTTGCAATTTTGTTTTGTTTTGTTTTGTTTTTTGTCCTGGCATTTTAGCCCTAGAAATAGCAAACGGCATTTTCATTCGTTTTTTTTCCATAAAGGCAAAGGCGCTTCAAGTGAACTCCCCCTTTCACTCGCTGCTGGGTCACAGCAGCCTTTTCCCTGCCCTGTCCAGCCCCTCCCTATGGGCAAGCACCCTTCACTCTCGACCCACAGGGGGAGCAGGGTGCAGGGACAGCACAGAGCCAGAGGGGTGCAGGGAACAGTGGGAGAGTACGGGAAACGGGAGGCACAGAGCCAGAGAGATGCAGGGATCGGGGGTAGCAGGGTGCGGTGGAGGCACAGAGAATGGGACGTGGGGAACAGGAGGGGCAGAGGGATCGGAATCTAGGGGCAGTGCAGGGAATAGGCAGCACAGAGCTGGGGGGGCAGGGATCGGGGGGAAGCAGGGTGCAGGGGTGCGGTGGAGGCACAGAGAATGGGACGTGGGGAACAGGAGGGGCAGAGGGATCGGGATCTAGGGGCAGTGCAGGGAATGGGCAGCACAGAGCTGGGGGGGCAGGGATCGGGGGGAAGCAGGGTGCAGGGGTGCAGTGGAGGCACAGAGAATGGGACGTGGGGAACTGGAGGGGCAGAGGGATCGGGATCTAGGGGCAGTGCAGGGAATAGGCAGCACAGAGCTGGGGGGCAGGGATCGGGGGGAGCAGGGTGCAGTGGAGGCACAGAGAATGGGACGTGGGGAACTGGAGGGGCAGAGGGATCGGGATCTAGGGGCAGTGCAGGGAATAGGCAGCACAGAGCTGGGGGGGCAAGGATCAGGGGGAGCAGGGTGCGGAGTGTAAGGGCAGCGGAGAGCCAAGGGGTCGCAGGGAAGAGGGAGAGCAGGGTGCAGGGGAGACATGGGGAACGGGCAGCACGGAGACAAAGTGGGGCTGGGGCCGTGGCCGGACTGGAGCCGGCAGGGTGGGCCCTGGCTGTGCCACGCGCTGCAGCCAGCTCCCAGGACACGCGGCCAGAGCCGAGCTGCCGCGGCCCTTTAGAATCAGCGGGGCCAAGTCACGCCAGCGTCCTGGCGTCCTGCCCCGCCTCCTCGTGCCGGAGCTGCACGCAGACAGAATCTCCGCACTGCCCCCCTCCCCGCGGCGCTCTGCTCCTCTGCCGGCCAGTGGATCGGATGGGGCCGCACCGCCCGTATAGTGCAGGCTTTGGCCAGCCCGTCACAACGGCCCACCGGCCAGTCCACCCCTGCACTCGCCAGCTGGAAAAATCTACTCGCCACGGGTCCTGACTACAAAGATTTCATGGGGAGACCTGCATTTCTCAAAAGGGGTTCTACCCAAAAGGGAGGGGGTGGCAGGGTTATTTTAAAGGGGTACTGCATTGTGGCAACATGCTACCACATCAGCCTTATGTAGAAGCTGTAGAAACCATTTCACATTTAGCTAGAAGCCATCTTGTATAACAGAAACCGTTTCAGCTTTTCTCTCAAGCACGTAGACCAGAGTGAATTTTCTGTCACCCCGGGTGTGTCTAGACTACATGCCTCCGTCGACGGAGGCATGTAGATTAGCCAGATCGGCAGAGGGAAATGAAGCCGCGATTAAAATAATCGCGGCTTCATTTAAATTTAAATGGCTGCCCCGCTCTGCCGATCAGCTGTTTGTCGGCAGATCGGGGCAGTCTGGACGCGCCGCGCCGACAAAGAAGCCTTTCTTGATCGGCACAGGTATGCCTCGTGAAACCAGGTTTACCTGTGCCGATCAAGAAAGGCTTCTTTGTCGGCGCGTCGCGTCCAGACTGCCCCGATCTGCCAACAAACAGCTGATTGGCAGAGCGGGGCAGCCATTTAAATTTAAATGAAGCCGCGATTATTTTAATCGCGGCTTCATTTCCCTCTGCCGATCTGGCTAATCTACATGCCTCCGTCGACGGAGGCATGTAGTTTAGACGTACCCCCCGTGAGAACAGGCCTACAGGATGGGCTATTGGAATGTGTTCATTGGGCTGGCTGGGACAGGAGATGTACTCCCTCGTACCTGTCCGCCATCTTGTTGATAAGGCTTTGTTTTTCCAAGTTGAATTGAGGATTTCTGTAATGGGATGCCCTGACGTCAGACTGTTTGGTTAAGGGTATAAGATGCTAGGATTGATTGTATTAGCAGCCTTCCTGGGCCCGGCTTTGCTGGGACCACGTTTGGCTCATGCTGTGCTTTATTAATTAATAAAGCTGTTTGTTAGCTGCCTAAACAGAGAGGAGCGTTTTTTTGCTTCAACAATTTGGAGGTTCCACCGAGATTCCTAACGCACCACTTGCCCGTATGGGCGGACTGGCACTCCACTTCCAAATCTCTCAGAGCACTCAAGAGAAGGTAAGGGGATACCTGTTACGAAATCTCCTGGTGAGGGCTTAGGATTTGGAGTGACGGCCGGCCGTTGGGGTAAGGTTAGCTACGGAATTCAATTTTGTGGAGCGGCTAACATTTTTGTCAGTCTGTGTCTGTCTTTGTCTATTAGGCCTGTCTTATGTGTCACAGTTCCAAAAGGACACACCGGTGTCTCTAGTGAGGCAACCATGCGCTGGACCCTCTGGCTACGTCTACACTGGCCCCTTTTCCGGAAGGGGCATGTAAATTTCACTAGTCGTCGTAGGGAAATCCGCGGGGGATTTAAACATCCCCCGCGGCATTTAAATAAAAATGTCCGCCGCTTTTTTCCGGCTTTTAAAAAAGCCGGAAAAGAGCGTCTAGACTGGCCCCGATCCTCCGGAAAAAGTGCCCTTTTCCGGAGCCTTCAAAGTAAGAATAAGAGCCTCCGGAAAAGGGCACTTTTTCCGGAGGATCGGGGCCAGTCTAGACGCTCTTTTCCGGCTTTTTTAAAAGCCGGAAAAAAGCGGCGGACATTTTTATTTAAATGCCGCGGGGGATATTTAAATCCCCCGCGGATTTCCCTACGACGACTAGTGAAATTTACATGCCCCTTCCGGAAAAGGGGCCAGTGTAGACGTAGCCTCTGTGTTCGGACGCTAAAAGCTGGTATGGTGCCATTACTCTCTCTCAGCACATGGAACTGTGGGAAAGCTTTGTTGTCTCTCTCTGTTACTTGTGGACGTAGTACTGACCTCTGAGGCTAACCCCAGGCCATAGTATTTCCCCATTCCGCCAGGCTATCTCCAGGCGCCAGGACACGGTGTTCTGCCGGGCTGGGGCAGGTGCCGAAAACCCCTGCGAGCCAGGTGGACTTTGAATCCAGTGGCTCTCAACCAAAAAGATCAGTGCGAGCAGGTGAATTCTTAATTCGGTGACTCGCAGAAGAAAATAGTGTAAGCAGGCAGACTTTTGGTTTGGTGCCTTACAGAATCTGTTTAAGCGCACACAGAAAATGGGGGTAGGTCAGTCTACAGGAATTCCAGTGCCTTTATGATAAGTGCCTTCTGGTATAGGATCCTAATGAAGTCTGATATTAAGTGCTGGGTGTCTTAGGGCAGCGCCACTTAATAGAAAGCCATGGGAAAGAGGCATCTAAATGTGGAAACTGTAGGAAAAATGTGAAAAGGAGAACAAAAATTGTGTGTGAAAAATGAGTATTAATGTAAAGAGTGAAGTATGAATGCTGCTGCATAGGGTCTGAGACTTGAGCTGATCCCAGATGCACCAGAGCTGTGAACGCAAAGGGGGCGGGGGGTCAGCTGAACCTCGAGACTCAGTGGATATGTGAGGGAGTGACGACTCCCTCTATTTCATGAGCTGCTACGGTCTGACACTCTAGACCCGGCAGACTCTTTCTTTGGAGTGTGTAAAGTTAGCTTAGGTGGGGGTTAGTCTAAACATCCCCCCCACTCTGCCGAAAGGCACCCCGTGCATAATGGTCCAAGGACCTGGAAGCATTTAAGAAATTGGAAAAGAGGAAAAATTAAAGCCCTGAGGGATGAAAGTAAAGCTCAGAAAAGCAAAAATCCGCCCTGCAGTAAGATAGGTAACGTAGGGTACGTCTACACTACAGCGCTAATTCGAACTAACGCGTCTAGAACTAAAAACTAGTTCGAATTAGCGTTTTGCTAATTCGAACTAGCATGTCCACATTAAGTGGACCCTGAAGCGGGGTTAAGGATGGCCGGAAGCAGTGCCGGCAGGGCATCAGATTAGGACTTAGAGCGTGGAGATGCTGTCTCAGGCTAGCCGAGGGCTGCGCTTAAAGGGACCCGACCCCCACCCCGGACAGACAGTTCTCAGGGGTGCCCCGCTTGAAAACCAGTCCTGGCTTGGAGTGCCCGGAGTGCCCACACTGGGCACATCACAGCACTCGGCCATCAGACCGGCTGCACTTGCCGCAGGCTGCCATCTGGGGAGAGGGGGCAATTGGGGGACTGCAGGAGAGCTTCCACCCCCAGAAGCCCGCAGAGCCAGCCCAGTCCTCCCTATCGGGGGCTCGTACCCCATTCCTCCCTCACCTCCTTCCACTTACCCTTCCCTAGCCCCCCTTCTTATTGATGTACAAAATAAAGGACAATTGTGTTCAAAAATGGAATCTGTCTTTATTGAACAAAACTGGGGGAGACTGGGAAAAGGAGGTGGGAGAGGGGAGGGCAACTACAATGATCAGGGGTTGGGAACAGGTCCCATATGAAGAGAGGCTAAAGAGACTGGGACTTTTCAGCTTAGAAAAGAGGAGATGGAGGGGGGACAGGATAGAGGTCTCTAAAAGCAGGAGTTGGGTGGAGAGGGTGCATACAGAAAAGTTCTTCATTAGTTCCCATAAAGAAGGACTAGAGGACACCAAAGGAAAGGAATGGGTAGCAGGCTTCAAACTAGTAACAGAAAATTGTTCTTCACAAAGCAAAGAGTCAACCTGTGGAACTCCTTGCTGCAGGAGGCTGTGAAGGCTAGAACTAGAACAGAGTTTAAAGGGACGTGAGATCAAGTGATGGAGGTTGGGTCCATGGAGTGCTATTAGCCAGGGGGTAGGAGTGGTGTCCCTGCCCAAGGTTTGTGGAAAGCTGGAGAGGGATGGCACGAGACAAATGGCTTGGTCACTGTCTTCGGTCCATCCCCTCCAAGGTCCCTAGGGTTGGCCGCTGTTGGCAGACAGGCTACTGGGCTAGATGGACCTTTGGTCTGACCCAGGACGGCCATTGTAAGCTCAGGGCTCAGGGTCAGGGGTCTCAGTGGACCACCTTGATTTTCATGCACACCTGCTTCTGGGTGGCCAGGCTGGCAGCTCTCCTGCCCTAGACGGCCACTTTCCTGTGCCTAGTGTGGAGATCGTGGACGAGGTCCACGATGTCCGCACTAGCCCAGGCGGGTGCCCGCCTCTTGCGGTCCCGGGCAAGCTCCCGGGAGCCGCCAGCCTGGTCCCGGGAAGAGGGGGTGGGCTGGGGGGCATCGGGTGGCTGGCTCGAGCCGTGCCAGGTGCAGGGTCTGCTGGCTGGGTGCTGGCAGGCTTGCACCTGGCATGGGCACTGTAGCCAGCCCGTGCCCCTTTAAGGGGTCCGGGGCCGGGAGGGGGGCAATAGAGTTTCCCTGGTGGTGCCCAGAGTGGCCACCAGGGCAAGCTGGGGAGGGCTAGCCTCCCACTAGTTCGAATTAAGGGGCTACACACCCCTGAATTCGAACTAGCTAGTTCGAACTAGGCTTAATCCTCGTAAAATGAGGTTTTCCTAGTTGGAACTAAGCGCTCCGCTAGTTCGAATTAAGTTCGAACTAGCGGAGCGCCTATGAAAGTTAGTTCAAACTAACATCCGTTAGTTCGAACTAACTTTGTAGTGTAGACATACCCTTACAAACTTGCTGCAGCGCCTCTGTGCCAAAATAATGCACAAGAAGTGGGAAAAAAAGAGAGATTTCTCAGTTGGCACACCCATATCAACCAAGACGTGTGTGTGTGGGAGGGGGAATTTGTCACAGCATTACCCCTCTATCCCTCTTTATAACACATATACAGATAGAGAGGAAACATGAAAAATAACTGAAAGGAATTAGCTCTTCTCTTTGAAAACACGGGCTCCTGTAACAAACTTGCCCAATCCAAAACAAAACACCAAGTTTAAAATAAGTTTAACAGTTTAAGGGAAGTGTTCCTCCAAATCCTAAGGAAGAGAAAAAAATTAAGCAATATAGTAATGTGTAAGGAAGAAAAAAAACTGCTTTAAGAAATGACTCCTTGTTTCTTGTAGTCTCTTTTAATCATCTCAGCAAAAAAACAATCAAGTTAAACATTTGGCTACAGACACTTTGTTAAATCTATTAAAGGGAAAGTAAGGAATTCTACTGAAACGTAATTGGTTAGCTGCATAA
The DNA here is from genome assembly GCF_052426305.1 of Pelodiscus sinensis. Lineage (NCBI taxonomy): Eukaryota > Metazoa > Chordata > Testudines > Trionychidae > Pelodiscus > Pelodiscus sinensis. The sequence goes on along the minus strand of NC_143069.1, from coordinate 30,184,797 downwards.
AAGAATAGAATCTATACATTGTACATTTGTAAAACCTGCACCCTAAGGGTTAACTGTGTCTTCCAAGGAAACTAGTTATTGTTTTAAGAATCCAAACTCTGAAACTTCACTGTGGGTATGTCTACACTACCCTCCTAGTTCGAACTAGGAGGGTAATGTATGCATACCGCACTTGCTAATGAAGCCCGGGATTTGAATTTCCCGGGCTTCATTAGCATAAGCGGGGAGCCGCCATTTTTAAATCCCCGCTGCTTCGAACCCCGTGTAGCGCGGCTACACGGGGCTCGAACTAGGTAGTTCGGACTAGGGTCCTATTCCGAACTACCGGTACTCCTCGTCCGAACTACCTAGTTCGAGCCCCGTGTAGCCGCGCTACACGGGGTTCGAAGCAGCGGGGATTTAAAAATGGCGGCTCCCCGCTTATGCTAATGAAGCCCGGGAAATTCAAATCCCGGGCTTCATTAGCAAGTGCGGTATGCATACATTACCCCGCTAGTTCGAACTAGCGGGGTAGTGTAGACATACCCTGTGTCTGTTCAAGGCTGAGTTGATAACACTTTTGGCTTGCTCTCAGATCCAAGATTGTAAGTGGGTGCAGACTGCCTGTCTGTTCTGAAGAGGTGTGAAACCAACTGTCCCTCATAAGTAAGCCTGTAACACTGTACATATGATTCTTTTCAGGAAAATAAAAGCTTTTTTGCTTGCTGGAACAGTAACTGGCCAACCAACACCTTGTGCTAAGGAAAAGCATTATAGCTTCACACATTAAGCCTGATCTGTGGGACAAGAGGGAAACTGAGGCATGCCACTGTTGGGGAGGGCTAGCAACTCTGAGGTAGTTCAAGGGAGTGGAAGGTCACGAGTACCGATGAAGCGCCCTTGTTCTCGGAAAGTTACAGCTCACTCGCCCATGGAAGTGGTAAGGAACTAGCTGTAACCAGTTCCCCTAGCAGATCTTAGGCAGTATTTTAAGTTATAATGGGCCACCCCGACGGGGGTAGAAATGTTTTCTTGTCTTTCAGGTCATCAGAAAGCGCTGGTGCCAGCTGAAGAAAACCAACAAACAAACAACAACAACAAAAAACCATGGTTCTGTGTCATGACATAATAAGTTTGTGTTCTGTGTTCTGTCCAGATTTGTCTTGTGTGTGTCTTAATTGTGATATATGTATTTCAAACGTTGTGTGTACAATATTGTTGTTTTAATGAAAGAATAATTTAAGTCCCTTGAATAATCTTAACTTTGTGCTTAACACAGATGGCTTTTTTGCTTTTATAATTCTAGTGAAGTTTTAGTAGCAGGCTATGCATTTTGTACTGTCTGGAATGTAGTGAAATCTGCTCCTCTACCTGCTGTTTTTCCCTTCTCTCCTACGATCGCCAGCTCCTTTGCCGTCTCTCTCGGAACTGGCCCTCCTGCAAGACCAAGCCCCAGAATCGGAAAAGCAGGAGCGGAGACTGGCAGGGTGCATCTTGCATCCGGACCACTTGTGGTGCAGCTCTGATGGCCGCATTGTTGCCCCAGTGGTCTTGCTACCTCACCTTGCCTCCGTGCTCCATGGATTGTTGCACGTTGTCAAAAGGGGGGATGGTAGCAATCCTTAAAACAAAATTGGTTTGCTCCCAAATTCGCCCAAGCAGCCAAAGATTACTGTCTGGCTTGCCCTGTCTGCCAAGCCCACAATGTGGGTAAACCTGTAAAGACAGTTCTGTCAACCAGACCTCCGCCTTTGGGACCATTTCTGAATTTACAAATGAACTTTATTCAATTGCCTTTGAATATGTGCTGGTGATTGTTTGCTTGTTTTCAGGATTGGGGGAAGCTTATCCCTTCAGGAAAGCTGATGCCATCACAGTGGCAAAGAAACTTCTAAATCATTACATCCCATCACGGGGAATACACCTTGTGATCTCCAGTGATAAAGGTACACACTTTACTAGACAAATTGTTCAAAAACTGGCAAAGTACTACTCTATCAGACAAGCACTGCGCTGCACATGACACCCAGGAGCAGTAGAGAAACGAAACAGGATTTAAAAAAAAAACTTGCTAAAATATGTGAAAATTCTGGCTTAACTTGGGTAGAATCATTCCTGATTGCTCTACTGAGCATGAGAGCTACTCCTAATCGGAAAACTGGACTCAGTCCACATGAAATTCCATGTGACCGACCTGTGAGATTATTAAGCAGCCCAGAAATGTACCTGGTTGATGCCACACTTATTAAAGGAAGCATAGTCAAGTATTGTCAGGAACTTATGAGGCGTGTACAGTCCTATCATTCACAGGTTAAGGACGCCTTCCAGGAGGCCCCGACTGAGCCGTGCCTTAAACTACAACCAGGAAACTGGGTTTGTGTGAAAGTTCACCAGCGAAAGACTGCCCTGGAACCTAGGTGGAAGGGTCCCTACCAAGTCCTTCTGACCACCCATACTGCTGTAAAGTGCAAGGGATTGCCCACTTGGATTCACACCTTTCACTGAAAACTGGTTCCAGCGCCTACAGAGGTTGGCCCCAACAAGGAGCACTGCAGACCTGGTACTAGAGACCCAGGTCCAGAAGCAGACGGGGATCAGCGCAGACCTGGTACTAGAGACCCAGGTCCAGAAGCAGACGGGGATCAGCGCAGACCTGGTACTAGAGACCCAGGTCCAGAAGCAGACGGGGATCAGCGCAGACCTGGTACCAGAGACCCAGGTCCAGAAGCAGACGGGGATCAGCGCAGACCTGGTACCAGAGACCCAGGTCCAGAAGCAGACGGGGATCAGCGCAGACCTGGTACTAGAGACCCAGGTCCAGAAGCAGACGGGGATCAGCGCAGACCTGGTACTAGAGACCCAGGTCCAGAAGCAGACGGGGATCAGCGCAGACCTGGTACTAGAGACCCAGGTCCAGAAGTAGACGGGGATCAGCGCAGGCTTGGTACCGGCAATCCAGGCCCAGAAGCAGACGATCCTAAGAGACCGAGGTCAAGGTACCAGCTGCGGCCCAGAAGAACCTGCCAGTGATAGGTGAAGCAAACTACGAAGTCCTGAAGAACAGCCAGCATGAGGCTGGACAAACAATTCATGTTGAGCTTATGCTTAATCTTGTTTTTAATACCTAGTAGTTATAACCTATATGGTTCAAATGTGTTTATGCTTTTAATGAACCAAGTTTCCCAAGAATTTAATTCCACAGGTTGCTGAATATGTGCTCACAGTCCTGTACATTCAGAAGGAGGCATCCCAATGATTCCAGTCCCACTAAACAACACTCAAATATGGCACATCATTTAGTGAACTAAAGCCAAATGATACTTGGCAGGATAAAGGGTTTACTAACTCAGGGTATATCCGCCTAGCCCTGACCCCAGTTGGAAAGTACTGCTGGACATGCAATGGTTCAGGAGCCAGGGTGGGAAAAAAACCCAAACCGAATGGCTCTAGACTACGTCCTAGCTAGTAAGGGCGGGATCTGAGCCTTAGTGGGAAGAGAATGCTGTGTGTATATCACTGACACCAGCAAGGAAGTAGAGGAAGATGAGTCAGAGATTGAAAGAACTGTGGAAAGCCTAAGACAGGAGGAAAACTGGACCCTCTGGGGTTGGTTGGGAGGCTGGTTTGGACATGTGGGAACTTGGATTTTGCAAGGAGTAGTTGTAGTATTGGCTATATTCTTTTGCGCTTATTGCTGTTTCTTGTTAATCAATTGCTGTATTTCTTGTATTCTGGAAAACACAAGACAGACCCTTACCAAAGGGAAAGTGGAACTCTTGATGTTAAAATAGGATGAGCAGAGAAAGGAACAAGAAATGTACATAAATACTTTAATGGAAATGGAGGTATAAAATGGTTTCAAGGTTAGCCTTTTAAAGGCTAAAAGGGGGGAGTTGTAGAAGCTGTAGAAACCATTTTCATATGTAGCTAGAAGCCATCTTGTATAACAGAAACCATTTCAGCTTTTCTCTCAAGCACGTAGACCAGAGTGAACTTTCTGTCACCCCGTGAGAACAGGCCTACAGGATGGGCTATTGGTATGTGTTCACTGGGCTGGTTGGGACAGGAGGTGCACTCCCTCATACCTGTCCGCCATCTTGTTGATAAGGCTTTGTTTTTTCAAGTTGAATTGAGGATTTCTGTAATGGGATGCCCTGACGTCAGACTGTTTGGTTAAGGGTATAAGATGCTAGGATTGATTGTATTAGCAGCCTTCCTGGGCCCGGCTTTGCTGGAACCACATTTGGCTCATGCTGTGCTTTATTAATTAATAAAGCTGTTTGTTAGCTGCCTAAACAGAGAGGAGTGTTTTTTTGCTTCAACACTTACTTCTGCACTGCTACTGCTGCTGGCTCTGCCTTCAGAGCTGGGCTTCTGACCAGCAGCCACCAATCACCAGCTGCCCAGAAGTAAGAGTAGTAGCATCGCAACTCTGCCCCTGCAATAATCTTATGACACCCCCAACCCCACATACACACATAACACATTTGTGGGTCAGGACCCCTATGTTCACAGCACCGTGACATTTGAGATTTAAACAGCGGAAATCCCAAAATTCACCATTTGAAATTCTGCCATTTCAAATCGTGCCTTTTGTTCCAGGCAAGGAACATTTGGAAGTTACCAGCAGCATGAGATTTTCCAAAACAAAATTAGCTTGTGGCCAGACAGAGCATTCTCTCACACAGACTGGTGGGGTTCTGCTTTGGAATGGCTTACGTCGATCTACGTAAACTTAGCACTTAATACAGAAGTATAATCACGCAATGTCCTCTCTCGTGTCCTTTCGCCCAGGCTAGACTGGCAAGTCAACCGGGAAAGTCTTTTCAAAAGGGACAAGGAAACAACCCACCATCCCAGTTCCTGTTTCAACAAAACTGCCCGCCAATATTTTGTGAGCAGCCTGTGATAGGGTGTGACTCACGCCTGCAGCGCCTCCTGCTGGCTGTCCGGGATGTTAGCGTTGGGCCCACTTCTGGCGGCATCTCACCTACTGTCACCTCTGTTCCAGGACCCGTGTCTTCCCAACCACTGCCGCCCCTTCTCCGCCCTTGCCTCAGAGCCTCAGCATGGTACCAGTCAGCTGTCTTGTTCCGGGGTTCCTGGACAGCTCTGCGCTATCCAAGGTCCTGGCAGCCTCTCTGAGCACCCAAGGGAGAACTACCTCCTCTGCCCTGCAGCTCTCTTTATATAGATAGGCCTACTTGGCCCTGATTGGCTGCTCCCCTCAGCCCTTCTCTGATTGGATGCCTTCTGTGCAGCCTCTCTCAGGCTGCTTTTAACCCCTTTTCTGCCTGTGCGGGGGAAGATGTCCTATCGCACAGCCTTAATATTAACTAGATTTATCCAGCGTTGCTCGGGTCCTTAACTCAAACACATTCTGTTTTTCTTCATTGAAATCGTTGCACTGGGGATGCGGGGTTCAGTAGGCATGCTGGCCCAGAAAGAGAGGCCCACTCCAACCTTCTCTTACCCCAACAGCTTGGGGACAGGTAAAAAGTACCTCTCCATGGCTACTGCAGCAGACCCAGCTGGGGGATACAGACACACAAACTCTCTGAAATATACAGTAGATAGCTGTTTCTTTCGACCCTGACTCCCAGCTGGCCCTATAGCTGTCCTGGTGCCCATCTCTGACTCCTTGCTGCTCCCATGTGGTCATTCTGCAGTAAAACCGTCCCTGCTACCAGATCCCTCCCTTGTCATTATAGGAGAAACAATCAAAATCTGGCACTTCCCATGGTCCTGGGACAACCAAATCCTGACTGTGCTATAACATTTCCTCGTTAATCACTCCATATGTCGTTTACTATAGAACTGTCTACTAGCTTTGTCTTTGGTGTAAGATTGAAGGTGCCTCTGACCTGCGATGAGGGACTTATTCCTTGGGACTGGGAGTAACCTGAATATCTGTCTCAGGGCGTACCCATGTTCGTCTGTAACTTTAAAAACAGCGAGTAGTCCTGTGGCACCGGAGAGACTCCCACAACTATATAGGGTCATGAGCTGTCATGGGGCGGGGGAGTGGAGCAGTGAAATTACAGCGCTCCCAGCCAATTCAGGGTTTGTGCCCCGCTTCCTCACAGTCTGTCCAGAGATCAGCAGCAACGCCGACAGCGTGACAGAGCAACACAACTGCACCATCTTAAGAGAAGCTGGTCGTGGGCGGGCTGTACCGTGGGAACCCCATGGTGAAAGGGCTCATAATGTGGGTCACTTACCTGTCTCTAGCCCCCCTTGCACCACAGCAAATTTCAGGCTCATCTGAGTAAATGGGGAGATTTCTGACACCAGAAGAGTTGTCTCAGTCTCGCCCAGAAGGGAAGGTCCCTTCTGGGAGTCAAGGAGTTTGCAGGGGGAGCTGCCTTCTGGGAACTCTAAAATGGGGGTTTGGTTCCCAGGCACAGCTCCTGTCTTCTAGGGGAGCAGAGCGTGGGGCCGGGGGCTCTGTCCCCCATTGCGAGCTCTGTGCCCCATCCCTGGAGACCCGGGCTGTCTGCTCAGGGGAACCCCACCCAGGGAGTGGGGATGGGAGTTCTAGAGGTGGGGAGAGGAACCCCTGGACGCAGTAAAACCCAAACTGTGCCGTAGGCTGCCAGCAGGGAACCAGCCCTGATAAGGGGCTGCCCTTGGAAACCCAGCACCCCCAGGGGATGAGATGAGACCCCCCCCCCAGCATATGGACAGAGATGGGAGACCTGGACACACAGAGACGTGAGGCTGCAGGATGCTCTCAAGCTTTATTGGCAGCAATCGCAAGGCAGAGACTTGGCAAAAAGCGGCACCCACAGAATGGAACAAGCCCAAAGCCTCCGAGGACAAGGCAAGAAGCAATGGGCTTAAACTGCAGCAAGGGAAGTTTAGGTTGGACATTAGGAAAAACTTCCTGCCTGCCAGGGTGGTTAAACACTGGAATAAGTGGCCTAGGGAGGTTGTGGAATCACCAACCCTGGAGATATTTAAGAGCAGGTTAGACAGACACCTGTCAGGGATGGGCTAGATCAGTGTTTCTCAACCGTTTTTTATAAAGTATTCCTTCAAAAAGATTTTGAGTACCCCCACTACCTATAGTTTTCACACACACATTTTTTTTCTACTGTTGCAACACATTTGTTTAAACAACTCAATCGTAGCCGGGCGGGCGATGACATTTTTGGGTGTAAAAAGTACAAAAATAATAAAGCGCTGCAAAACTTACAACAAAAATTCAGATGTCTCCACATTTCAGTTGTGTTGACTTACCCTCCCCCCAGACTTCTCTCGAGTACCCCTTAAGGTACTCATACCACTGGTTGAGAAACACTGCTCTAGATGGTACGGGGTCTTGCCATGAGGACAGGGGACTTGACTCAATGACCTCTTGTGATCCCTTCCAGTTCTAGTATTCTATGATTCTTGGACTGATTCCCAAAACAAAGAAAAGGGCTAGAAATGTTGCAGTTAGGTACCAGGAAAGCTGTTCTCTCAAGTTTTGCTGCACTTCGCAGATTTGATTTATGTTTATTCGCACGCTGCTGGGTAATGGCCACGAATCAACTGTGAATTTACTTGCAAAGGCCTTTCACAACCCTTCTTGCATCTGTCAAGAAAAACACAAAAAATAAAAGAAATCAGTCTTAGCCCTGTACTTATCACACCGCTCTTGCTAAAGCGGATTCATACAGGATACATGAGGTCCTGCCGGCCTTGCACTACTGGCAAACTATTAAATATATCAAGAAAAGGATAGGATAGGAAAGGAAAGATATACCATAAATTAGCGTATACAACCTGCATCCATATATAACCCGCACCCTTGTATTACCAGAGATTTTTCTATCCTGTGTAAAAAAAATTATAGACTACCCGCGGACATGTATAACCCACAGAGACTTCTACAGCAGCCCCAGGCACTTGAGCAGCAGTGCGTAGAGAGCAGACACAAGGCCACGGCCATCCTGCTCTCGGCGAGCTGGCCGGCCTGCCGGAGGGGAGCTGCACTTGTGCCCTGCACAGCCGCAACCAGGCGCCACCCACCCTCCTCTGTGTGGGGGGAATGCAGAGCGCAGCGCAGACGCACTGGAAGCTCATCAGTGATGCTTCTGAAGTAAAAATCGATTTATATAAGACGCGGACACGTATACGCTGCGGGGCGGGGTTTGTAAAAAAGGGTTTAACTCGCAGGCTATATACAGTAATTTATGGTATCTTAGCAGGTGATAGGTTCCCGGTTCCGCTCCATCATCTACCTCTTCCCCGCCAGGCAGGGGTTGTTCTGAGGCTCCAACGCCGTGCAGTTCTTGCAGCCGTTGTTGTCACAGCGCAGCAAGGGGACGTCACGCAGCTGGTGCCAGGCACCCAGCAGACCCTGGCAGGTCACTTCATCCTTCAGATCGTAGTTGAAGATTTGCTGGAAGACGAAGGCCTTGGAGTTGCTGTTGAGGCGCTGGAAGGCTTTGCTGGTCATCAGCACGATGTTGTCCCGCCCGGCCTGGCGCAGGCATTTGGTGGAACAGGGCGAGTTGAAGGTGAATAAGATCAGGCAGCTGTTCTCGCCATAGGTCCTGTTTTTCAGCAGGGTCACGAGGCTCCTTGCGCCAGAAAGCAGGCGCCACTCGCTGTGCTCTGTGTAGTTCCTCTTGGGGGTGACCACCTTCTTCGGCCGGGCGGCCACAATGTTCCCACGGGGTGGGTTGTACAGGTCTCCAAACTTTTCAATGCTCTGTCTCATTTCTTTTAGCTGGGCCAGGGGCAGATAGGTGGACACTTTCTGGGGGTTGCGGCAGGTGCCCTGGGGCAGTGAGGCAGCAAAGGCGTATTGCTTGTTAACTCCCCCATTCCTGAAAGAGCACGACACAGAGGGGCCAGAGGTCACTATGTGAGCCAGCAGGTGCCAAGGAAAAGGGAGAGAAGGAGGAATAGGCCCTAAAGAAAACATCCCAGCTCTGGGCTCCTTCTCCTCCCACATTCCCCAGAAAGAACATAAGAACGGCCAGCATCACCCTTAGGAAAGAGATGGGCCATGATCTAACGCAGGGCCGGGGTATCCCTGCCAGGCTGGGCGCTCTCGGCCCTCATTTCGGTGTCTCTAGAGCCTGGCACCATAGCAGCCCCCTGCTCTCAGGCAGGGGACGGGCAGAGCCAGGCACCGTGGAAACCCCTGACCCATTGGGACAGCCTGCCAGCTGGAGGGACACAGCCAGGGCCATTCCCTGCTGCTCTTCACAGCCGGGTGACAGGGACAGGGACAGGCAGAGAGACACCCCCTCCCCAACTGGTCACTCACACAGTCACATGATCCACAATCTTTTTGAGCGCGGTGGGGTCGATGCTCCCGGTGGTCTCTGGCCCAAAGCAGAGGAGAAGGGGCAGCAGCAGGAGTCCGGCCCTGGCCATCCGTCCCGGCACCTGCACAGACCCCACAGTTTCAGCACCCCCATACCCTGGGCACAAACCCAGACACTCTCCCAACCCACATCCCCCAACCCCTGCCGTGCTACCGACAGGAAGAGGGGGGAGCAGAGGTCTAGAAGCAAACGTCCTATTTCTTATTTGTAGTAATATTTTAAGCATTCAAGTTTGAATGTACCGAGTCTGAATATTGATAGAGATGTAGCCGTGTTAGTCTGGGGTAGCTGAAGCAAAATGCAGGACAATGTAGCACTTTAAAGACTAACAAGATGGTTTATTAGATGATGAGCTTTCGTGGGCCAGACCCACTTCCTCAGATCTGAGGAAGTGGGTCTGGCCCACGAAAGCTCATCATCTAATAAACCATCTTGTTAGTCTTTAAAGTGCTACATTGTCCTGCATTTTGCTTCGAGTCTGAATATGTCTTTTTAAATTACTCTGAAGTACAAATACCTTTAGATTTTTATAGTTGCTGTTGTTATAGACTTGATTTAGAATTCTTTGATTGAGAAGTAGGGTAGAAAGAGATTTGGATTATTTTGGTTTTAGTTTTAAAGCAGATATTATCATAGAATATAGTGGAAACATGTAATGATTTGTTTTTTTTACCTAGATTCCTGGGGCTCTGTCTGCTGGCAGCTCAGGGACAGACAAACTGAGTTTGCCTTGGCTCCCCCTCCATACCAGGGACAGAGTCTGACCAGCAATCCACAGGGCCTGAGAGGGAGTTCAGGAGGGGGGAGAGAAGCCATTATCTGAGGAGTCTGGAGCCAGACAAATCAAGGGGAGGACTGGCTGTGTGGGAGCTAGTAAGCCCCAGGCCTGCATGCAGGGATCCCCCTGAGAACTAGCCTCTAGGGACCTGAAGGCAGGATCCCTCAGCTGGGTTTTATTTCTCCGCTGTTGATTCCCAGTTTATGGAGTCTGCTGGTTCGGGGCTGCTGCCTGCTGTGTGTGTGTGTGTCTGAATGCTGGGGTAGGAGATTATAGTTTGAATTTTAGTGCAGTTGTGTGGCCTGCACCTTGAATCTTGTACCCCTTTGTGGTGAGGGGAATCCTGTGACGGAAGCAGCCTGATTCCTGGCTAAAGAGGATCTCTGCCAGAAGAGACTGAGCCATCGCTGAACCTGAGCCTCATTCATGGAGTGTGTGAGTGCACCGTCTTTTAGGGTATGTCTACACTACAAAGTTAATTCAAACTAACAGACGTTAGTTCGAATTAACTTTGATAGGCGCTACACATACAAACCGCTAGTTCAAACTTAATTTGAACTAGCAGAGCGCTTAATTTGAACTAGGTAAACCTCATTCTACGAGGACTAAGGCTTTGTTCGAATTAAGTAGTTCGAATTAAGGGCTGAGTAGCCACTTAATTCGAACTAGTGGGAGGCTAGCCCTCCCCAGCTTGCCCTGGTGGCCACTCTGGGCACCACCAGGGAAACTCGTCTGCCCCCCCTCCCGGCCCTGGAGCCCTTAAAGGGGCACGGGCTGGCTACGGTGCCCGTGCCAGGTGCAAGCCTGCCAGAACCCAGCCAGCAGACCCTGCACCTGGCACGGCACGAGCCAGCCACCCACTGCCACCCAGCCCTCCGCCTCTTCCCGGGACCAGGCTGGTGCAAGAGGCGGGCGCCCGCCTGGTCTAGTGCAGACATCGTGGACCTCATCCAGGTTTGGGGGGAAACCTCCAACGTCCACGACCTCCACACTAGGTGCAGGAAAGCGGCTGTCTAGCACAGGAGAGCTGCCAGCCTGGCCACCCAGGAGCAGGTTTGCATGAAAATCAAGGTGGTCCAGTGAGACCCCCGACCCTGGGCCCTGAGCTTAGAACATAAAAACATAAGAATGTCTGTACTGGGTCAGACCAAAGGTCCATCTAGCCCAATAGCCTGTCTGCCGACAGCAGCCAGCACTAGGTACCCTGGAGGGGATGGACCAAAGACAACGACCAAGCCATTTGTCTCGTGCCATCCATCTCCAGCCTTCCACAAACAGAGGCCAGGGACACCATTCCTAACCCCTGGCTAATAGCACTCCATGGACCCAACCTCCATGAATTGATCTAACTTCACTTTAAACTCTGTTCTAGTTCTAGCCTTCACAGCCTCCTGCAGCAAGGAGTTCCACAGGTTGACTATTTGCTTTGTGAAGAAGAACTGTCTGTTATTAGTTTGAAGCCTGCTACCCATTAATTTCATTTGGTGTCCTTTAGTCCTTCTATTGTGGGAACTAATGAAGAACTTTTCTTTATGCACCCTCTCCACACCACTCATGCTTTTATAGACCTCTATCATATGCCCCCTCAGTCTCCTCTTTTCTAAGCTGAAAAGTCCCAGTCTCTTTAGCCTCTCTTCAGATGAGACCTGTTCCAAACCCCTGATCATTTTAGTTGCCCTCCCCTCTCGCATCCTCTCTCTTCCCCTCTCCCACCTCCTTTTCCCAGTCTCCCCGAGTTTTGTTCAATAAAGAGAGTTTCTATTTTTGACCACACATGTCCTTTATTTTGTACATCAGGAAGGGGGGCTAGGGAGGGGTAAGTGAAAGGAGGTGAGGGAGGAATGGGGTACGAGCCCCCGATGAGGAGGACTGGGCTGGCTCCGTGGGCTCCTCGGGGTGGAAACTCTCCTGCAGCCCCCCGATTGACCCCCCCGGATGGCAGCCTGCGGCAAGTGCAGCCGGGCTGATGGCCGAGTGCTGTGATGTGCCGAGTGTGGGCACTCAGGGCACTAGAAGCCAGGACTGCTTTGCAAGCGGGGAACCCCTGGGAACTGTCTGTCCGGGATGGGGGTCGGGTCCCTTTAAGCACAGCCCTCGGCTAGCCTGAGACAGCAGCTCCACGCTCTAAGTCCTAACCTGATGCCCTGCCGGCACTGCTTCCGGCCATCCTTAACCTCGGTTCAGGGTCCACTCAATATGGACATGCTAGTTCAAATTAGCAAAATGCTAATTCGAACTAGTTTTTAGGTCTAGATGCGTTAGTTCGAATTAGCTTAGTTCAAATTAACTAATTCGAATTAAGTTAGTTCGAATTAGTGCTGTGGTATAGACATACCCTCAGGGAATTTGTTTGATGATTTTATAACCTGCTGCATATTAAATCTATGGAGGGATTTACCACTTGTGAATCCTTTGGGCTGTACTGGATCCAGTCAGCCTCACTGCTAAACCTCTGCAGAGAAGAAATTTGTGGTCATAAGTCATCAAGGGCCCCAACAGAGTACGTGTACTAATGGGACACTGATCTTACAGTTGCTGGGCACCGGTGACCCTAAAAATAGTGTTTTACCCTGTTCTGTTATATTTGTCTCCTGTTTAATATAATTGTGTTGAATATAGTGTATGTGTTTGTGTTATTTTCTGGGAGTCTCCAACTACCTGGCAAGTATGTGGGGATTACCCTGTGGTTAGAATTTTCCTCCCAAGCTGTCCTGGTAACTCTGCCAGGAAGGAGTGACGGGGGTGGAGGCACCGCCAAATAAATCCATTGGAAAAAATAAAGTTGAGTGTGTGGCGGGATCCAGATGAACCCAGACCTGTCCATCCAAACCTGTAAGCAGACTGGCATTAAAGAAGGTAACCAGGTGGAGAGGGGGCGCTGCACTTGTACTTCTTGTTTTTGTATTTGTTGTGCATGAGCGTAAGGAATATGTGAGAGATATGGATGAAAGACACCAAAGGAAAACCATTATCTTTGAAAACTCATGGAGTTCGGGAGAGATCCCGGATGACTGGAAAAGGGCAAATGTAGTGCCCATCTTTTAAAAAGGGAAGAAGGACGATCCAGGGAACTACAGACCAGTCAGCTTCACTTCAGTCCCAAGAAAAATCATAGATAGGATCCTCAAGGAATCCATTTTGAAGCACTCGGAAGAGGGGAAAGTGATCAGGAATAGTCAGCATGGATTCACCATGGGCAAGTCTTGCCTGACCAGTCTGATTAGCTGCTATGATGAGGTAACTGGCTCTGTGGACATGGAGAAGTCAGTGGATGTGATATACCTTGGCTACGTCTACACTGGCCCCTCTTCCGGAAGGGGCATGTAAATTTCACGAGTCGTCGTAGGGAAATCCGCGGGGGATTTAAATATCCCCCGCGGCATTTAAATAAAAATGTCCGCCGCTTTTTTCCGGCTTTTAAAAAAGCCGGAAAAGAGCGTCTAGACTGGCCCCGATCCTCCGGAAAAAGTGCCCTTTTCCGGAGCCTTCAAAGTAAGAATAAGAGCCTCCGGAAAAGGGCACTTTTTCCGGAGGATCGGGGCCAGTCTAGACGCTCTTTTCCGGCTTTTTTAAAAGCCGGAAAAAAGCGGCGGACATTTTTATTTAAATGCCGCGGGGGATATTTAAATCCCCCGCGGATTTCCCTACGACGACTCGTGAAATTTACATGCCCCTTCCGGAAAAGGGGCCAGTGTAGACGTAGCCCTTGACTTTAGCAAAGCTTTTGATACGGTCTCCCACAATATTCTTGGCAGCAATTTAAGGGAGTATGGATTGGATAAATGGACTGTAAGGTGGATAGAAAGCTGGCTAAATTGTCAGGCCCAATGGGTAGTGATCAATGGCTTGACATCTGGCTGGTGGTCGGTTTCAAGTGGGGTGTCCCAAGGATTGGTTCTGGGACCAGTTTTGTGCAACATTTGTATTAATAACCCAGATGAGAGGATGGATTGCACACACCCAGGTTACGTTCTACAGAGCAAGCAGTTATTTCAACCTAGGCTACGTCTATACTACACCCCTCTGTCAGCAGAGGGATGTAAATAAGACATTTTGAAAGTGCAAATGAAGTGGGGATTTAAATATCCCACACTTCATTTGCATAATCGCATCATGGCGCTGTTTCGAACAAGCACCATGTCGAAAGTGAAACCGTGGTTTAGACACGTTTTTTTGACAACGGGGCGCTTTTTTGAAACATCCTGTACTCCTCAAACCACTCCTCAATTGACGTATCTCGAGTTGCGTATCTCATTTCGGCTTCAGCCCTGCTGTGTCGACATGCCTCCAAACCCATATAACCCCCTTTTTCCTCCCCGGGTTACTTGGGAGCAGGTCACACTCACAGGTTTTAACCTGATGGTTTTAACATAAAAGGAGATCCTGAGTACCCCAGTGGTGATGGTGTTTAGTTGGGGAAAACCCTATCTACCCTTTTGCTGCAGTCCCTTGCTCACAAAGAATACACAATAGCAGTCCCCCCACCTTGCTGGCCCTGTACACACTTAGTGGTGTGCCTGCACGGGGAACCTCCGGGAATAAAATTATTCCAGCAATAAACTGAATCTAACTCCAGAACAACTACAAATCATATACATCTAATAGATTACATTAAAATGAACAACCTTTACTTAACTTAAAGAAACAGGGTTGAACAGATTAACAGTGACTAACAATAACAAAGTACACAGCAGTAATAGGAAACTTATCTATGTGGCATGTGCCCTGCCACAATTTATCCCACTCCTCAGAACTCACAGTACCATACACTTGCTTGCATGGGCGCGCTTGAAGATTTTGCAGCTGGAGTGGCTGGTTCTAGTCTCCTTCTGTGTGCTGGATGCAGAGTAGCTTCTAGCCACAGAAAAAAACAACAAATGGTCTGGTAGCACTTTATAGACTAACGTAACATGTAGATGGGATCATGAGCTTTCATGGGCACAGCCCACTTCTTCAGATGACTGGAGTTATGAGTAGGGGATATGAAAACTCTAAATAAATAGGAGAAGGGAAAGCGGCGTGGGGGGGGGGGCGTCTGTGTATGGGGGAGGAGAGAATGATGCTCTGTCTCCCACCCCCGTTCCTTTCTCTTCTCCTATTTATTTCGAGTTTTTATATCCCCTACTCATAACTCCAGTCATCTGAAGAAGTGGGCTGTGCCCACGAAAGCTCATGATCCCATCTACAAGTTTCGTTAGTCTATAAAGTGCTACCAGACCATTTGTTGTTTTTTTCTGTAACAGACTATCTCGGCTACCTAGGATTGCCAGGTGTCCGGTTTTCTACCGGACAATCCGGTTTTGGAGCCCTCTCTCCGGTAGAAAAATTCAGAAAATACCAGACATGTGCAGTGTCCGGTATTTTCTGTTTTTCCGGCTGGGCGCCGGACGGAAGCCTGGCCGGGGTGGGGGAGCGACTGGGAGGCGGGGCACGATTGGCGCTGGGAGCCTGTACAAGTGACCAGAAGCTCCCAACGCTGATCGCGGCCCCGCCTCCCAGCCTGTTTGTGAGCACCCGTCTGGGCAGGGGCTGGACCCCGACTTTGGGGCCTCCCAGGGTCTGCACTGAGCCCTCCCACGCACACCAGCCTGGCCCGAGTATGCCCCGTTTCCGGCACCCCCCCACCAGCCCATCAGGGCCCTTTCTTATCTGCCTGCCCCTTCTGGCCAGCGCTGCCAGGGTCCAGCCCCACATCCCGGAGACCATCTGGCAACCCTATGGCTACCCCCTGAAGCTTCTAGCCACAACTACAGCTAAAGGGAAATCAAAAGCAGCCTGCTAGATTCTAGTCCCAAAGGCTCTTAGTGCAAGTCTGTAGCTGCAACCTAACAGCTGCTGGACTGGATCAAACTCCTTCACAGCAGCCTGGCTCCATTTTTCCCCCCAAAACAAAGGGAAGAGTCCACAGACTGCTGAGGCTTCCTTCACACATGTGGCGACCCCCCTCCCCACCAAACAAGTGTCACTTCCTTCCTGGTTTCCTCCAGGGCTCATACGAATTGTAGTCTCTGGGGCTAGATTGCCGCACACACAGGATCTTCCCAGAGAATAAGCAGAGGCACTTTTAGTAAGGGGACTATACACATTATTTGATACAGGCGACATCCTGCGCACAACGGTTAGAATAAACTCATTTTACTGAGTTCCTGCCTGACTCATAGCCCCATTCTTGAGTGGCCCATACTTACAACTTACGGAGACCGCTGGAGACAGAGATGGAAGGAAAGAAAAGCGCTTCCAATCCGAAGCAGCTCCTTGATTCCGTTTACACTGTCTCAGGTATCAGACGAATCAAAGAAATAGGAAGCAGGGATGGAACTTTATACTCTCCCATATGGTAATACATGGTGGTGAATCACATTGGATCTTTGATTATAATGAGGCTGGCCCAATCCATATTAGAGATTTCCTGTGTTGATAGTTAAGCATCAAGCATTAATATTCATGATTTGCGGCTTCTGGTATAGACTGGTTGTTGCTTTTTTCTGTAGGGGCTGGAGTTGGGGGCGGGAAGGATGAAGACAGAGATGGTGGTCACTGGCTTGGCACTTCTGATGTGCTGCTTGAGAGGTAATAACAGTTTTTGGTGTGGAATTAACAGCGTGTGTCTATATATAGGACAAGTGTTAAAGAAAGTCTGATCTTATACAGATATGGCCTGTGGGTTTTCATTGATTCTTGTGGAGTTAATTGTTTGCTGGAATTGACTCTTAGTCTGGCGATCCTGTATAGGGGATAGTACATTTTGCCTTCCCCAGTTGCAATCCAGAGCTGCTGGAGATGGGGCTTTCTTATGAAAGAGGGAGCAACAGACTGCTCCGTATTCCCTGGCCCCAGTCACCTGACGTGGGCCGGGGTAAAAGTTTAATGCCCCATCTCACACAGCCGGGTCATTACCCATTGACCCCAGTGGCAATTGTTATAAACTTAACAGTACTTAGGTTTGTAAGTATCCATCACTGCGCTGCAGCAAATAAATAAAGCAATTCTTATGAGCAGGTGTATGCTGGCATTTTTACGACGTATCATGAGCATCATTCCCATGAGTGAGCAGAGAGACAGCTGCACTTCCCACTGAAGAAACAGAAGCCTCCTCCTTGTCTCACCTCAGCCAATACTGTCTTGTAGCAGACTCAGACCCAGGCTTTAGCTTTCTGGCATGTTTCTGGAACCGTTAAGATTCACATTTTCAACATTTTCTGCACATACATAGAAACTTACCTTTTTCAAAAAATGAAGTTCTCATGCACTACGATTCCACGAGGCAAGGATTTAAGAAAAGCGTTCAATACTGTGTTAAATCATAACCCCTTGACATCACCGAATGAGTTTGTAAAGGACACAAATCAGGAAACCTGCTTTCCCCACAGTTGTTCCCTGAAGCAGTTTTAACATGTTTAAGTTTACACCCCGCAACCATCACTAACCTTGGCTTGCCCAAAGCTTTGGCTTCATTTATTCAATATGTAAACTGGATGATACAAAAGGAAAAACCATGCTTAACAGTTTTGTATTTTAGAAGTACTAATCATCTTTAACTCAAAATAGAAATGTGAGACCAATTGCCTCACACTACAAAACTACCAATATTAAAAACTTGAGTTTCACTATTATTGTCCATTGGTTTTTCCTAGGTTGATGGGACCCTCAGATAACTGGAATTTTTAGATAACCGGAACGCCCTAGTCCCCGAGCATGCTGGATAACACAGGTTTTACTGTACCTTGATTCTCAGACTTTATACGGATGTAATTGGACCTTTCTCTCAAGCTTCTAATATACCCATACAAAATATAGTACAACAGGGACCTATCCTGAACCAGTATTTAGTGCCATCTAGCTTGTCAGCTAGGGAGCAGAGAGGAGGGAACTACAGTCACTCATTCGAAAAGATGCTGATAGATACCCTCTTAGCATTTTGAAGGGTGATTATCACAAATTCACAGATGGGGTGACACAGGAGACACACATAAGACAAAGTCAGCTGAAGTTGCATTTTTACAAGAATGACCTACCCATGGGGCTCTAGGCCATCAGCGTTTGGAAAGACAAGTCAGCAACTGCAGGCATGTTACACAGTAAGAACCCATCAAAAGCTCTACCCACTGGCACACAACTGACCTCTGAGGACTACCTCTTTATTGCCTCCTGTGCAGATACATGTTTTGAGTTGGATCTGTGGGTCATAAGTCCTAATCAAAAAGTGACTTTTCACCACCAAAGCTGGCAGCTTTTTGTCCTTTTTTCACTGCAGGTAGCTTGTCTGCTCATCACCACCTTGCTAAAGGGAGATTTGGAACTTGGTATATTCTATAGGGAACCTTGGTTACACATTCTGTCAAACGTGGTAGATCTGTGCACTAAACTGGCCCCATTCTCCAAGGCCACAACAATATTTCTCATACAAAATCTGACCTTGTGCCCCTTTGGATTGGAGGAAGGAGACATGCATAAGGTAGATGGGAATGGAGTCTGCAAAGGAATAAATGCTGAAGCATGTAGCAGAGGCAATCAAAACACATGGGCTGTGTCTAGACTGCACCCCTTTTGCGGAAAAGGGATGCAGATTAGACACAGCGCAATTGCAAATGAAGCGGGGATTTAAATCTTCCCCGCTTCATTTGCATGAGCATGGCTGCCGCTTTTTTCCGGCTCGGGGCTTTGCCGGCAAAAATCGCCAGTCTAGATGGGGATCTTGCGGCAAATAAAGCCTTTTCTGAAAGATCCCTTATTCCTCTTAAAATCAGGAATAAGGGATCTTTCGGAAAAGGCTTTATTTTCCGCAAGATCCCCGTCTAGACTGGTCGCTTGAATTTCCGCAAGAACACTGATGATCTCATGTAAGAAATCAGTGCTTCTTGCGGAAATACTATGCTGCTCCCGTTCGGGCAAAATTTTTGCGCAAAAGGGCCAGTATAGACAGCTCAGATTTGTTTTGCGCAAAAAAGCCCTGATCGCGAAAATGGCAATCGGGGCTTTTTTGCGGAAAAGCGCGTCTAGATTGACCACGGATGCTTTTGTGCAAAAGTGCTTTTGCGGAAAAGCGTCCGTGCCAATCTAGACGCTCTTTTCCGCAAATGCTTTTAACGGAAAACTTTTCCGTTAAAAGCATTTGCGGAAAATCATGCCAGTCTAGACGTAGCCATGCATGTTATAAGGAGGACTGTAAGGCTGCTACTGAGCCCTTCCTCCATACATTCTCAAACCCTATAAAACTGACAATCTCACAC
Organism: Pelodiscus sinensis; assembly: GCF_052426305.1. Classification (NCBI taxonomy): domain Eukaryota; kingdom Metazoa; phylum Chordata; order Testudines; family Trionychidae; genus Pelodiscus; species Pelodiscus sinensis. The sequence continues at coordinate 30,165,484 of NC_143069.1, read as the reverse complement.
CTGCTGAAGCAGCATAAGATAGAAAGACCAGTAACCATTGGGTATCTCTTTCATTCCTACTTGGGTGAATTGAATCATCCTGTCTCCCTAGGAATGAGACTATTTTCTATATCCCAGTGTGAAGAAAATGTTGTGACCTGGAGAGAACTGAGAAAAGGAAGATTCTGACTTACCTGTGAAGTTTGATTCCAGGATACTGCCATGTCAACCACTCTGACCCTCGCTCAGAGGACTGCATTAAGTACAGGTTGTTGTTTGTTTTCTTGTACTGTTTGCTGGTTAAGGAGCTTGAATGGGAAGAGGGTATTCTCCTGAGGAATCCCTACATTTCAGATCAAGTGCATGTGATTGGCATTGAATGGGACCATTGTACATTTATAGTTAATATTGGAAGCTATTGATCTGAAGAGTTCTTGCTGAGGCTCAGCCCTAAACTCAGGTGAAAAAGAAAGATCTGGTGTGTCTCCAGTTGTCATGAAATGGGGAGCACCCGCCTGTGGAAAATGCCTACCATGGAAGAGCCTAGAATGAATATTCACAGGGAAGAATTGGATGTTGAATTCATTTGAGTCGTTAATTAAAATAAATGTAAGATAAACCCAAATTAAGTCACCTTCAATTCTGATTGAGTGTGCCCATACCGGGATGTAATACAGTTTAACAAATCTACATTAAAGTCACCCCTTTAGTTAATTTGAATTAATTTTCCTGAGCGTCACCGTGTAAACAAATCCTAAGGAAATTCTACTCCTCATTTCCCCTAAGCTTCACTGGGAGTTGAGTACCTAAGTCCGTGGTCACCAACTGGTCGACCGCAATCGACTGGTCGACTGCAAGGCATTCGGGCCCCCCCATTTCCACCCACCCCCGAGAAGCCCCACCACCTACCTCCAGTGACAAGGTAGTGCCGGCTTCCCACGGGGTTGACGAAAGTCCTGCAGTTTCGCGCCACTTCCCAGGGTTCCAGAAGTGCGCTGACTTCTCCCCTCCCCCAGGTCTGTGGCGTGCCAGGCGCGCTGTGGAGTGCGGGGGGGGGGGGGGGCGGCTCCGGGGCAGGCGCTCACGGGGTTTCCCTGTGCTGCGGGGGGGGGGGGGTCGGCCCTGGTGGAGGAGCACATGGGGGTTTCCTTGCGCTGCAGGAGGAGGGGCCGGGCCCGGAGGAGGCACGCGCTGACTTCCCTTGGGGGGGAGGAGTCCAGGTTCAGGGGACTCTCTGCCTCCACTGGCACACTGTTCCCTTCCTCCTGCCCCCTCTCCCCTCTCCTCCCTCCCTTGCCCCTGCCCCCTTTCCTCTCTGTTCCCTCTCCCTTCTCCCCTGTTCCCTCTCCCCTCTCCGGGTATGTCTACACTGCCACCCTAGTTCGAACTAAGGTGGCAGTGTAGACATACCCTCCCTCTCCCCACTCCCCATTCCCTTTCCCCACTCCACTGTCCTCAGAACTCTGTCCCCACTCCCCTGTCCCCAGCCACAGAACTCTGTCCCCAGTTGCAGAAACCTGTCCCCACTGGCACCCTCTCCCCTGCCGAAGCACCCACTAGCACCCTTCCCCAGTACTATGTCCCCTGCTTCCACCAACACATTTGGGGCCACATTAGTGAAGCTTGGGGGAGGGGGGTTGGAGGAGGGTTTTTTTTGCATTTCACTTGTGTGGCCCTAACTGAGTTTTCTTGGGTCAGTGACCCCTGACTCAAAACAGGTTCCCCGTCCTGCTCAGAAATAAAGACAATGCAGAAACGTTTTGTGTTTGACACAGTATTTTATTTAAAAATGAAGCCTGGCCAACAAACCCCCAATTGGGGCCAAGCCCCCATCTGCCCACAGCATCATGACACTCCTGCGCTCCCCCTTCCCCCAGACCCTACATCTGAGCCTATCATAGACTGGAACCCCCTGCCCTGAGCCCCTCACATACCGCAACCCAAATTCCTGAACCCTCACATCCAGAAGTCTGTGGCTTGCTTAGTACCCTAACCCTACATCTGACCCCAACACTGCCCGGCCTGGAGCCCCCTCCTCGAGCCAGCGTCCCCTTCTCCACCTCCTCCTACATCCAGATTTCCTCCCAGAACTTGCACCTCTCACCCCTTCCCACACCCAAATCCCTCATTCCCACCCCGGAGCCTGCACATCCTGCCTCAACCCAGCGAGGTTACGGCTAGACTGCAGAAGTTTTTCAGGATGCTGGAGATAACCCAGAAAAACTCTTCAGCATCCAAGGATGCATTTGTTCTTTCGCTTCTTTTAGTGGAAGAGCAAACATGATCTTTCGGTCACCCCTATATTCCTCTTTTCACGAGGAATATGGGGGCTTCCATAAGAAGGGGTTTTTCTTACATTTGGTCCAGTCTAGACAGTCCGGTATTTTCTGATTTTTTTCCCCAGCCAGTAGATGAAAATGCCGGGCGCTGAGTGTTTGTAGGGTTGCCAGGTGCCCGGCATTTTTGCCTACTGGCTGGGGAAAAAATCAGAAAATACCCGACATCTCAGGTGTCCGGTATTATCTGAATTTTTTTACTGGACAGGAGGCTAAAATACCGGATTGTCCAGGTGAATACCGGACACCTGGGAAACTTAGGAGTGGAGTAGGATTTCGTGTATGGATGGAATATGATTTGACTGTATTGCTGTGCATGTTACAGTTCCTGGAAAAAGCCCTGGTTTGGAGTGGTAACTGGAAAAGAGGTTTTAGGGTGAGTTTGGAGAGTTTATACTGAGGTTTCAGTGTAGAATTAGCCAAGTGTTTTGTTTCTTTTGATTTGTAACCTACTTTGCTCTGCCTGTTCTCACTTATTACTACTTAAACCCTACTGCTTCCACTTAATAGAATCATTTTTATTTTCTATCAAGCCCAGTGTAAATAATTGTTACCTGTGTGTTGGGGGGGGGGGTGCAACCAGTGGGCACATTCCCCCTTTCATTGTGAGAGGGGGTTGACCTAATTCTTTGGGGTCTGATCCCATCTGGGGAGTGCTCTCTCGGAAGGCTGGGCCCCAAACTGCCCTCTCCTTGGACCTGAAGTGGTTCAGAATCTGTGCTGCTTCTCGGTGGGGGCAGGGACCACAGCTGGGGGAGACCAGGGAGCTGGCCCAACAGGACCAGGTGGTGAGGAGCCCCAGAGAGCAAGAAGGCGAGTGGCAGTGGCCGTACCCCGGGAAGCACCCCCAAAGGGTCATCTGTGACCGCACCCTGTCACACATCTATCAGGGATGGTGTAAATCAGTGTTTCTCAACCTTTTTTTAATGAAGTATTGATATAAAGTGGAAGGTTCAGGAATGTGGCCAGCCCCGGAGAGGTGCAGAAACAGGCAACCTTGTACTGAATGTCTTTTAACTTTTATTAAGATGCTTTTTAACTATAACTTACTATTTAACAGTTTTTTACAGGCGTAGGCGCCAGATAACTATTAACAGGAACAGAAAACAAACTGCAGTGCAATAGAGGAAAATACCCTGAGGTTTTTCCAAGTCCTAATAATTATCAATAACAACCCAGGGATTTTTATCAGTTATATTTACATTAATTTCACTCATAAGGTCTAACATCTATCTAAACTCCTAACAGTACTATTTAACAAACTTCTAACTAACTTACTCCTAACACTATTATTTATCAAACCTCTAACTAACTTTACACAGCAATACCCACACGTACCAGACATACAAGGGACAACAGAGACAACAGCATATTCGTTATTCATTACGCTCTGCGGAAGATTTAGTGGATTCGGTGAGCGGGAGGGGGCCCTTGGGTGATCAGCCCTCAAAATCTGGCTCATGTTCTGCCTTCCAAATTTTCGGGAACCCTCAACTGGATGCAGGTGGGGTAGCTGCTTTATAGAGAGAGCAAGAGCTTTCCCGCACTTAGTTGTGATAGGCTTATCAGATTCTGTCTGCCTAGTGAGGGGGGGGGGAGGGAAGGGGGAGAGATGGCTCTTGGCAGGCGAGAACTTTGCATGACCCTTACCTGCCTGGTTTTTTACTCCTGCTTCTTACTGATCTTAAGTCACATGCATGAGGCCTGGCCAGAAAAGAGGCTGCTTTTACATAAAGTACCCCTTTAAAAAATGTATAAGTACCCCAGTACCTACAGTTTTCAGACACACAGGTTTTTTTTCTACTGTTGCAACACATTTGTTTAAACAACTTAGTCGTAGCTGGGCAGGCGATGACATTTTGGGGTGTAAGAAGTACAAAAATAATAAAACGCAGTAAAACTTAAAACCAAAATTCAGTTTTCTCCAGATTTCAGTTGTGTTGACGTACTCCCCCAGACTTCTCTCGAGTATCCTACGGGTACTCGTACTACTGGTTGAGAAACACTTGTCTAGGTGGTACTGGGTCCTGCCACGAGGGCAGGGGACTGGACTCAATGATCTCTCGCGGTCTCCTCCAATTCTAATGTTCTATGATTCTTGGACTGATTCCCAGAACGAAGACAAGGGCGGGAAATGTTGCAGTTAGATACCTAGGGATGCCAGGTGTCCGGTATTCAACCGGACAGTCCAGTTTTTGGGCCCTCTGTCCAGTAAAAAAATTCAGAAAATACCGGACATGTGCAATGTCTAGTATTTTCTGGTTTTCCGGCTGGGCGCTGGACAGAAGTCTGTCGGGGACGGGGGGAGTGGCTGGGAGGGGGGGCGCGATCGGCGCTGGGAGCCTCTTGTTGCGTGTGATGCCTTGGGGAGGAGGGGAAGCCCTGTCTGTGATCCTGAACGCTGGTCAAGCGCCTTGTGGAGCCGTAGCCGGACTCACTCGCACTTTGCCAGGACTGTGTGGGGCACAGGCAGCGCCCTGGGATCTGCATGTGCCTGGGTCACTCCCGCTCCCCACCGGACAATTCGTTCCCCCCCCTGCCGCTCTCCGCTACCCCCTCCTGGCCAGCCAGTTCTCCCCTCCTCCTCCCGATCTCCCACAACCCACCCCTCTCCCCCACCAGCCCTGCTTCCTACTGGCCGTCCCCCCCCCCCACCTCCTGGCCAGCCCTGCCCGCCTCCTGGCCGGTCTCCCCACCCCCATCTGAGATCAAGTGTGTCTGTTTTTTTTTTTTTTAAACTCACCTGGTAACCCTAAAGGTACCAGGAAATCTGTTCCCTCAAGTTTTGCTGCACTTCGCAAATTTGACTTACATTTATTCCTGCAATATTGAGTAATGGTCAAGAATCAACTGTAAGTTTTACCTGCAAAGGCCTTTCACAACCCTTCCGCAATGCATCTCTTGAGAAAAACACGAAAAATCAAAGAAATCAATCTTAACCCTGTACTTATCACACTGCTCTTGCTAAAGCTGATTCATACAGGATACATGAGGTCCTGCAGGCCTTGCATTACTGGCATACCGTTAAATATCTCAAGAAAAGGATAGGATAGGAAAGATATATCTTAGCAGGCAACAGGTTCCCGGCTCTGCTCCATCGTCTACCTCTTCCCCGCCAGGCAGGGGTTGTTCTGAGGCTCCGCCGCCGCGCAGTCCCTGCAGCCGTTGTTGTTACAGCGCAGCAAGGGGACGTTACGCAGCAGGTGCCAGGCCTGCAGCAGGGCCTGGCGGGTCACAGCAGCCGTTAAATCGTAGTGGAAGATCGTCTGGAAGACGAAGGCCTTGTAGTTGTTGTCGAGGTGACGGAAGGCTTTGCTGGTCATCCGCACGATGTTGTCCCGCCCGGCCTGGCGTAGACACTTGGTGGAGCAGGGCGAGTTGAAGGTGAAGAAGATCAGGCAGCTGTTGTGGCCGTAGGTCCTCCTTTTGAGCTGGGCCACGAGGCTCCTTCTGCCAGAGAGCAGGCGCCACTCACTGTGCTCCGTGTAGTTCCCCCTGGGGGTGACCATGTGCCGTGGCCGGGCAGCCACGATGTGCCCATGGTTGTACAGCCCACCGCTGCGGGAAAGGCTGGCTTTCATCCTCTCCAGATGGCGCTCAGGCAGGTACCTCCTCAGGTGGTGGCGGTCCCTGCAGGTGCTGTGGCGCAGGCTGACGGCGAAGGAGTACTGCCTCGGTGCGACCCCTCCATGCCTGAGAGGGGGCAGGGCACCGGGGGTCAGAACCAGCCACCAGAGGCCGAGAACAAGGCAGAGAAAGAGGACTAGCCCCCCAGAAATGCAATCCAAGCTCTGGGCTTCATCTCCCCCCTGCAACCCAGCATCCCCCCCCTTCCCCTAAGCCCCCTCTCCCCGGGGCCCCCAGAATCACTCCTAGAATGGAGGCGGGGTGTGAGCTAACAGGGGGCGGGGCATGCCTGCCAGGCTGGGCACTCTCGGCCCTCGTTTCGGTGTCTCCGGAGCCTGGCACGGTAGCAGCCCCCTGCTCTCAGGCGGGATCTGGACCCAGGCAAAGTGGGAAGGACACAGCCAGGGCCATTCCCGGCTGGGTGACAGGGGCAGGGACAGCCAGAGTGAACCCCCAGCCGGTCACTCACCAGTTCACACGATTCACGATGGCTTCGAGTGTGTCCGGGTCGATGCTCCCGGCAGTCTCTGGCCCGAAGCAGAGGAGAAGGGGCAGCAGCAGGAGTCCAGCCCTGGCCATCCGGCCCAGCACCTGCACAGACCCCTCAGTGTCAGTGCCCCCAGACACTGGGCACAAACCCACATCCCCCAACCTCTGCCGTGCTACTGACAGGAAAGGGGGCAGAGGTCTAGTAGAAAAAATCCTATTTCTTATTTGTAGTGATATTTTAAGCATTCAAGTTTTAATGTACCAAGTTTGAATATGTTTGGGGTTTTTTTAATTGTTTTGAAGTAGAAATAGCTTTATATTTGTATCGTTGCTGTTGTTACAGGTATGATCTAGAATTATGTGATTGAGAAGTATGGTAGAAAGAGATTTGGATTATTTTGTTTTTAGTTTTAAAGTAGATATTATCGTAGACTATAGTGGAAACATGTAATGATTTCCTTTTAAAAAAAACGTTGCTTGTGCTTCTTGTTTTTGTATTTGTTGTGCGTGAGAGAAAGGAATATGTGAGAGACATGGATGAAGGACACCAGTGAAAACCATTATCTTTGAAAACTCATGGGGTATGTCTACACTAGCCCCGTAGTTTGAACTAGGGAGACTAATGAAGCATACCGAAATTGCAAATCCAGCCCGGGATTTAAATATCCTGTGCTTGATTTGCATGTTCACGCCCGGTCACCATGTTTGAAACTTACAAGCCCGAACTAACTGCCCGCGTCTACACGCAGCAGGGAAACGGGCATTCGGAATAAAGTCTTATTCCGAACTACCTGTTAAACCTCATCCCAGGAGCCATACCTGGGAGGTTGACAAATGCCTTTGATGTCGACCGCGGAGCGTCCAGACTACCGCGCTGAGCCGACAAACAGCTGATCGGCTCAGCACAGCAGCCATTTAAATTTAAATGAAGCGGCAATTATTTAAATCGCCGCTTCGTTTTCCTATGCCAGCTAGTCTTATCTACATGCCTCTGTCACCAGAGGCATGTACTCTAGACGTACCCTAAGTGTCAAGGTGGTTAAACACTGGAATAAATTACTTAGGGAGGTTGTGGAATTGCCATTACTGGAGATATTTAAGAGCAGGTTGGACAGACATCCATGTCTGGTTCAAAACAGTGCCGCGCCACGATTATGCAAATGAAGCATGGGATATTTAAATCCCCGCTTCATTTGCACTTTCAAAACATCTAATTTACATCCCTCTGCCGACAGAGGGGTGTAGTTTAGACATGGCTCTAATGTGAAAATAATGTTGAGCTGGAGGACTGCTTACTCCGACTCCGACGCCGACTCCAACTCCTGTAACCTTCATCGTACGAGGAGTAAGGGAAGTCGGGGGAAGAGCGTTCTTTCTCGGGCTTCCTGCTGTGTAGACAGAGCCCAAAGCCAAAATACGCTATTTCGACTTCAGCTACGCAATTCACGTAGCTCAAGTTGCGTAGCTCATTTCGGCGCTAGTCCGGCTGTGCGACGTGCCTCCAGACACACTATTTGATACAGCCGACATCCTGCACACGACAGTTAGAATAAACTCATTTTACTGAGTCCCTGCTTGGCTCATACCCCCAGCCATGCGTGGCCCATACTTACCGCTTACAGAGACCGCTGGAGACAGAGACGGAAGGAGAGGAAAGCGCTGCCAATCCGAAGCGAGTCCTGATTCCGTTTACACTGTCTCAGGTATCGGACGAATCAAAGAAATAGGAAGCACGGATGGTATTTTATACCATTCCATATGGTAATACAGGGTGGTGAATCATATTGGATCTTTGATTATAATAAGGCTGGCCCGATCCATATTAGGCGTTTGCGGTGTTGATAGTTAAGCATCAAGCATTAATATTCATGATTTGCAGCAGTTATTTCTTAATTCCTTATCTCTTAATGCCTGTATGTAAATGTGGTCTAACAGCTTAGCCATGGCATAGCCACTTCATTGCTAACTTACCCAGCACTCCCAGCTTGCAGGAGCTTGCGGTCTGCTGGCCCGTTTGTGGTTACTTGTTTGTCTCTCAGAAGGAGAATGCAAAATATTGGACCCGGGGCAGGACATCTCCTTAGATGGACGGTATTCAGCGAACTCCCAGCTGTGAGCACAACTCCTGCATCCAGGCCTCATGCTTCACCCCCCATAAAAGTCCCAAGGTAAGAAGCAACACATCCCTGGTACATCTTGCACACTTGGGTCATTTTACCTGTAGTGAGTCCCAAGGTAGCCATGACAGGGTCACAGATCAGAAGATCAGGCCAGCGCTCCACACCTTCTAGCCTGAACCTTCTAGCCTTCTGTAGGTAGATGACTAATCAATTGAACATAAGAACATAAGAACAGCTGCACTGGGTCAGACCAAAGGTCCATCTAGCCCAGTATCCCTGTCTGCCGACAGTGGCCACTGCCAGATGCCCCAGGAGAAGGGAACACAACATCCTCCAGTATCTAGGGGTCTCCTCCCAACAAGGTAATACCACACCATTCCAACCAGAGAGGTGAGGATCGATGCATGGTACGCAGATGTCCACCTGCACTTACTGGTTGTCCCTTGCAAGCTGCTCTGCTAGTAGCCTAGCACCAGGCTCCTCACAGCAATTTCATTCCATAACATAGGAGCCTTAGCACTAGTGTTCTACTGGCCCACAGTGAAGCTAACTCCACAGTTCACAACTAGACTCCTAATGGAATCCAAATTAACTCTGATATTCCACAGTGAAGAAAGAAGGCAGTACAACTGGCATTGTTCAGGACCTCACCACCAAGTACAAAGACCTATCCACAACATCTCTCAATTTGACTCAGTTTGGAACCCATGCCCCTTGTCTAGCAAGTGCTACTTAGGTTATGGCGAATTCCTCTGTCATAAACAGTTCCACCATTCCATTGTCCTTGATTCGCATAATCAGGGTAACAACACTTTTATCCCCCCTGCCTCAATAACAGAGAGACGGGGGATCCCACAGTGGCCAAAGTGACTATTTGGGCTGCTGTGAGCACATACTAGACAGGGTGGGTGTGTCTATGCAAATTGGGCTCAGTCCCTGAGGTCTCTTTGCACCACTTGCCACAGTTCACCACCAGATGACAGGATAGAGTTTACCCTGACCCCGCTTACACTCACATGATCCTTCCCCTGTCATCCACTTCCAGCCCCTGACAGAGGGAACCATTCCTGCCTATCCCGGCTAACAAGCCATTGATGGACCTAACCTCCAGGAATCTATCTAGCTCTTTTCTGAACCCTGTTAAAGTCCTAGCCTTCACCACATCCTCCGGCAAGTAGGCAAGGGTTGCTCTATTAAAAAGTCTCAGAGAGGTCACCATGCTTGTCTGTAACTTTCAAAACAATGAGTAGTCCTATGGCCCCTTAGGGTCTTTCCACACTACAGCATTATTTTGAAATATCTAAGAATTAAATATCTAAGAAAGCCTAATCCGAACTACCTACTCCATGCCGCGTGTAGCCACGGGCACGGAGTCCGAACTACCGGGGATTTAAAAATGGCGGCGCCCGGCAAGATGCAAATGAAGCCCGGGATATTTAAATCCCGGGCTTCATTTGAAACTTCGATTGACTCCATTAACCACCCTAGTTTGAACTAGGGTGGTAGTGTAGACATACCCTCAGAGACTTCCTGGTCTTCCCCACTGGAGGCTTGTGCCTCATTCCTCTCTCACTTCCTTCCACTTACCCCTCCCTAACCCCGCTTCCTGATGTCAAAGAAAATACATGTATTTTCATGAACACAAACTCTCTTTATTTAACAAAACTGGGAGGAGGGGAATGAAACTCTGGTGAGATTGGGGAAAGGAGGTGGGAGAGGGGAGAAGAGAGGGTGGGAGAGGGGAGGGGGAAACTCAGGAGGAGGGAGCTGGAAGGGGGAAGGAAAAGGAAGAAGGGGGAGGGGAAGCTCAGGGCTTAGGGTTGTGGGTCTTGCCGAATGTGACGGAGTGGTGCCCCGCCGCCTCCGTTCAACTCTTAAAGTTCCCCGCTGTCGCTGCCACGCCGAGGTAGCTGCGGTTCCAATCTCCCGTGCTGACCGGGGAGATAGGGGGGTCCGGGCCCTCCCTCTCTCCTGGACCCCAGCCCAGGGCCCTAGGGTCAGGATCAATTAATCCTGCCCTGCTGGGGGGGGGGAGGGTGCTGGCCCACAACTCACCAGCACGCCGGCTCCTTGCCCTGCCCTGGGCTACTTCCTATCTCCCTCCCGCGGATCTCCCTGCCTAACCCTCGGCGCCCTCTGCTCCCGCGCTCCCAGTCTCCGGCTCGTCTGGGGGTGTCCGGGCCTCCCAGCGCCCGCCCCGCTACGCCCCGTTCCCCTCTGCTCTCCCGCTCCGCTCCCCTATGCCCTGCTCTGCCCTCCGCCTCTCCTCCTCCCTGTCGGCGACAGCCGGCATTTTGAATGGCCCGCCCCCGGCATGCGGGCGTGGTGACGTCCCACGCCATGTACCCAGGCTCCTCCTCCTTCCCCTCTCCCCAGCTTGCGGCCAACGGGGAATCCCTGGTGCCGCCGCTCAGCTGAGCGGCGGCGGCTGAGCACACGGCGCACGTCCCCCCCGGGGGTTGAGTCACCCCGAGGACGGTCAGGGCGACCGCGGGTTTAGTGCAGGGTGGGCTCGCCTCCCAAGGGGGGAGCAGACCTGCTCCGTCACACCGAACTAACTTGATTTTTATGCAAACCTGCTCCTGGTTTCACATGTGGCCTTTGGTGGCCAGGCTGGCAGCTATCCTGCCATAGACAGCCATGTTCCTCCATCTAGTGCGGAGATCACGGATGTTGGGGGCATCCCCCGCAAGCCTGAATAAGGTCCATGATCTCCACCCTGGACCAGGAAGGCACCCACCTTCTCTGGGCCCTGGCAGGCTCCTGGGAGCTGGCAGACTGCTCCTGGGGAGCGGTGGAGGGCTGGCAGCCAGTGGCTTGCTGGCTCATGTTTTGGGGCCATTGGGTCAGGGGCAGTGACTGCTGGCTCTGGGCTGGCAGGCTTGGAGTTGGCACAGGCACTGTGGCCAGAGTCAACCCCTTTAAGGGTTCCAGGGATGGGGGGAGGGAGAGGAGTGTTCTTGCTTGAGGCCAGAGTGGCCACCAGGGCACCCTGGGAAGGGCCAAAGGCCCCCTATTTCAAAATGAATGTCTACACAGCACTTATTTTGAAATAGCAGTTTCAAAATTGGCATTATTCCTTGTGGAATGAGGTTTACCAAATTCGAAATAAGCCCTCCGCTATTTCGAATTAATTTCGAAATAGCAGTTGGCTTGTGTAGGCGCTAGTAAAGTTATTTTGAAATAACTTTGCTGTGTCGACATACCCCTAGGCTGTGTCTACACTGGGCCACTTATTCCGGAAAATCAGCCACTTTTCCGGAATAAGCTGCGAGCTGTCTACACTGGCCCTTGAATTTCCGGAAAAGCAATGACGCTCTACTGTACAAAATCAGCCACTATTCCGGAAAAACTATTCTGCTCCCGCTTGGGCATAAGTCCTTATTCCGGAACACTGTTCCGGAAAAGGGCCAGTGTAGACAGCCCAGTAGTCTTTTCCGGAAAAAAGCCCCGATCGCGAAAATGGCGATCAGGGCTCTTTTCTGGAAAAGCACGTCTACATTGGCCACAGACGCTTTTCCGGAAAATGTAGACGCTCCTTTTCCAGAAAATCTGAAAACAGAATAGTATTCCATTTTAAGCAGTTCCGGACATTCATGCCAGTGTAGACACAGCCCTAGAGATTGAGCATTCCCACTTCATCAGATGAATTGGAGTGGAAATAACAGAAAGCAAGAGATACATATAGCAGCAGAAAAAATGCCTGTTAGATGTAGGACTCGTGTTAATGAGGCTAATTAAGTGAGTCAGATGTGTCCCATTCATAAGAATAGCCACACTGGGTCAGACCAAAGGTCCATCTAGCCCAGTATCCTGTCTGCTGACAGTGGCCAGCACCAGGTGCTTCAATGAACAGAACAGGGACTCACCAACTGACCGTTCCTCTGTCACCCATTCCCAGCTTTTGACAAGGGACACGATTCCTACCCATCCTGGCTAATAGCCATTGATGGCCCGAACCGCCACGAATTTATCCAGTTCTGTTTTGAACCCTGTTAAGGTCCTGGTCTTCGCAACATCTTCTGGCAAGGAGTTCCACAGGTTGACTTTGCATTGTGTGAAGAAAGACTTTCTTTTTTTCATTTTCAACCTGCTGCCCATTAATTTCATTGGGTGACCCCTCATTTTTGTGATACAGGAAGGAGTAAATGACTCTTCTTTATTCACTTTTTCACACCGGTCATGAGTTTACAGACCTCTATCATTCCCTTTTTTTAGTTATCTCTTTTCCAACCTGAAAAGTCCCAGACTTATAATTCTTTCCTCATATGGCAGCCGTTCCAAACCCCTAATCTTTTTTGTTGCCTTTTTCTGAACTTTTTCCAATGCCAAGGTATCTTTTTTTTTAAATGAGGCAACCATATCTGAACACGGTATTCAAGATGTGGGTGTACCATGGACTTATACAGAGGATTATTTTCTAATCCTTTTTTCATGATTCTTAATATTCTAGAGGAAATCCCTGCCTTACGATGGCCCGAGTTATAGAACCATAGACTCGTAGAACCATAGAGCTGGAAGAGACCTTAGAAGGTCATCAAGTCCAGCCCCCTGCTCTAGGCAGAACCAATCCCAACTAATCAACCCAGCCAGGACTTTGTCAAGCTGAGACTTAAACTCGTCTAGGGATGGAGGCTCCACTACTTCCCTAGGTAACCCATTCCAGTGCTTCACCACCCTCCTAGGGAAATAGTTTTTCCTAATATCCAACCTGGACCTCTCCCACCACAACTTGAGACCATTGCTCCTTGTTCTGCCATGTGTCACTACTGAGAACAGCCTCTCTCCATCCTCTTTGGAACCTCCCTTCAGGATGTTGAAGGCTGCTCTCAAATCCCCCCTCACTCTTCTCTTCTGCAGACTAAACAGACCCAATTCCCTCAGCCTCGCCTCATAGGTCATGTGCTCCAGCCTCCTAATCATTTTGGTTGCCCTCCACTGGACCCTCTCCAATGCGTCCACCTCCTTCCTGTAGTGGGGGGCCCAGAACTGGACACAATACTCCAGATGTGGCCTCACCAGAGCCGAATAAAGGGGAATAATGACATCTCTGGATCTGCTGGCAATGCTCCTCCTAACGCACCCTAATATGCCATTAGCCTTCTTGGCTACAAGGGCGCTCTGTTGACTCATGTCCAGCTTCTCATCCACTGTAAGGGGAGTTGTGACCCTCCTCCCCCGCACGGACGACCATTTCTGTAAGTGCGGAAGGGGCCAAAACCCCCCGACTTACGTCCTCGGCCCACATTTACGACAGTGCACGGCACCTATTGTCAATAAGGGTTCGAGTTATGACACCCCCAACTTGTGACGCTTCCCCAGGAACCAATCGCGTCGCAAGTCGGTAGCCACCTGCATTTGCTTTTCTGGCTGTTGTGGCCCATTGAGTGGATGTTTTCAGAGAACGATCCCCAGTGACTCCGAGATCTCTCTCGAGTGGTAAAAGCCAATTCAGTCGCCAACAGTTTACACGTGGGGATTGTTTTCCATTCTGCATTTCTTAGCCTTTGTCTATTTCATTTGCCATTCTGGGGCCCGGTGACTTTGTTTTGCGAAACCCTTTTGAAGCTCTTCACCGTCTGCCTTTCCACAGCAGTAATGAATATATAAAAAAAACTACCTGAGGCCGGGGCACCTCATTCACTATAACTTCAGCAATAGTACAGGAGGCCTGAGCTTCAAACTGTGGCTGACTCGGTCTGCCTGGATGAGAGTCCCCGGAGAACTTTTCTGCCATATGGCTCAGCTCACATCATCTGGAGCCAGTGGGTGGCATCCCATCAGACTGGCCCCTGCCGAGGGGATATATACCACACCAATTTGCCCCACAAGTTGGAGTCCATTGATTCGGCATATTGGGGTGATGTGCACGTAGGACTTCCACCTCAGCCAAATTAACCAGAAGAGAAGCTGGTCATGGATGGGCTGTGCCTTGGGAACCCCATGGTGAAAGAGCTCCAAATGTGGGTCACTTACCTGACTCTAGCCCCCCTTGCACCACAGCAAATTTCAGGATTATCTGCGCAGCTCCTGTTGGCTAGGGGAGCAGAGCGTGGGGCTGGGGGCTCTGTCCCCCATTGCGAGCTCTGTGCCCCATCCCTGGGGATCCGGGCTGTCTGCTCAGGGGATCCCCACCCAGGGAGTGGGGATGGGAATTCTAGAGGTGGAGAGAGGAACTCCTGGACCCAGTACAACTCAATCTGTGCCATAGGCTGCTAGCAGGGAACCAGCCCTGATGAGGAGCAGCCTTTGGAGATCCAGCACCCTCAGGGGATGAAATGAGACCCCCCCTAGCATATGGACAGAGATGGGAGACCTGGACACACAGAGACGTGAGGCTGCAGGATGCTCTCAAGCTTTATTGGCAGCAATCGCAAGGCAGAGATTTGGCAAAAAGCGGCACCCACAGAATGGAACAAGCCCAAAGCCTCCGAGGACAGGGCAAGAAGCAATCGGCTTAAAGTGCAGCAAGGGAAGTTTAGGTTGGACATTAGGAAAAACTTTCTACTTGTCAGGGTGGTTAAACACTGGAATAAGTTGCCTAGGGAGGTTGTGGACTCACCATCCCTGGAGATATTTAAAAGCAGGTTAGACAGACACCTGTCAGGGATGGGCTAGATCAGTGTTTCTCAACCGTTTTTTATAAAGTATCCCTATACAAAAATGTGTAAGTACCTCCACTACGTATAGTTTTCACACACACATTTTTTTTCTACTGTTGCAACACATTTGTTTCAACAACTTAATCGTAGCCAGGCGGGCGATGAAATTTTTGGGAGTAAAAAGTACAAAAATAATAAAGCGCTGTGAAACTTACAACAAAAATTCAGTTGTCTCCACATTTCAGTTGTGTTGACTTACCCTCCCCCCAGACTTCTCTCGAGTACCCCTTAATCGATCTTGCTGTACTTGATCTTGCTGTGAGGACAGGAGACTGGAGTCGATGACCTGTCGCGATTCCTTCCAGTTCTAGTATTCTATGATTCTTGGACTGATTTCCAGAACGAAGAAAAGGGCTGGAAATGTTGCAGTTAGGTACCAGGAAAGCTGTTCTCTCAAGTTTTGCTGCACTTCGCAGATTTGACTTACGTTTATTCCTGCAATATTGAGTAATGGTCATGAATCAACTGTAAGTTTACTTGCAAAGGCCTTTCACAACCCTTTCGCAATGCATCTGTCAAGAAAAACACAAAAAATAAAAGAAATCAGTCTTAGCCCTGTATTTATCACACCGCTCTTGCTAAGCCTGATTCATACAGGATACATGAGGTCCTGCCGGCCTTGCACTACTGGCATACTATTAAATATATCAAGAAAAGGATAGGAGAGTAAAGGAAAGATATACCATAAATTAGCGTATACAACCCGCATCCATATATAACCCGCACCCTTGTATTACCGGAGATTTTTCTATCCTGTGTAAAAAAAATTATAGACTACCCGCGGACGTGTATAACCCGCAGAGACTTCTACAGCAGCCCCAGGCACTTGAGCAGCAGTGCGTAGAGAGCAGACACAAGGCCACGGCCATCCTGCTGTCGGCGAGCTGGCCGGCCTGCCGGAGGGGAGCCACACTTGTGCCCTGCACAGCCGCAACCAGGTGCCACCCACCCTCCTCTGTGTGGGGAGAATGCAAAGCGCAGCGCAGACGCGCTGGAAGCTCATCAGTTCTAATGGGGGGCAGAGCCACTTAGGGGAACTGATGCTCCTGGAGTAAAAATCGATTTATATAAGACGCGGACATGTATACGCTGCAGGGCGGGGTTTGTAAAAAAGGGTTTAACTCGCAGGCTATATATAGTAATTTATGGTATCTTAGCAGGTGACAGGTTCCCAGTTCCGCTCCATCATTTACCTCTTCCCCGCCAGGCAGGGGTGGTTCTGAGGTGCCGCCGCCGCGCAGTCCCTGCAGCCGTTGTTGTCACAGCGCAGCAAGGGGACGTCGCGCAGCCGGTGCCAGGCACCCAGCAGACCCTGGCAGGTCACTTCCGGCTTCAGGTCGTAGTCGAATATTTGCTGGAAGACAAAGGCCTTGTAGTTGTTGTCGAGGGGGTGGAAGGCGTCACTGGTCATCTGCACAATGTTGTCCCGCCCGGCCTGGCGCAGGCACTTGGTGGAGCAGGGCGAGTTGAAGCTGAATAAGATGAGGCAGCTGTTCTGGCCGTAGGTCCTGTTTTTCAGCTGGGCCACGAGACTCCTTGTGCCGGAGAGCAGGCGCCACTCGCTGTGCTCTGTGTAGTTCCTCTGGGGGGTGACCACGTTCTTCGGCCGGGCGGCCACGATGTTCCCATGGGGCGGGTTGTACAGGTCTCCAAACTGGCGAATGCTCCGTCTCATTTCTGCCAGCTGGGTCAGGGGCAGAAAGGTGGACACATCCTGGGGGTTTCTGCAGATGCCGTGGGGCAGTGTGGCCGCGAAGGCGTATTGCTTGTTAACTCCCCCATTCCTGAAAGAGCACGACACAGAGGGGCCAGAGGTCACCATGTGAGCCGGCAGGTGCCAAGCAAAAGGAGGAGAAGGAGGAATAGCCCCTAAAGAAAACATCCCGGCTCCAGGCTCCTTCTCCCCCCACATTCCCCAGAAGGAATATAAGAACGGCCAGGATCACCCCTAGAATGGAGGCGGGACATGAGCTAACGCAGGGGGCGGGGCATCCCTGCCAGGCTGGGTGCTCTTGACCCTCATTTCGGTGTCTCTGGAGCCTGGCATGGTAGCAGCCCCCTGCTCTCAGGTGGCGTCTGGGTAGAGCCAAGTACCGTAGGGCCCCCTAACCCCTTGGGGCAGCCTGCCAGCTGGAGGGACACAGCCAGGGCCATTCCCTACGCCAAGATGGTCACTCACAGATTAACATGATCCACGATCACTCTGAGAGCAGCCAGCCCGATGCTCCCGGTGGTCTCTGGCCCGAAGCAGAGGAGAAGGGGCAGCAGCAGGAGTCCGGCCCTGGCCATCCGTCCTGGCACCTGCACAGACCCCTCAGTGTCAGTGCCCTCAGACACTGGGCACAAACCCAGACACACCCTCAACCCACATCCCCCAAGCCCTGCCGTGCTATTGACAGGAATGGGAGGCAGAGGTCTAGTAGAAAAAAATCCTATTTCTTATTTGTAATGATATTTTAAGCATTCTAGTTTTAATGTACCAAGTTTGAATATGTTTTTTTTAATTTCTTTGAAGTAGAAATAGCTTTAGATTGTTGTAGTTGCTGTTATAGAAATGAGTTAGAATTCTTTGATTGAGAAGTATTGCATAAATAGGTTTTGATTATTTTGTTTTTACTTTTTAAGTAGATATTATCATAGAATATAGTGGAAACATAAAATGATTTGCTTTTTTTTAAAAAAAAAAAAAAAGCTTATAATTCTTGTTTTTGTATTTGTTGTGTGGGAGAGTAAGGAATATGTGAGCGGTATGGATGAAGGACACCAGTGAAAACCATTATCTTTAAAAACTCACGGAAATCGGGAGAGCTCCCGGATGATCAGAAAAAGGTAAATGTAGTACCCATCTTTAAAACAGAGAAGGACAATGCAGGGAATTACAGACCAGCCAGCCTTACTTCTTTCCCCGGAAAAATCATAGATGGGATCCTCAAGAAATCCATTTTGAAGCACTTGGAAGTGGGGAAAGTGATCAGGAATAGTCAGCATGGATTCACCAAGGACAAGTCATGCCTGGCCAATCTGATTAGCTTCTATGATGAAGTAACTGGCTCTGTGGACATGGAGAAGACAGTGGATGTGATATACCTTGACTTTAGCAAAGCTTTTGATACGGTCTCCCACAATATTCTTGCCAGTAATTTAAGGGAGCATGGTTTGGATAAATGGACTGTAAGATGGATAGAAAGCTGGCTAGATTGTCGGGCCCAACAGGTAGTGATCAAGGGCTCAACATCTGGCTGGTGGTCAGTTTCAAGTGGGATGCCCCAAAGATCTGTTCTAGGACTGGTTTTGTTCAACATTTGTATTAATAACTCAGATGAGGGGATGGATTGCACCCTGAGCAAGTTTGCAGATGACACTAAGTTAGGGGTAGATAAGTAGATATGCTGGAGGGCAGGGATAGGGTCCAGAGTGACCTGAACAAATTGGAGGATTGGGCCAAAAGAAATCTGATGAGGTTCAAGAAGGACAAGTGTAGAGTCCTGCCCTTGGGGCGGAAGAATCCCAAGCGTTGTTACAGGCTGGGGACCGACTCGCTAAGTAGCAGTTCTGCAGAAAAGGACCTGGGGGTTACAGTGGATGAGAAGCTGGATGTGAGTCAACAGTGGGGCCTTGTAGCCAAGAGAGTTAATGGCATGGTAGGATGCATTAGGAGGAGCATTGCCAAAAGATCTAGAGAAACGAGGAGGAGTCCTGTAGCACCTTATAGACTCAGGGTATGTCTACACTACAAAGTTAATTTGAACTAACAGTCGTTAGTTCGAATTAACTTTAATAGGGGCTACACATACAAACCGCTATTTCGAATTTAATTAAATTCGAACTAGCTGAGCGCTTAATTCGCACTAGAAGAACCTCATTCTGTGAGGACTAACGTCTAGTTCGAATTAAGAAGTTCGAATTAAGGGCTGTGTAGCCACTTAATTTGAACTAGTGGGAGGCTAGCCCTTCCCAGGTTGCCCTGGTGGCCACTCTGGGCCAAACCAGGGAAACTCTTCTGCCCCCATCCCGGCCCCGGAGCCCTTAAAGGGGCACGGTCTGGCTATGGTGCTCGTACCAGTTGCAAGCCTGCCAGCACCCAGCAAGTATACCCTGCACCTGACATGGGATGAGCCAGCCACCCGCTGCCCCCCAGCCCTCCACCTCTTCCAAGGACCAGGCTGGCGGCTCCCAGGAGCCTGCCCGGGGCCGCAAGAGGTGGGTGCCTGCCTGGTCTAGTGCAGAGATTGTAGACCTCATCGAGGTTTGGGGGGAGGCCTCGAACGTCCACAATCTCTGCACTAGCCACAGGAATGCGGCCATCTACTGCCGCATGGCTGACAACCTGGCCACCAGAGGCCACATGTGGACCCAGGATCAGGTCTGCTGCAAGATTAAAGACTTGCGGCAGGCCTACTCCCGGGCCTCCCAGCCGGGGCCGACCCAGAGGCATGCCCTCATTATGAGGCCCTGGACCACATCCTGGGGGCTCATGCAGTCCATGCCCCCTGGGTGGTGATCGACCCCGGGGCAGAGGGACCCGTCCTGAACACGGAGGAGGAAGAGGACGCCGAGAGCCAGGAGCCTGCAGGGAGACTGCCCAGGACCCAGGACCCCCGAGGCATCCTACAGAGCACATCGGTTGTGTCCTCTGAGGCCGGGGAGGGCTCCACATGTGAGTGCCATCATGCTTTCCTTATGTGTATGGGGCTGGGTGGAGAGGGAGCCCAGGGACCATGCGCCTGGGCCTTGCTCACCATGGAGCAGCAGCTGGGTGTCATGCAGGGGCCCTGGCCTTGCAGAGGGGGGCTGGGTTTCACCCACTGTGTCCCCAGGGAGAACTGACCACTGCTCTTGTTTCACCACAGCTGCAGCACCTGGGACTGCAGGGTGCACCACTCCACCTGCAACAGCCGCCCACGCCCGGGCCAGCAGGCGCGCCAGGAACCTGGAAGACTACCAGTGGTGGCACCTGCGGCTACTTGAACACCAGCTCCGCACCCAGGAGCACTGGGTCCGGGAGGATCTGTGGCTGCGGCAGCGGAGTGTGGAGGTGCTGAAGGAGCAGAGCCGTGCCCTCCAAGGTCACCTCCAGACCCTGGTTGACAGGTTCCTGCCTCCTCCTGCTCCAACTCCTGCAGCCGCCCCAGCTCTCACTCCTCCTCCCACCCCTGCGCCCCCTCCTGCTTCCTCCGCATCCCCCATCCCTCCTGCCCCACCCTCCACACCCGCTCCCCCCCCAACGCCCCCACACGCACAGTGCTGCGAGACGGCAGAGCCAGCAGGACCCCCAACCCTGAGCTTTCCCTTCCTTTCCTCCCCCTTCCAGCTCCCTCCTCCCAGGTTTCCCCCTCCCCTTTCCCTCCCTCCCCCAACCCCAGTTATGTAAAATAAATAGAGGTTTTTCTGGCAAAACAGGTGTTTTTATTTTACATTAGGAAGAAGGGTTAGGGAGGGGAAAGGGGAAGTGGGGGAGGGTGGAAGAAGGCCCCAGTGGGGCATGCAGGGAGAGTTCAGTCCTCCTCCACCTGGAAGCTCTCCCACAGGTCTTCCTGGATCTGGACGGCCCCCCGCTGGGCCTCCCGGATGGCGGCGGTGCGGGGCCGCGCGTACTGGCCAGCCATGCGGTCAGCCTCAGCCATCCAGGCTGGCAGGAAAGCCTCCCCCTTCTGCTCGCACAAATTGTGCAGCACACAACATGCTGCCACCACGGGAGGGATATTGTGGTCGGTGAGGTCGAGGCGGGTGAGGAGGCACTGGAATCGGGGTTTCAGGCATCCGAAGGCCCCATCCACCACAATGCGGGCCCTGGTGAGCCTGGCATTGAAGGCCTGCCTGGAGGGGTTGAGGTGTCCCATGTAGGGCTTAATTAGCCAGGGCTGTAGGGGGTAGGCCACATTCCCCACCAGGCACACGGACATGTCTACGTCCCCGACCCTGATGTGGCGGTCGGGGAAGAAGGTCCCAGCCTGCAGCCTCTGGCACACGGAGGAGTTCCAGTACACCCTGGCATTGTGTGCCTTGCCAGACCAGCCCACATTAATGTCCGTGAACTGGCCCCTGTGGTCAGACACGGCCTGCAGGGGGACGGAGAAGTACCCCTTCCGGTTGATGTACTGGAAGGCCTGGTGTTCTGGGGCACAGATGGGGATATGCATCCATCGATGGCCCCCCCGCAGTTGGGGAAGCTGAGGGCGCCGAACGCCCGGATGACGGCGTCCGGGTCGGTGAGGCGGACCACCCTGCGGAGAAGCACCCTGTTGATGGCCTTGACCACCTGCAGAGAGACACAGCAAACTGTGAATCACTGGGGTGCCCAGGTGGCAGGGGAGTGTTCGTTCCCTGGCAGTGCCCCACATCCCAGATGCAACCCCAGCTGTGATCCTGGCCGCTGTGGGCAGTGTGTAGTACAGCTGGGACAGCGCGAACCCTCCCGTGTGGGGCACTTTCACCTCCTCCCCCCCCCCATTTTTCCTGGGGCGGCCCATCCCCTCCTTGCAGCCCCCCTGAGCCCCCAGCCCAGTGGCCGGTGTGTGCCGTACCTGCATGAGCACTGCTCCGACGGTGGATTTCCCCACGCCGAACTGGTTCCTCACGGATCGGTAGCTGTCCAGTGAGGAGAGCTTCTAGAGGGCGATGGCCACACGCTTCTGGAGGGGGATGGCGGGCCTCATGCGAGTGTCCCATCGCTGCAGTGCAGGGGCGAGCCACTCGCAGAGCTCCAGGAAGGTGTCCTTCATCCTGAAGTTCTGGGTCCACTGTTGGTCTCCCCAGTGCTCCAGGATGATGCGGTCCCACCAGTCGCTGCTGGTGTCCAGACGCCAGATGCGGCGGGGCACTCTAGTGTCCGGGCACTACTGCAGCTCTTCCATGGCCCCCAGGGAGGCCAGGGGGAGAGGCAGGGGGCTGACGTGCACCAGATGGTGCCAGGCAGCCTCCAGCCATTGCTGGCAGGCTTGCAGTAGCAAGTCCAAAAACTGGAGCAGAATGCCCAGGGCGAGCTCTGGCTCCATGGTGCCGACTGCGGCGGCGTCCGCAATGGGAACCACTGACACAGGAGGCGGAGAGGAAAACGCTTTGCTGTCCCTCGGCGAGGTTGGCAAGCAAGGGGAAAAGCTGAGAACCAGCTGTCCAGGGGGGTCCCTTTAAGCTCGAGCCTCAGATAGCCTCAGACAGCAGCCACACAAAGCAACTACTGACCTGATGCCCTGCCAGGACCGGTTTCAGCTGCCCTTAAATGCGACCCAGTGTCCAATCAGCGTGGACGCGCTAGTTTGAATTAGCAAAACGCTAGTTCGAATTAGTTTTTGGGTCTAGATGCGTTATTTCGAATTAGCTTATTTCGAATTAACTAATTCGAAATAAGTTAGTTTGAATTAGCACTGTAGTGTAGACATATAACAGATTTATTGGACCCTAAGCTTTTGTAGGCAAAGTCCCACTTCATCAGAGGCATGTAGTGGAAATTTCCAGAGGCAGGCATAAATATGCAGGCAAGAGTAAGGCTAGAGATAACAAGGTTAATTCAGTGAGGGAAGATGAGGTCCACTTCTAGCAGCTGATCCAGAGAAGTGATTATTCCTCTTTATTCGACTCTGGGGAGGCCACATCTGCAGTATTGTGTCCAGTTCTGGGCCCCCCACTACAGAAAGGATGTGGATGCATTGGAGAGGCTCCAGTGGAGGGCGACCAAAGTGATGAGGGGGCTGGAGCATATGACCTACAAGGAGAGGCTGAGGGATTTGGGCTTATTTAGTCTACAGAAGAGAAGAGTGTCGGGGGGGGGGGGAGGGGGATTTGAAAGCAGCCTTCAACTTCCTGAAGGGAGGTTCCAAAGAGGCTGGAGAGAGGCTGTTCACAGTAGTGACGGATGGCAGAACAAGGAGCAATGGTCTCAAGTTACAGTGGGAGAGGTGTAGGTTGGACATTAGGAAAAACTTTTTCCCTAGGGCTGCGTCTAGACTGCAAGCCTCTTTCGAAAGAGGCTTTTTCGAAAGATACTTTCGAAAAAGCCTCTTTGGAAAAAGAGCATCTAGACTGCAAGCAGTACTTTCAAAAAAGCAAGCCGCTTTTTCGAAAGAGAGCACCCAGGCAGTCTGGATGCTCTTTTTCGAAAAAACCCTGTTTGCATTCAAGAACGCCTTTTTTCGAAAGAGCACTTTCCAAAAAAGGCGTTCTTCCTCGTGAAATGAGGAGTACCGCCATCGAAAGAAAAGCCGCGTTCTTTTGATTTAATTTCGAAAGAACGCGGCTGTAGTCTAGACACAGGTGAAGTTTTTTCAAAAAAAGGCTACTTTTTTTGAAAAAACCCTGCAGTCTAGACACAGCCTAGGAGGGTGGTGAAGCGCTGGGCTGGGTTCCCTAGGGAGGGGGTGGAATCTCCATCCCTAAAGGTTTTTAAGTCTCGGCTTGACAAAGCCCTGGCTGGGATGATTGAGTTGGGATTGGTCCTGCTTTGGGCAGGGGGCTGGACTCGATGACCTCCTGAGGTCTCTTCCAGCCCTGGGATTATATGAGTCTATGAACCAGGGATACTGAACAACAGACTAGAATGCGTAACAACAGAGGGCAGATTGGCAACCCAGGTAGAGGGTGCATCAACACAGCCCTGCAACTCAAAATAAGCGGCACAATTTAAGCGACGCAAATTGTGTATCTTATTTTGATGCCATTTCAAAATCATTTATTTTGTCAATTTTGAAATAAAGCGCTGTTCTGAAACCCCCTTACTCCTCGTGGAATGAGGCTTACAGGGTCGGAGGAATAGCAAGCCTGAAATAACAGGCTGCTGGGTAGTTTGGGATAGCTCTTTCGGGAGACTCCAGTATCCCAAAATAGTGTTGCAGTGTAGATCTAGCCTGCGGGAAAGGGTGAGCTTTTGTCAATAGGAACAAGATATTCATGCCAGCTTAGCCTGGCAGAATAAAGAAGAGAAGGTGAAAGAAGAACAACCATGGAAACACACATCCATCAGAAAAACAGCCTGACCATGCAACACCCACCTATCCTAATGGGGAAGGACCATGAAAACTTTCTTTGATTGGATAACAAGTCTTGCAGGTAAGAGAAAAGAGGTGGACGTGGTATACCTGGACTTTAGTAAGGCATTTGATATGGTCTGGCATGATCTTCTTATCAATAAATTAGGCAAATACAACTTACATGGGGCTACTATAAGGTGGGTGCCTAACTGGCTGGAAAACCGTTTTCCGAGAGTAGTTATTAATGGTTCACAATCCTGCTGGAGAGGCATAACAAGTGAGATACTGTAAGGGTCTGTTTTGGGACCTATTGGCTATGTCTACACTGGCATGATTTTCCGGAAATGCTTTTAACTGAAAAGTTTTCCGTTAAAAGCATTTTCGGAAAAGCGCGTCTAGATTGGCAGGACGCTTTTCTGGAAAAGCACTTTTTGCGGAAAAGCGTCCGTGGCCAATCTAGACGCACTTTTCCGCAAAAAAGCCCCGATCGCCATTTTCGTGATCGGGGCTTTTTTGCGGAAAACAGCACTATGATGTCTACACTGGCCCTTTTGTGCAAAAGTCTTTCGGAAAACGACTTTTGCCCGAACGGGAGCAGCATAGTATTTCCGGAAAATCACTGACGATCTTACATGAGATCGTCAGTGCTTTTCCGGAAATTCAAGAGGCCAGTGTAGACAGCTTGCAAGTCTTTCTGGAAAAGCGGCTGATTTTCCGGAAAAACTTGCCAGTCTAGACACAGCCGTTCTGTTCAATATCTTCAACAATTTGGATAATGGCATAGAGAGGATGCTTAATAAGTTTGCAGATGATACCAAGCTGGGAGGGGTTGCAAGTTCTTTGGAGGATGGGTCATAATTCATAATGATCTGGACAAACTGGAAAAATGGTCTGAGGTAAATGGATGAATTTTAATAAGGACAAATGCAAAGTGCTCCACTTAGGAAGGAACAATCCCTGTCACACACACAGAATGAGAAGTGACTGTCTAGGAAGGATACTGTGGAAAGGTATCTAGGGGTGGGCGGAGATCAGAACTCTGCCCCGCTCCCAGTGCAAACAGGACTGATTCTGGATTAACACAAGGGGCTGAGATCAGAACCCCGCCCTGCCCCCAGTGCAAACAGGACTGATTCTGGATTAACACAAGGGGCTGAGACCAGCCTGTGACCCCAACCCTTACACTGCTGCTTTTTTCTTTTCTTTTTTTTTAATTCTTCTGGAGGAAGAGGTTTGTCCAACATTTGGCCTGTCTAGACTGGACCAAATGTCAGAAAAACCCCTTCTTTTGGAAGCCCCCTTATTCCTTGTGGAAAGAGGAATATGGGGTGACCAAAAGAGCATGTTTGCTCTTCCACTAAAAGAAGTGAAGAGCAAACACATCCCTGGACGCAGAAGAGATTTTCTGGGGTAGCTCCGGAATCCAGAAAAACTCCTGCAGTCTAGCCGGACCCTCGCTGGGTTGAGACAGGATGTGCAGGCTCCGGGGTGGGAATGAGGGATTTGGGTGTGGGAAGGGGTGAGAGGTGCAAGCTCTGGGAGGAAACCTGGACGCAGAAGGAGGTGGAGAAGGGGACGCTGGTTCGGGGAGGGGGCTCCAAGCCAGGCAGTGTTGGGGTCAGATGTAGGGTTAGGGTACTAAGCAAGCCACAGGTATGAAGGTTCAGGAATTTGGGTTGGGGTGTGTGAGGGGCTCAGGGCAGGGGGTTCCAGTCTATGATACGCTCAGATGTAGGGTCTGGAGGAAGGGGGAGTGCAGGTGTATCATGATGCTGTGGGCAGATGGGGGCTTGGCCCCAGTTGGGGGTTTGTTGGCCAGGCTTCATTTTTAAATAAAATACTGTGTCAAACACAAAAGGTTTCTGCATTGTCTTTATTTCTGAGAGGGGTGGGGAACCTGTTTTGAATCCGGGGTCACTGCCCCACAGAAAAGTCAGCTGGGGCCACACAAGGGAGATGCAAAAAAAACCCCAATTCCTCCCAGGATCCCCCCCCCCCCCCCTCCCCGAGGAGGGAAGCCCTGTCGCACGCCTCCGGGCCCGACTTCACCCTCCCGCGGAGCAGGGAAGCCCACGCATGCACCCCCCTCGGGGCTGACCCCCCCTCCCCCGTGGAGGAAGGAAGCCCCGTTGCACACCTCTCCCAAGGACTCCTCCTTCCTCCCCCCGCCCCCCGCACAGCAAGTCCCCAGCACGCCACAGAGCTGGAGGAGGGGAGCAGGCAGTGCACTTCCAGAAACCCCAGAAGTGGCGCGCAGCTGCCGGACTTCTGTGCACCCCACGGGAAGCCGGCACGACCTCCATAGTCACTGGCGGGAGGTAGTGGGGCTTCCCGGGGGTGGGAGGAATTGGGGGGGGCCTGAACGCCTCCTAATCGATGGGTTGGTGACCACGGACCTAGACGGTGCTTGGTCCTGCCGTGAGGGCAGGGGACTGGACTCGATGACCTCTCGAGGCCCCTTCCCGTCCTAGTGTTCTAGGATTTGGTGATTACAAAAGGGGGCGGCTTTCCCGTAAGAGCCGGATTTGTCCTGCCATTACCAGACAGGAACCTGGTTCTTCCCTCACAATTAGCCCACCGGGCTAATGAGAGCAACTGGCTGATAACTATACCATCCGTGGCAGAGGATGTGTGTGCGTGTGCGCCTTTGTGTCCTCAGTGAACATGGCGTATTGCCTTTTCCCGGGTGCGTCTTATCAGCATAACCGAGGGACCCCGAGGACACTGGGGACATGGGGAGTAGGGACGATTCAGCGGATGCTCCATCGTGCAGGGTAGGTGGGATGCAGAGGGGACTCCCCTGGGCCTACAGGGGCAGGAGGGAAGAGATGTGGGGACTGCAGCCAGGAAGGGCGAGGCCCCTCTACTTCTGTCCTAATCAACCGTCCGTGTTCCCCTTAAGCTGAGCACCTGGGCAGTCACCTGGGATGATTCCAATGCCCCCCAGCTGATTAGCAGAGCGCCCACAGCCAGCAGCCTGTGTTTTTAGTGGTGGTGCATGCACCTAGGTGCACATAATAAAATTTATTCTGAACTTTGGGTGGGGAAAATTAATAGAGGGAACATTGTCAAACAGGAGAGGCTGTCGGATGGTTGCTGTGGGCCACAGACACCAGGGTTTGGGGGAAGAGAGCAGGACGTTGGATATTTGAATACTGGCAGAGAAGAAGGAGTCTGGTCTTGAGCATCCGTCCTGGCATCTCCGCAGTGTCAGTGACCCCCAGCCCTGGGCACAAACCCAGAGCCCCTCCCCCGACCTACATCCCCCAGCCCATGCTGTGCTATCGACAGGAGAGGTGGAAGAGGGACCATATGGGTCTCCATGGGGCAGCAGGCAGCGGAGGAGTCATCAGCATTTCCATGGGCAGGAAGGGGCATGAAGCTCTCTCTTGGGGCAAGGACAATAACAGGTTCTTTTCCTAGGCAGCTGCTGTAAGTTAACAGAGAAGCTGGTGAAACACACCCAGGGTACGTTCTACCCAGCAAGCAGTTATTTCAACCTAGGCGACGTCTGAACGACACCCCTCTGTCGGCAGAGGGATGTAAATTAGACGTCTCGAATGTGAAAATGAAGCGGGGATTTCAATATGAAAAAATGAGGAGTACAGGATCTTCCCAAAAAGCGCCCCGTTGTCAGAAAATCTGCATCTAAACCGCGGTTTCACTTTCGACATGGCGCTGGTTCAAAACAGCGCCGCGACGCGATTATGCATATGAAGGGCGGGATATTTAAATCTCCGCTTCATTTGCACTTTCAAAACGTCTAATTTACATCCCTCGGCTGACAAGGAAAGTCGGGGGAAGAGCGTTCTTTCTCGGGCATCCTGCTGTGTAGACAGAGCCCAAAGCCAAAATACGCTATTTCGACTTCAGCTACGCAATTGACGTAGCTCAAGTTGCGTAGCTCATTTCGGCGTTAGTCCTGCTGCGTCGACGTGCCTCCAGACACATTATTTGATACAGGCAACATCCTGCGCACGACGGTTAGAATAAACTCATTTTCCTCAGTCCCTGCCTGGCTCATACCCCCAGCCCCGCATGGCCCATACTTACCGGTTACAGAGACCGCTGGAGACAGAGACGGAAGGAGAGGAAAGCGCTGCCAATCCGAAGCGAGTCCTGATTCCGTTTACACTGTCTCAAGTACCGAACGAATCAAAAAAAATAGGACGCAGGGACGGTATTTTATACCATTCCATATGGTAATACAGGGTGGTGAATCATATTGGATCTTTGATTATAATAAGGCTGGCCCGATCCATATTAGGCGTTTGCGGTGTTCATAGGTAAGCATTAAGCATTAATATTCATGATTTGCAGCACTTATTTCTTAATGCCTGTATGTAAATGTGGTCAAACGGCTTAGCCATGGCGTAGCCACTTCATTGCTAACTTCCCCAGCACTCCCAGTTTGCAGGAGCTTGCGGTCTGCTGGCCCGTTTGTGGTTACCTGTTTGTCTCTCAGAAGGAGAATGCAAAATATTGGAGCCGGGGCAGGACATCTCCTTAGATGGACAGTATTCAGCGAACTCCCAGCTGTGAGCACAACTCCTGCATCCAGGCCTCATGCTTCACTCCCCATTTCCTTACGCACACACCCCATAAATGTCCCTAGGTAAGAAGCAACACATCCCTGGTACATCTTGCACACTAGGGTCATTTTACCTGTAGTGAGTCCCAAGGTAGCCATGACAGGGTCACAGATCAGAAGATCAGGCCAGCGCTCCACACCTTCTAGCCTGAAGACGTTCCAATTCTGTAGGTAGATGACTAATCAATTGAACATAAGAACATAAGAACGGCCGCACTGGGTCAGACCAAAGGTCCATCTAGCCCAGTGCCCTGTCTGCCGACAGTGGCCACTGCCAGATGCCCCAGGAGGAGGGAACACAACAGGGAATCCTCACACGATCCTTCCCCTGTCATCCACTTCCAGCCCCTGACAGAGGCTAGGGAACCATTCCTGCCTATCCCGGCTAACAAGCCATTGATGGACCTAACCTCCAGGAATCTATCTAGCTCTTTTCTGAACCCTGTTAAAGTCCTGGCCTTCACCACATCCTCCGACAAGTAGGCAAGGGTTGTTCTATTAAAAAGTCTCAGAGAGGTCACCCTGCTTGTCTGTAACTTTCAAAACAATGAGTAGTCCTATGGCACTTAAGGTATGTCTCCACTACAGCATTATTTTGAAATATCTAAGAAATAAATAGTTAATTCGAAATAATGCGTCTACACACAAAATGCATTTCGAAATAGCGTTTTGCTATTTTGGAATAGCACGTCTACACTGAGTGGACGCTGAATCGTATTTAAGGCCGGCTGGAACCAGGTCCAGCAGGGTATCAGATCAGGAGTTACTTTGTGTGGCTTCTGCCTGAGGCTATCTGAGGCCTGTGCTTAAAGGGACCCTCCTGGACAGCCAGCTCTCAGCTTTCCCTGCTTGCTTGCCTACCTCGATGAGGGACAACAAAGCATTTTGTCTCTGCTTGGTCTGGTTGCCCTCATTCAGGACACCACAGCTCTCTGCAACATGGAGCCGGAACTGCCCCTGGGCACTCTGGTGCTTCTCGTGGATGTGTTGCTGTGAGCCTGGGTTAAGGATTAGATGTAAATTGTTAATTATTCAATTTAAATATTGTATTTAATGCCTTTTAATGCTTGTGGAGGCCTTTTAATGTTTTTAATGCTGTTTTAATTGCTTAATACTAAATATACATATACAGATAGTGCTCTTGAATTGAGTGCAATAAACATGTTAAAGGTATATTTAAGATACTGTGAAAGACTCTTTTGTTCTGTGAATACTGAACAAAATGGGTAGTGTGATACAGCATGATCAACAGGATCACAGCGCCCCCTTGTGACAATGTCCCATCGCACAGCCTTAATATTAACTAGATTTATCCGGCGTTGCTCGGGTCCTTAACTCAAACACGTTTTGTTTTTCTTCATTGAAATCATTGCCCTGGGGATGCGGGGTTCAGTAGGCACGCTGGCCCAGAGAGAGAGGCCCACCCCAACCTTCTCTTACCCCAGCAGCTTGGGGCCAGGTAAGAAGCATCTCTCCATGGCTGCTGCAGCTGCAGCAGACCCAGCTGGGCCATGCAGACACACAGACACACTCTCTGAAATATACAGTAGATATCTGTTTCTTTCTCCACCTCTGAGCCCCAGCTGGCCCTATGGCATTATAGCTGTCCTGGTGCCCATCTCTGACTCCTTGCTGCCCCCATGTGGTCATTCTGCAGTATAACCATCCCTGCTACCAGACCAGTCCCTTGTCATTTTATGAGAAACAATCAAATTCCCAGCACTTCCCACAGTCCTGGGACAACCAAATCCTGACTTTGCTGTATCTTTTCCTTGTTAATCACTCCATATGTCATTTACTATGGAGCTGTCTACCAGCTTTTTCTTTGGTGTAAGATTGAAGGTGTCTCTGACCTGCGATGAGGGACTTATTCCTTGGGACTGGGAGTAACCTGAATATTTGTCTTAGGGGGTACCCATGTTCGTCTGTAACTTTAAATACAGTGAGTAGTCCTGTGGCACCGGAGAGACTCCCACAACTATATAGGGTCATGAGCTGTCACGGGGGGGAAGCGGAGCAGTGAAATTACAGCGCTCCCAGCCAATTCAGGGTTTGTGCCCCGCTTCCTCACAGTCTGTCCAGAGATCAGCAGCAACGCAGACAGCATGACAGAGGAACACAACTGCACCATAGAACATCTTAAGAGAAGCTGGTCATGGGCGGGCTGTACCTTGGGAACCCCATGGTGAAAGGGCTCCAAAGGTGGGTCACTTACCTAACCCCAGCCCCTCTTGCACCACAGCAAATTTCAGGATTATCTGAGTAAATGGAGAGTTTTCCGAGCCCTGACACCAGAAGAGTCGTCTCAGTCTCGCCCAGCGGGGAGGGTCCCTTCTGGGAGTCAAGGAGTTTGCGGGGGGAGCTGCCTTCTGGGAACTCTAAAATGGGGGTTTGGTTCCCAGGCGCAGCTCCTGTCTTCTAGGGGAGCAGAGCGTGGGGCTGGGGCCTCTGTCCCCCATTGCTAGCTCTGTGCCCCACCCCTGGGGATCCGGGCTGTCTGCTCAGGGGATCCCCACCCAGGGAGTGGGGATGGGAGTTCTAGAGGTGGAGAGAGGAACTCCTGGACCCAGTACAACTCAATCTGTGCCATAAGCTGCCAGCAGGGAACCAGCCCTGACAAGGGGCTGCCCTTGGAGACTCAGCACCCCCACGGGATGACGTGAGAC
The DNA here is from genome assembly GCF_052426305.1 of Pelodiscus sinensis. Classification (NCBI taxonomy): domain Eukaryota; kingdom Metazoa; phylum Chordata; order Testudines; family Trionychidae; genus Pelodiscus; species Pelodiscus sinensis. The sequence continues at coordinate 30,134,051 of NC_143069.1, read as the reverse complement.
CCCCAGGCATATAAATGGAGATGGGAGACCCGGCAACTGACAGAGATGTCAGGCTGCAGGATGCTCTCAAGCTTTATTGGCAGCAATCACAAGGCAGAGACTTGGCAAAAAGTGGCACCCGCAGAATGGAACAAGCCCAAAGCAGCCCCCCTTGATGGAGCTCCATGCACTGAGATCCCCATGGCCCCACCTTGGCTATTGGCCATGCCCAGGAATCTGCCCCACCATCTGAGTAAAGGGCTCCCCCATCAGATCCAGCCCCAGGATACAGTCACCAGCCACCTTCCCTTACCCCCTGTCCCGGCCTTCTGCAGGGATGGAGGCTGGGTTCTAGATTGGAATGCTGGGTGGATGTGGGTTCTAGAGTGGTGTTCTGGTGAATGTGGGTTCTAGATTGATGTTCCAGGGATGGGGGTCATGTTCTTATTTGGAGCTGGACACAGAGGGCAGGGGATGAAGGTTTAGAATACATCATGATGCGCACTCTGGGGGTGGCAATTCTGGATTGGAGCAGACTTGGGGAGAGGGGCAGCCCAGAACTGGACAAAGCCAGGGAATGGTGTTCTTGGCCAGAGAACAACCGGAGAAGGGAAGTGTTTTTTGCATTGGCACTCACACACCAATGGGCTCTAGCTTGGAGATTTTAGCACATCCAGGAATGGGGTTCTAGACTGGAACATCCTCTTAGGGGTTCTAGGTTGGATTGTGATCATGTGCCAGGTTCTAGATTAACGCTTGCCCGAGAATATGGTTCTAGATCAATGTTCCCTCTAATATTTTCCATCCATGTGTGGAATAAAAATTTTATGTGCACCGAAGCATGTTGAAATGGGCACCACCAATAGAAACAAAAAAAAACTAACAGTGGGCACTTGCTAATCAGTGGGGCAGCATTCGAATCTCTCCTGAGCTGCAGCACAAGCACCTCGCTTACAGGGAACACTCTTCTAGATTGGAGCACTCTTGTGGATTGGGGTTCTAGAGCGGGGGCACACGGAATGGGGTTGGTTCTAGATTGTAGCTTGCAGCCTGGTTGGGACGTGTTTCTTTTCCACTCACCCAGCCAGAGAAAGGCCAGTGGTGGAGCGAACCCCCCGCAGTTTGTAATCTGGGAAGGAACTATAGTGACATTTTAGGTGGATAAGGCTCAAACTTATCAGAGATTCTAAGTTTGTCCTCCCTATCCCAGGTTACAAGCTGCTGAAACAATAAGATTCCCCGTCAGGAGGGTGTGCAGGTGCCGAGTGACAGTCACACTTCAAATCAGGAAATGCAATTAAAATAAGCTTTATTATCACGGGAATCACTGTGGCAAATATTACAAAGAATATAGCACTGAGTATCCAGATTAATTGAATCTCCTCTGTGGATAACATGAACAAAATCTATGTTATAAAACTGGACTTATCTAAGTGTGCAGATCTTAATTACCTAATAGACTTTCATAGTCATGTGATCTTTTTTTTTTTTTTTGCTCAACAAGTTTTGCTGCTATTTGGGGGTGTGAGGGATTCTGAAAAATCAAAAAGGGGGCGTGATGCCGAAAAGATTGGGAACCACTAGTCTAGACAGAACTGGGTCCTGCCATGAGGGCAGGGGACTGGATTCGATGACCTCTCGCGGTCCCTTCCAGTCCTAGTGTTCTATCATTCTATGATTCTTGGACTGAACAAAGAAAAGGGCGGGAAATACTGCGGTTAGGTACCAAGAAACCTGATCTCTCAAGTTTTCCTGCACTTCGCATGTTTGATTTATGTTTATTCCTGCAATATTGAGTACTGGTCACGAATCTACTGTAAGTTTTACCTGCAAAGGCCTTTCACAACCCTTCTGCAATGCATCTCTCAAGAAAAACACGAAAAATAAAAGAAATCAATCTTAACCCTGTACTTATCACACTGCTCTTGCTAAAGCTGATTCATACAGGATACATGAGGTCCTGTAGGCCTTGCATTACTGGCATACCGTTAAATATCTCAAGAAAAGGATAGGATAGGAAAGATATATCTTAGCAGGTGACAGGTTCCTGGCTCTGCTTCATCATCTACCTCTTCCCTGCCAGGCAGGGGTTGTTCTGAGGCTCCGCTACCGCGCAGTCCTTGCAGCCGTTGTTGTCACAGCGCAGCAAGGGGACATCGTGCAGTCGGTGCCAGGCCTGTAGCAGGGCCTGGCGGGTCACTTCAGGCTTCAGGTCATAGTTGAATATTTGCTGGAAGACGAAGGCCTTGTAGTTGCTGTCGAGGGGGCGGAAGGCGTCGCTGGTCATCTGCACGATGTTGGCGCGCCCGGCCTCACGCAGACACTTGGCAGAGCAGGGTGAGTTGAAGGTGAATAAGATGAGGCAGCTGTTCTGGCCATAGGTCCTGGCTTTCAGCTGGGCCACGAGGCTGTTCTGATCTCCATGGAGCAGACGCCACTCGCTGTGCTCCGTGTAGTTCCCCTTGGGGGTGACCACGTTCTTCGGCCGGGCGGCCACGATGTTCCCACGGGGCGGGTTGTACAGGTCTCCAAACTGGCGGATCTTCTGTCTCATGTCTGCTAGCTGGTCCCGGGGCAGATAGGTGGACACATCCTGAGGATTGCTGCAAGTGCCATGGGGCAGTGCGGCAGCGAAGGCGTATTGCTTGTTAACTCCCCCATTACTGAAAGAGGGCACAACACAGAGGGGTCAGAGGTCACCATGTGAGCCGGCAGGTGCCAAGCAAAAGGAGGAGGAGGAGGAATAGGTCCTAAATAAAACATCTCAGCTCTGGGCTCCTTCTCCTCCCACATTTCCCAGAATGAACATAAAGAACATAAGATCGGCCATACTGGGTCAGACCTAAGGTCCATCTAGCCCAGTATCTTGTCTGCCAACAGTGGCCAATACCAGATGCCCCAGAGGAAGGGAGCACCACAGGTAATCATCATGTGATCCCTCCCTTGTCATCCATCTCCACACAAACAAAGGCCAGGGACACTATTCCTACCCATCCTAGCTAATAGCCAGGGCTCGACAAATAATATAATCTACTCACCCGTGGTGAGTAGATTACAACCCAGAAGAGCTGGCACAGAGAGATCTGTGCATGTGCAGAACGATCAGCACATGTGCAGAGTGCAGAACCACACGAAATCGCGCGGCTGGCGAGCGGGACTTGCCGCCGCTTGGCGAGTCCTGCTAATAGCCATTGATGGACCTAACCTCCATGAATCTATCTAGCTCTTTTTTGAACCCTGTTAAAGTCCTAGGCTTCACCACATCCCTTGGCATGGAGTTCCACAGGTTAACTGTGTGCTAAGTGAAGAAAAACTTCCTTTTGTTTGTTTTAACCTGCTGCCTATTCATTTAATATGGGGTGTGTCTAGACTACAGAGTTTTGTTGACAAAAGTGGACTTTTGTCAACAAAACTATACCTGCGTCTACACTACCGCTGAAGTTCTGTCGACAGAAGGTGTTATTGAATGTAAACTGTCCTTTGCGTCTACACTACCATGTCGACAAAGCAGCTTGCTTTGTCGACAGAACTCAATGTAGTCTAGACGCTCTTTGTCGACAGAAGTTTTGTCGACAGTATCTGTCGACAAAACTTCTGTCGACAGAAGCCTGTAGTCTAGACGTACCCATGGTGACCCCTAGTTCTTATATTGTGGGAATAAGTAAATAACTTTTCCCTACTCACTCTTTCCACGCCAGTCATGATTTTATACACCTCTATCATATCCCCCCTTAGTCTCCTCTTTTCTAAGCCGAAAAGTCCAAGTCTTTTTAATCTCTCTTCATATGGACCCGTTTCAAACCCCTCATCATTTTTGTTGCCCTTTTCTGAACCTTTTCCAATGCCAAAAGATCTTTTTTGAGAGGAGGTGACCACATCTGGACGCAGTAGTCAGGATGTGGGCGTCCTATAGTTTTATAGAGGCAATAAGATATTCGCTGATTCCTAACATTCTATTTGCTTTTTTGACTGCCGCTGCACACTGAGTGGACGTTTTCAGAGAACTATCCACAATGACTCCAAGATCTCTCTCTTGAGTAGCTGTAGCTAAATTAGTTCACATCCTATTGTATATATAGTTGGGATTATTTTTTCCAATGTGCATTACTTTACACTTATCAACATTATATTTCATTTGCCATTTTGTTGCCTGATCACTTAGTTTGGTGAGATCTTTGTGAAGCTCTTCCCAGTCTGCTTTGATCTGAGCTACCTTGAGCAGTTTGGTATTATCTGCAAATTTTGCCACCTCACTGTTTACCCCTTTCTCTAGATCATTTATAAATAAATAATAAAGGTATTGTTTACTCCTCGTAGGACAAGAACGAGGCATCACCCAATGAAATGAAGAGGCAGTAGATGTGAAACAAACACAAGGCAGCATTTTGTCACGCAGCACACAGTCAACCTGTGGAACTCCTCGCCAGAGCATGTGGTGAAGGTCAACATTAAAACAGGATTCAAAAAAGTGCTAGATAAATTCATGGAGGATCTGTCCCTCAATACTTATTAGCCAGGATGGGTAGGAATGGTGTCTCTGTTTGTCAGAAGCTGGGAATGGGTGACAGGGAAGGAATCACCTGATGAGTCCCTGTTTTGTTCATTCCCTCTGGAGCACCTGGCATCGGCCACTGATGGAAGACAGAATCCTGGGCTAGATGGACTTTTGGTCTGACCTCAGCATAGTCATGCTGATGTTCTTACTTCTTCTGGGCTTCCTCTCCCCAGGGCCCCCAGAATCACCCCTAGAATGGAGATGGGGTATGATCTAATGCAGAGGATGGGGCATCCCTGCCAGGTTGGCTGCTCTCAGCCCTCATTTCAGTGTCTCTAGAGCCTGGCACGGTAGCAGCCCCCTGCTCTCAGGCAGGGTCTGGGCAGAGCCAGGCACTGTGGGGCTCCCTGACCTGCCGGGCCAGCCTGCCAGCTGGAGGGACACAGCCAGGGCCATTCCCTGCTGCTCGTCCCCATTGGGCGACAGGGGCAGGGACGGGAAGAGAGAACCCCAGGCCGGTCACTCACAGATTCACATAATCCACGATCACTCTAAGCGCATCTGGGTTGATGCTCCCGGCGGTCTCTGGCCCGAAGCAGAGGAGAAGGGGCAGCAGCAGGAGTCCGGCCCTGGCCATCCGTCCCGGCACCTGCACAGATCCCCACGGTGTCAGTGTCAAACTCTGGGCACAAACCCAGACCCCCCCACACACATCTCCCAGCCCCAGCCGTGCTACTGACAGGAAGGGGGCAGAGGTCTTGTAGAAAGTCTTATTTCTTATTTGTAGTGATATTTTAAGCATTCAAGTTTTAATATTTTTTAAAATTATTTTGAAGTAGAACTAGATTTAGATTTTTATAGTTGCTATTGTTATAGAAATGATTTTGAATTATTTGATTTAGAAGTATTGTAGAAATAGACTTGGATTATTTTGTTTTTACAGTAGCCATTATAATATAACATAGTGGAAACATGTCATGATTTGCTTTTTTTTATTATTATTTTGTTTGTAAATCCTCGTTCATGTTTTTGTTGTACAAGAGAGAGGAATGTGTGAGAGATATGGATGAAGGACATCAGCAAAAGCCATTATCTTTGAAAACTCAAGGTCGGGGAGATCCCGAACAATTGGAAAAAGGCAAATGTAGTGTCCATCTTTAAAAAAGGGAAGAAGGACAATCCAGGGAACCATAGACCAGTCAGCCTCACCTCAGTCCCCGGAAAAATCATGAAGAAGATCCTCAAGGAATCCATTTTGAAGCACTTGCAGGAGAGGAAAGTGATCCGGAACAGTCAACATGGATTCACCAAGGGCAAGTCGTGCCTGACCAACCCGATTGCCTTCTACGATGAGGTAAATGGCTCTGTGGACATGGGGAAGTCGGTGGACATGATCTACCTTGACTTTGATCCGGTCTCCCACAATATTTTTGCCAGCAAGTTAAGGAAGTATGGATTGGATAAAGGGACTGTAAAGTGGATAGAAACCTGGGTAGCTTGTCGGGCTCATGGCTCAATGGGTAGTGATCAATGGCTCTACATCTGGCTGGCAGTCGGTTTCAAGTGGAGTGCCCCAAAGATTGGTTCTATGGACAGTTTTGTTCAAGCTCTTTATTAATGACCTGGATGAGGGGATGGATTGCACCCTCAGCAAGTTTGCGGATGACACTAAGCTAGGGGGTAGATACGTTGGAGGGTAGAGAAAGGGTCCAGAGCAACCGAGACAAAATGGAGGACTGGGCCAAAAGAAATTTGATGAGATTCAACAAGGACAAGTGCAGAGTCCTGCCCTTGGGACAGAAGAATCCCAAGTATTGTTACAGGCTGGGGACCGACTGGCTAAGTAGCAGTTCGGCAGAAAAGGACCTGGGGGTTACAGTGGATGAGAAGCTGCATGTGAGTCAACAATGGGCCCTTGTAGCCAAGAAGTCTAATGGCATAATGAGGTGCATTAGGAGGCGCATTGCCAACATATCTAGAGAAGTGATTATTCCCCTTTATTCGGCACTGGGGAGGCCACATCTGGAGTATTGTGTCCAGTTCTGGGGGGCCCCCCACTACAAAAAGGATGTGAATGCATTGAAGAGGGTTCAGTGGAGGACAATTAAAATGATTCAGGAGCTGGAGCACATGACCTGTGAGGAGAGGCTGAGGGATTTGGGTTTATTTAGTCTGCAGAACAGAAGAGTGAGGGGGGATTTCATAGCAGCCTTCAACTTCCTGAAGGGAGGTTCCAAAGAGGCTGGAAAGAGGCTGTTCTCAATGGTGACAGGTGACAGAACAAGGAGCAGTGGTCTCAAGTTACAGGGGGGGAGGCCTAGGTTGGATATTACATAAGAATGGCCATACTGGGTCAGACCAACAGTCTATCCAGCCCAGTATCCTGTCTGCTGACAGTGGCCAATACCAGATGTCCCAGAGAAAGGGAACACGACAGGTAATCCTCACAGGATCCCTCTCTTGTCACCCACCTCCAGACAAACAGAGGCTAGGGACACCATCCGTACCCGTCCTGGCTTATGGCCATCGATGGACCTAACCTCCATGAATCTATCTAGCGCTTTTAAAGTTAAAGTCCTAGCCTTCACCACATCCTCTGGCAAGGATTGCTCCATTAAAAGTCTCAGAGCGGTCACCATGTTCATCTGTAACTTTCAAAACAATTAATAATCCCATGGTACCTTAGGGTATGTCTACACTGCATCCCTAGTTCGAACTAGGGATGCAAATGGAGACAATCGAACTAGTTAATGAAGCGGGGATTTAAATATCCCGCGCTCCATTAACATGATCTCGCCGGCGCGCTAGTTCGAATCACAGCTGATTGGAACCAGGAAGTGCGCGCCGGGACACGTTAGTTCGGACTAAAGCCCTTAGTCCGAACTAATGTTACTCCTCATTTTTTGAGGAGTAACATTAGTTCGGACTAAGGGCTTTAGTTGGAACTAACACGTCCCGGCGCGCACTTCCTGGTTCGAATCAGCTGTGATTTGAACTAGCGCGCCGGCGAGATCATGTTAATGAAGCGCGGGATATTTAAATCCCCGCTTCATTAACTAGTTCGATTGTCTCCATTTGCATCCCTAGTTCGAACTAGGAATGCAGTGTAGACATACCCTTAGAGATTAACGAAAATATATAGAATCATGAGCTTTCCCACTTCATCAGATGAATTGGAATGGAACTAACAGAAAGCAAGAGATACATAGAACAGCAGAAAAAAATACCTGTCAAATATCGGACCCATGTAAATGAGGCTAATTAGTTGAGCCGGATGTGTCCCATTGATAAGCACAGCCATGCTGGGTCAGCACTAAGATCCCACTCTATCAGCTTCATTTAGCTTGGACACACCAATTGACTATTCTTTTCTCATTTTTTTCTACTTTCCTTTCCTTCCCCATCCCCTCTCTTTCTCTGCTATTTATTTGGAACCCGGACCCCTTAAACTCCAGTCCTCTGACGAAGTGGGTTGTGCTCTCGAAAGCTCATGATCCCATCTAAGGGATCATGTTAGTCTTTGTTAGTCTCTAAGGGCGCCGCAGGACAGTTAGTTGTTTTTTAAGCTGTTTCTATGACAGACTAACACGGCCCCCCTTTCAGACGCCTGCCAAAATAAACCCCTCAGCTGCAAACAACCAGAGGAGGTGCAGGGCAGGGCTTCCTGGACAGGCGGCCCACCTTAAAACTGGACTTCAAGCGGGGTCCCCCATGAACCTGTCACGGCCGCGTGTGGGCCCCAGATTATCTTCAAAATGGGCACTAAGGGGTTGATGATTTCCAAAAATGTTAAATTATTTTTCTGCCCAGAAATGCAATAATTGGGGTTAGTCCCTTTGTTTTCAGCCATTCCCCCCCTTTTTGTCTGGGTGTAGGGGTGCCCCGTGTCCGGTTTTCACCCGGACAGTTTGCCTTCTATTCGGCAAAGAAAACCCAGAAAATACCAGACACGTAAAATGTCACGTCCGGGTTCGATATTCTCGGCTTTCCTCGGACAGAACCCCACCGGGGACATTTATCCCCCGCCACATCTGGGGGGGGGGGGGAGCAAGGAGCGAGGGCATTTAAAGGCGCAGGGACCTTTTTTTTTTTTTTTTCCTCAACAGAATTTTTTCCCGGCGGGTTTTTTTTTTGGGGGGGGGGTATTTTTTGTTAAACCATCTGGCAACTCTATGACTGGGTGGAGAGAAGGACAAAAATACCCGCCCCCCCAGGGAGGAGGCTCCTCGGGGGCGGGGCCAGAGGGGGGCTGGAGAATCCAACCCCTCCCCCAGAGGAGCCAACTCTGGAGGTCCCGCCTCATGGAGCCGCTCTCTCCCCCGAGAGGCCTCTCTATGACCTGCCCGGCTACCCCCGCACTTCCGCTCTCGATGGTGCGTCCCGCCGTCACTTCCGGCCTGGGAGCCGCGGGCCCGCCGCTCTAGGCCGCTCGCTTAGTCGAGGCCCGCCTCAACCCGGAAGTGACTCGACGGGCGGAAGCGGGGCGGCGGGGCGGTTCCGGGTCGCGGAAGGGAAAGGCCCGGCGGGTCCCGGAGGGGCCCCGGGGAGGTGAGTGAGGCCCCGCCCCCGCTCACGGAGCCCCGCCCCCCCGCCTCCTCCCCGCGGGGCCCCGCCCTCGCCAGGGACCGTCTGGCCACGCCCACCGGCCCGATAAGCCCCGCCCCTGGCAGGCCCCGCCCCTCACCTGACCCTGCCTGACGTGGGGGGGGGGAGGGGAACCAGGAGTCCTGGGTTCCTGGCTCAAGGGGGGGGGGGTTACAGCGCGGTTGGGCGGGGCTGGGAGCCAGGACCCCTGGGTTCTCGGGGGGCTAGAGCACAAGGAGGGGAACTGCGGGGGGGGGGGGAGATGGGGGGGGGCAGCGCGGGGGGGGGCTGGGAGCCAGGACACCCGGGTTCTCGGGGGGGGGGGCTAGAGCACAAGGAGGGAGAGTGCGGGGGGGGGGGGGCTGGGAGCCAGGACACCCGGGTTCCTGGCTCTGGGCTGGGAGGGATGTTGGGGGGGCTAGAGGAGCTAGAGTTAGAATGCGGGGGGGGGACCTAGGACACAGGGGGGCTAGATCGCGGGGATCCAGGACACCCGGGTTCTCAGGGCAGGAGCTAGAGTGCCGGGGGGGGACCGAGGACCTCACCTGTCCCGCCCGCCGACACCTGCCTTTGGCTCAAACCCCTTGGGATTTAATGAGCCCAGCAAGGCACGTCAGGCTGGTTCCTTTGCCGGTTGCGTCCGGGGGCTCCCCTGCTTCCCACGGGACTCAACCGTCCCTCCTGCGAGTGGGAAGGAGGAAGCGGAGCAGATTCTCGCCCTGGGAGGCTGAAGAGACACTGCAGCTACCTCCGATCAGCTGGCGCCACCACTCCTGTCTGGTGCAGTGCTTGGCATGGGGAAGCGCATTGCAGAGAAAGTCCGTCTCATTATCCCAATCTGTGACACAGGGATGGGGGCCGAGTGTCGCCCAGCTGAGCCGGGAATTAAACCCAAGTGTCCTTAGTCTCGATGTCTCTCCACTAGGCTGCACAGCCTGTACTGGCAGAGCGCTCCTAGCACGGATTCAGCTTATACCAGCCAAACTCTACTGGTCTTAGAGGAAGGGAATTAGATCAGCCAACCTCTAGCTCTCCCCCCCGAGCATATAGCCGTATCACTAAGCTAAGGCTGGTGTTGATACTAACTTTCGCTCTGGACCATTCACTCTGGACTCAGCCCTTTCAAATCGCTCACATCTCGCTCACCCCTTTCCACGAGCGGCCTTGCTCTTCAAACACAGCACGCAGCATGCACCCCGCCTTTCCTTGCTGCGTGTCAGCTGAGGGCTGGGATGGTCTCCGGAGGAGGAGAGACATGTAAGGTGCTAGACAGAGCGGGGGCTAGCTGGGCAAGAGGCAGCTGTGCTAAAGTCATGGAGTTTGAGACCTGAGTGACACCAGATCTTGACTGATATCACAGGCCATTGACAACCCCCCAGCAGCTGCTGTCCCTTGTCTCTCTCTTTCAGGTTTTGCATGAAGCACGTCCCTGCAGCCCAGCTCCCCCCTCTGCAGCATCTCATGACATTTCCACCCCCAGGGTTCTCCATGTGCCATTGATGTGTGTCTAATCCTCCGGTGAACCCTGAGCTCTCCCCTGATACAGACACACTCCGCCCCCCCCCTCCCCTCCGCTTGCCCATTTGGCCTGGATCGAAGCAGCCATGGCGGAGGCCGTCCATTACATCCACCTGCAGAACTTCAGCAAGTCCCTGCTGGAGACGCTGAACGGGCAGCGCCTGGGCGGGCACTTCTGCGACGTGACGGTGCACATCCACGAGGCCACGCTGCGGGCCCACCGCTGCGTGCTGGCCGCCGGCAGCCCCTTCTTCCACGACAAGCTGCTGCTGGGCTACTCGGAGATCGAGGTGCCCGCTGTGGTCCCCAGCCAGGTGGTGCAGCAGCTGGTGGAGTTCATGTACAGCGGCTCCCTGGTGGTGGCCCAGTCCGAGGCCTTGCAGATCCTGACGGCCGCTTCCATCCTCCAGATCAAGACGGTCATCGACGAGTGCACCCAGATCATCTCCCAGAGCCACAGCCCCAAGCCGCCCACAGCTCCCCCCTCTGTGCCTCTTGCCATCCCCAGGCCACTGGCTGACAAGCCCCAGGAGCAAACCAAGGAGAGCCCAGGCCTTGTCAGCCTCCCAGCCTCCCGGCCTGGCGAGATGGAGACTCCGGGCCCTGCCCCACTGGAACCCCCCAAGCTCCTGGGTGCCTTGGAGGTACGCTACAAGCTCCGTGACCTGCTTTCCCAGCAGAGGCCGCTGGGGGAGCCAAGGGAGAGGGCCGCCTCGGAGGGGGAGTTGGCAGCAGCCGGCAGTGATGGTGAGGGGCCATACAGCGGGCTGCATCCGGCCGAGGCTCAGCCCAGCTGCCACAGCCGCAAGCAGCGCCAGCCAGTGCGGCTCCAGCTTTCCGACGCTTTGCCAGTCATTATCAAGGATGAGGAAGAGGAGGAGGAGGAAAGGGACCGGGGGAAGCTGAGCTGCTTTGGGGAATGCGGCGGGGGAGCCTTCCCCAGCTGCAGCGAGGCCAAAGATGCTGGAGGTGGGAGCGGCGGGGCAGGCAGGAAGGACGGGGTGCAGCTGGACTACCCCGCCGTGGAGGGGCAGGATTTCTTCAGCGGGCAGGACGTCTTCTCCGAGTCCTTCATCCCGGCCTGGCAGAGCGATGAGGCTGGTCAGGGGGCAGCCCGGGAGGGCGAGAAGTTCCACTCCGATTGCAGCCTGGAGGCCTCCAACATGAGGACGCTGGCTGGAGACTTCAAGCCAGCCCCGGCCAGCTTCCCGGCGCCCGAGCCCCGGGGCCTGGCGTTCGTCTCCTCCCTGGGCATCCAGCAGGAGCTGAAGGTGGAGGTGAGTGCCGCTGGGCCCGGCACCACCACCAGCAACTTTCAGTTCCACCTGCCGCAGCCCGGCGTGGCCCAGAGCTTCTACAGCGGCCAGCAGGAGGCCGGAGCTGCCAACCTGGTGCAGCTCAGCCCCAGCGCCATGGTGACAGGCTCCCTGCACGGCGAGCAGGCCCAGCGCCCGGGGCCTTCCCGCTGCTCCGATCCCTCCTACCAGTGCAGCCACTGCCAGAAGACCTTCAGCTCCCGCAAGAACTACACCAAGCACATGTTCATCCACTCAGGTAAGAGGGCTGGGGGGGTGGAGGGCCCTGGGGGCAGGTGCCCTTTGTTCCTTCCCCAGCTGGTAAGGGTCGCAGAGTGAATTCTCTCACTCTGATTGGCTGGAAGCGCCTCAGCAGGGGTGGAATCCGGGGCTGAGCCAATAAACATCCCCCCAGGGTCATACCAGGGCCCTCTCAAGCTAAGAGGTCAGGGCTGCCAGACTGAGTTGTGGGGATAGAAGGGGAGGGACCTGTGACACACACCCACCAGTGGGTTATATGAGCAGGCGGGCTGTTCCAGGGACCCTCGTTGGCGGGGCTGGGGTCCAGCGCCCATGCGGTGAGTCATGTCTCCTCCTAGAGAGGCATCTCCATTCTGCAAAGCAAGGACAGCGGTCCCAGCGAGGGAAGAGCTGTGCGGCGGGAGCCCCTGGGCGGTCTGGGGCAGCACCGCCATTACGTCTCTGCCTCAGTTTCCCCAAGTGGGCCTTGTCTGAATCCTGTGAGCCTGCTGGCTGTTGAACAGTTAACTTTGTCACCCAAAGGCAGAACATGATGCAAACAGGTCTGCAGCCCCAAGCTGCCGCTGGAGGGGGGAAAAGGCTGAACTAACCGCTGTCTGGCAGTCCCCCGTCTCTTACCACAAGCCCTCCTCCAGAGCCGGGGCCTCTTGTCAGCAGCTGGGGAAAGGTCCCTGCAGGCAGAACAGGGCAGAATTCCTTAGCTCAGCTGCTTCTCTTCCACCCTGGTGAGCCAGTTCCTCGGAGACTCCTTCCGCCTGCCTTGTCAGAGCCATCGAGGGCTTGTCTTCCTCAGTTTCCTTTCCTGGTAGGCCTCTCCCCTCCCCCGCCTTCAGAGGTGTCTGTCTCTGCCTTCTGGGGACTCTTCCCTAGGGAAAACCCATTGGTGTTGGCTTCCTAGCCAAGTCCCCCGAGGAATTCTTTCCCCAGGCGCGTTTCCTTCCTGTTTACTGCCCGGCCTGAGCCCACATGACCCTGTATAAGGCCCAGCCGCATAGGAAGCAGTTCTCCCGGATGGACCTGGCTCTTCGTTAGCGGAGCCTGCCTACCCGCTAGGGCCTGCTGCCCTGGGACGTGCTACAGGATCCCGCGTTGGACACAGCTGCCGAAGGGCAGGATGGCGCCGGGACGGTGGGGGCCTGTATCCAGCAGGGAGTTTGGGGGTCCCATGGTGGTCTGGATCGCCCCGGCGACGCTCCAGCGCTCTGTCCCACTTGGCTGCGGGTCCCTGCCCCACGTGCTCTGCCCCGGCCAAGGCTCTACGCTGTCCTCTCCTGGAGAATCTGGGCAGGCTGTGAGACAACTCCTGCCCTCCACGGCTGAGAGCCAGTCTGCTCCACCCCAGCTGGGGTCACCCAAAGGGGCTCTCCTCCCCCTTCTCCTGGACAGCAGGCCTCTGGGCTTCGGGAGAGGACCCAAGAGCTGCAGAGAGAGGACCCCCTACCCTGTCCCAGAGGAGGAAATCTACCTCTGTACAGAAGCCAGTCTCCAGTGGATGGTCCATTTCTTCCCCAGTTGGGCGGGGGGGGGGGCAGTGAACCCCAGGAAGTCGGGGCGGAGAGGCCAGGGCAGGACGCGAGGGTGGATCCGGGCTGGGTTGCTGCCCTAGAAATCGGGGATCGAGGAGTGTCAGGTCTGATGCTGAGCCCTAGAATCCAGAACCAGGGGGGTTGGGGCTGGGGCTCAGCCACGGGGCTCTGGGAAGGTGGATGAAGGGGTCTGAGTTGGCTGACCCAGGCACTGCCTCCCAGTCCCACATCCTCCCGCGCTGCTGTCTTGCAGGGGAGAAGCCCCACCAGTGCAGCATCTGCTGGCGCTCCTTCTCGCTGCGAGACTACCTGCTCAAGCACATGGTGACGCACACAGGCGTGCGGGCCTTCCAGTGCTCCGTCTGCTGCAAGCGCTTCACCCAGAAGAGCTCCCTCAACGTCCACATGCGCACCCACCGCCCTGAGCGCTTCCAGTGCTGCATCTGCAACAAGTTCTTCTCCCACCGCACCCTGCTGGAGCGCCACGTGGCCACCCACACCGCCTGGAAAGCCGGCGAGCCCGCTGCCACCGCCGCCGCCGCGGGCGCCTGGAAGGAGAAACCTGACCCGGGCGAGGGTGCCGGCATGGCTGCCTGGAAAGGGAACCCAGGTGGGGAAGGCCCCGTGGCAGCCTGGAAGGGGGACTCCGGGGCAGAAGGAGTTCTCCCCACCCCACCCGCATGGAAAGGAGACCCGGCTGGAGAGGGCACCATGTCAACACACTCAGCCTAAGAGAGGAGGCCTGGCTGGGGTGGGCCCAGGAAAAACGATACCAAAGTGGGCCTGGCTTGCCTGGAAAGGGAAGCCCTAAAGTAACCCCCTTGGCTCAGAGAGACACCAGGGGTAGCAGTGACTTTCCTAATGCCCCCCCCCCCCCAAGCTGGTACGATGTGCACTCGGAACAGACTGGCATGGGGGAAGTCTTGTTCTGATACCGAGGTGAGTTCTTGGTGTGGGCTCAATTCCCTTCCAAGCCTCCGTAGGGGCTACATCACCCACCGGGAGCAGTCCCCTCAGACCATGCATTGTCACGGGTTAAAACCGACCTCAACCCTAGCCATGACCAAAGCGTGTCCGGCTCCCTGGGGAAGTGCTAGAAAGGAAGTCACCACCACAGAGCCCCTTTTTGAGCAGTTCTTCCTCTCTCTCCCGGGCTTTGGAGGTGACTCGGGGTTCTAGCAACTCCCTGGCTACAGCATCCCTGGCCTGCCATCCGCGTGCTCCTGCAGTCACCCACGCGTCGGGCAGTCACCCACGCGTCGACTCACCCTCAGTGCCGCAGAGAGGAACTTCCTGGCGTCTACCTGAAGCTGGCCTGGGGAGAGGCCCAAACTACCCCTTTGGTTATTAACTCTGAAACTTAACAATGGCCATTGAAATGTTGGCATTGCTAACTGCAGCACTGCCTGCTAGTTTGAGAAGTAACATCCAGCTAACCTGTTTGTCCCACTACGCCAAACGATTCCCCAGTTCTCAAATCTCCCCGCTTTCTCTCCCCCATGAGCTCCTAATAACGTGTAAGACAGGGCAGCACCATCTGTATAAAGAGCAACGCTGCACAGAATGTTGAAGGGCACAGCTAATAACTATAAATAACACACTGATACGACGCTGAGCTGATGAAAGAATCGCCGGCTGCTGGTGAATCCCTCCTTTTGTCTAACAATACCGCACCCCTATGTCACACCGGAGAACACTTACATGGAAATCGGAGAGTGGGAGTGGATGGACATTTTTTAAACCAATTTTTTTTCAATGCAAATGTAGATTTTTTTTTTTTTGGAAGCTCCAAAAAGTTTCACAGATTTATCAGTTTTCCCAAATTGTTTTGAGAAAAAAATGTTTTTTTAATCTGAAAAATAAAGTGTCTCATTCTGACTTTTTGGGGAGGGGGAGGGAATTCTTTTGGTTTATCAATTTGAAATTTCCATGAGTTTTGTTTTTTAAATACAAGCGTTTTTAAATGCTCAAAAGAAAACATATTTTTTGGTTCAAAATGATTTGTTTCCCAGTTTCCTTTTAAAAAAAGGTCTTATGTTTAAAGATGCTCAAAATCAAGCCAAAACATTTTGATATTTGTTTGGAAATGACTTGATGTTTAGAAAGATCCTTCCGTTTTACTTTTTACACTAATCGTTTTGAAATACTCAAAACCAAATGTTTCAACTAAAATAATGTTACTTCAATTTGCTGGAATTTTTCTTTTCCATTCAACTTGAAATTAGGAATAAAAAAAAATTGCAAGCCCCTTTCTTTGCCCTGCAAGATTAAAAGAGTCGCTTACTTCCAATTTCCCAGTGTCCGTTCATTGTCTTGCTTGTGAAGTATCGAGTGAACGCTTTGGATTACCTATTTCCAAGAAGCCCAACCTCCTACCAGTGTTGTGCTCTGTATTAAAGCAGAGGTGGCCCGAGGTTGGAAGTCACGACCTCCTTCCCGCGTGCGTGAGGTTGTCCATGAGGTCTTCATCCGGCGTTTGTTGGATCTCACCCATAAAGCTAGGAAGACATTGCAGGCTGGCTGGCTCAGTGCCTGAAATCCTCATTAATAACGTAATGAAGCCACCATATGCCGTCAATACTCAGCACCCCCTCTGCCGTGATCAATGAGCTGGGGGGTGCCAAGGTCCCAGTTCTGCGTCTGACCTATTTCAGTTCCTGTGTTCCCATGAAGGCCTGGTTCAAGCAGTGCACCAGGCAGAGGGACTTTCCCAACTCCTGAGGCCAGGATCTCACACACTTGTTCTGCCTCGGAGTCTATGGGAGGACGCTGACTGGGACACAACAGATAAGCTGCTGTTTGGGGATTGGGAAGGGGGTCCCCTCTACTACAAAAATATTGGGGGTCACAGAAGTCAAAACCAAGAAGGAACCATTAGATTCTGTCTAATCTTCAGTATAGCTAGTCTTGGCCGAATCCAATTTTTATTTTTTATAATTTTGATGGACATTTAAGTCTTTTTTTCCATTTACATTTTTATAAGTGTATCAAGTTATGGGTTTTTCATATTTTTCCTTGATTTTTGTCAATGTACGCCTTCGATCCGGTTGGAATTTGTTTAGCTTCAAGTTCTAGCTGTTGGATTGTGTTAGACAGTGGTAGCCATCCTGTGGCCCGCAGGCTGCATGCGGCCCATCGGGGTTCTACAAGTGGCCCGTGAGACATTTTGTTTACCGGTGCCCACAGGCAGGATGGCCAGGTTCCACTGGTCTCCGTCTGCTTCGTTTCTTTCCTACCGATGTTACTGAAGTGACGCACTTAAAGCCAGGGCCCGTGACGGGAGGTGCGTGCGGATTGCACACAACAGTGGCTGCGAGAGCCGTGCGCTCCCTCTGCAGCCAATCACAGCGCTACTACGGTTTGGTCGGCACCCCCCGCAAATCCTAAATACGCCAGCACCGTCAGCAAAACTACTGTATCTTGGCAGAGTGTCTTGGTTACAACAGTCTTGCGGCCCACTGAAATGGAAGGCCTCTCGCAGACCGCTCTTTAGTCTAGGTTGCCCATCGCTGTGTTAGACCTTTCTATGCTGGACTAAGAAGCCCATTATTGGCCCAGAGGTTGGGCCAGCAGCTTGGACCGGTGCCGAGGCTGGCAGAGGGATTGGGCCAGTGTCTTAAAGTGGCAGGTTTGGTGCTCCTCCGATGGCGAAGGGCCTTGGGGCTCCTTCCATGAGCAGAAGAGGCTTGGACGAAGAATTAACCTCCCTGAAGAGAGCTTCCCCCATGACTCATGATACAATTAAGCATTAAAAAAAAATACTAAGCAAATTTGAGCTGAAGTTGTTGCTCATGAGAGGAATTCAAATGAGACATGATCATGGGCACTAACTACCCAGGGACATCACAGACTCGCCATCTCTTGAGTGCTTCACATCCAGACTGGTTTCGACGACCCAAAGGTGAGAAGGGGCCTAGATCGTCTAGTTCGACCGCCTGCATAGCTCAGGCCAGAGAACTTCCTTCCAATAATTGGCTGGCTCTTTTTTCTAAACGTTCTGCTCTAGGAACGATAGGGAGCAGGTCTCTGACCTGCGTTTAGCAGGCGGCCCAGCTGAAGGGTCACAGGGATCTCGTCTGGCCTTGGAATCGATGAGTTTCTGTTTGAACGGCAGCTGATTACTTAGAAAAGGCACCCCGTGGTTTAAAAATGGCCTGCGATGGAGAATCCACCACATGCCTCGGCGAAACGTTCCACCGGCGAATTATGCTCACTGGAGCCGTCCTGTCCATAGAATGGTTCAGGGCGGCTGCACTTTGGGGTCCCCCATAGCAGCCACCTCAGCTGTCCTATGGGTGGGGCCTAGGGGATTATCTGGGGGTCTGGTACTGGGCAACAGTGGGGTCACTCCCCTCCCGCACTCACCGAGGTGGCAGGAGCTGGAGTGACCCAGCAGCGTGCTCCGCTCTGCTGCCTTCCCAGCCCGCTACACTCGGCTTCGCTGTGGCAGCAGAACCCCCCAGCCCTGAGGCAATCTAGGGGAAGAAGTGGAGTAGGAATAGGGTGGGGTGAAGGGTTTCCCCAGGCCCTACATGCCTGTGACAGCCCTGACACGGTTTCTACCTTATTTCCTGTCTGCATTTGTCCTGCTTCCACTCCCCGCTCTGGGATCTGCTTAGAACTTCGTCTGCTAGCGTGAAGTGCCCATTCTCAAATATTTGATCCCCAGGTCGGTAAGGATTGCCAGGGATCCAGCCAGCTCTTTGTTAAGTCAAATAGCAGGAGCTCCTGGGCTGGTGTTTTCCAGTCCTTTAACCCTTCTTGAGGCTCTTCTGTGACCCCTCTCCACTTTCTACAGCTCCTCTTTGAACCGCAGGTATCGGAACTGGGCGAGTCGTCCTCCAGCAATCGCACCTGTACCAAATACTGAGCAAACGCAACTTAAATCATAGAATCATAGAATACTAGGACTGGAAGGGACCTTGAGAGGTCATCAAGTCCAGTCCCCTGCCGTCATGGACCCAGTACTGTCTAGACCATCCCTGACAGATATTTATCTAACCTACTCTTAAATATCTCCAGAGATGGAGATTCCACAACCTCCCTGGGAAATTTATTCCAGTGTTTAACCACCCTGACAGTTAGGAACTTTTTCCTAATGTCCAACCTAAACCTCCCTTGCTGCAGTTTAAGCCCATTGCTTCTTGTTCTATCCTCAGATGCCAAGATGAACAAGTTTTCTCCCTCCTCCTTCTGACACCCTTTTAGATACCTGAAAACCACTATCATGTCCCCCCTCAATCTTCTCTTTTCCAAACTAAACAAGCCCAATTCTTTCAGCCTTTCTTCATAGCTCATGTTCTCTAGACCTTTCATCATTCTTGTTGCTCTTCTCTGGACTGTCTCCAGTTTCTCCACATCTTTTTTGAAACACGGTGCCCAGAACTGAACACAATACTCTGAGGCCTAACCAGCGCGGAGTATAAACTTGTTTATTCCTGCTCCAAATGTCCCTGTTTATGCAGCCCAGGATGCTTTTGGGGAAGATGCTTTAGCCAAACACAAGTTATTGGAATTAATGCACCGGTAACTAGGTGAAATTCTCTGGTCACCCAACACAAGCGTGGCGATGAACGGACCTGGGGCCCTCGGAACAAAGGAAGGATAAGGGGGGGGCAGATTGTTGGGAGTCTGGGGGGCTTTTCCAGTGACAGGATGGGCAATAAAACAGTAGCCGTTTACTAGGATCAGCCCCTGGCAGGCCCCCACACCACCGTATTCACCTGCGCCTCCGCAGCTCTGGACAATTGCAACACCCGTTGGCGAGGAATAATGGTCCACAGCCCACCAGGGGCTAACCCTAGCAAACCAGATCCAGCCCTTTTGATGATCTAAGGTTCTCCCTGAGATTTAAAACCAGCTGGAACTCTGTGCCCCAGTTACCTGAGTCCACGGTGTGCAGAATAAACACACTGACTGTGTCTAGACTGCATCCCTTTTCCATAAAAGGGATGCAAATTAGACACATTGCAATTGCAAATGAAGCAGGGATTTAAATCCCCCCGCTTCATTTGCATAAAAATGGCTGCCGCTTTTTTCCGGCTCAGAGCTTTGCCGGAAAAAAGCGCCAGTCTAGACACGGATGTTTCGGAAAATAAAGCCTTTTCCGAAAGATCCCTTATTCCTTATTTTAAGAGGAATAAAGGATCTTTAGGAAAAGGCTTTATTTTCCGAAAGATCCGCGTCTAGACTGGCGCTTTTTTCCAGCAAAGCTCCGAGCCAGAAAAAAGCGGCAGCCATTTTTATGCAAATGAGGTGGGGGGGATTTAAATCCCCGTTTCATTTGCAATTGCGATGTGTCTAATTTGCATCCCTTTTACGGAAAAGAGATGCAGTCTAGACACAGCCATTGGCTGTGTCTAGACTGGCAAGTTTTTCTGCAAAAGCAGCTGCTTTTGTGGATAAACTTGCCAGCTGTCTACACTGGCCGCTTGAATTTCCACAAGAACACTGACTTCTTACTGTCTGAAATCAGTGCTTCTTGCAGAAATACTATGCTGCTCCCGTTTGGGCAAAAGTCCTTTTGCGCAAAGCTTTTGCACAAAAGGGGCAGTGTAGACAGTTCAGATTTGTTGTGCACAAAAAAGCCCAGATCGCGAAAATGGCCATCGGGGCTTTTCTATGAAAAAGCGCGTCTAGATTGGCACGGACGCTTTTCCGCAAAAAGTGCTTTTGCGGAAAAGCATCCATGCTCTTTTCCGCAAATGCTTTTAACGGAAAAGTTTTCCGTTAAAAGCATTTGTGGAAAATCATGCCAGTCTTAGACATAGCCTTTGGGAATAGTTCACATTCACCTTGCGCAAGGCATGGCCAAGAGGAGTTGGCCCCATGGAGACCAATCAGACTGAAACTTTCCCAGGGCCATTATAAACTATACTTGGAGTGTAACTACAGTTCTGCACAAGAAACTTTTAATAACCCCTGAAGCAGTTAATTTGCTGGCCACTTCTCTGGGAGCCTCCGACGGCTATGCTCGTCCCCATGAGGTTTATTTAGGCTGAGGTTGACGCGTGTTTTAATAAACCCCAGTGCAAAGGGCTGCCGTCCTGCATCATGCTCCGGGTGCCCCAGTGGACCGGTCGCCCGGGGGGGCGGAGGGTGGAACAGCTGTGTGCAGGTTGCAAGAGTCTGATAAGATGGCAAAGAGCTGACGCAATCCCAGGACACGCCGTTCCACATGCCCATCCTCAGAGGTGGGGTGCAGGCTGCATTGTGAATCAAAGCCAGGTCTGAGAAGACCACGTGGCAGAGGCACATGGGGGACCAAATATAGAGCCAGTGTTTCAAACTAGATCAAGCTCTGAGAGGTTTATTTGAAAACGTACCAATGGAGGTACGTTGGGCCAACTGGAGGTGGGAGCTGACACCTTGATAGCTAATAAGAGAGTTGGTTGAGTGGGGATAGGCCGTAAAAGGCCTTGAAAGTACTAGCCATCATTCACAAATGAGCTGGGAAAACAGCACTATTTCTGGGCTATAGAAGCAGAAACCCAAGCTGGGCTAACAAGGAGCAGTACTTCAGATTGGATTGAATTTAAATTAATGGAGATTGCTTATCTCCTAGAATTGGAAGGGACCTTGAATCCAGTCCTCTGTCTTCACAGCAGAACCAAGTACCATCCCTGACAAATTTTTGCCCCAAATCACCTCCACAATGATTGAACTCGCAACCCTGGGTTTAGCTCAAACCACTGAGCTATCCCTCCCCCTTGAGGTTTGGAACTCACTTGTTCCCAGCCCCCAGCCACCCTGAAACTCTCTTTGACATCCTTGGGCTCTCTGGGAATGCAAATCCTTGCCCATCTGACTCAGCTGGATTCATCGCCCACGTGCTGCAAAAGAAAAAGCTGCCTCCCACATAGCTATCATCTAAAACTCCGATCCGCCCTCACTGTGTCCGTCTGCCACAAGATAAAATGCCCTTCCACCTGCCCATACCATGGCCATCTGCCGCAGGATACAACATCCTACCACCCACCTATGCTATGTCGGTCTGCCACAGGATAGAACTAGGGCTGTCAAGCAATTAAAAAAATTAATCACAATTAATCGAGCAATTAATTGCATGCACCTCCCCTTTGAAACACTGCGGCGGCGTTTCAACGGGGCAGCGCTGCATGGAACCTGGGATCAGCGGGGGACCCCAGCTGATCTGTGACTCCGCTGTTGCAAAACCGAAGCGGCACTTCAAAGGGACAGCGCAGCATTAATGCCTGCGATTAACGCATTCAAAAAATGAACGCGTTAATCCTGTCTTTCATTAATCACAGGCATTAACTCAGGTCAATTGACAGCCCTAGATAAAACATTCTTCCACCTGCCCACACTGTGACTGTCTGCCTCAGGATAAAATGTCCTTCCACCTGTCCTCAGTACGTCTGTCTGCCCCAGGATAGAACATCCTCCAACCCACCTACGCCGTGTCCATCTGCCCCAGGAAATCTGCACATCACCTTTTAAAGAGGGGGGGGTTATATTCAGGACTGAATATCATGAATGCAGCAATCCTGGATTTCTGGCGCATGTCAACTATCAGAACCTACCCGTCCTCCTTTGTCCTATGACTGCTGTGGGATTAATGGGCCACTCTGTCTTGAATGGTCTCTGGCAATATGTGCTAACGTCTTAACTCTGTGTGTGTGTGTGTACTTGGTGGTGTGTGCATGTGTGTACTTGGTGGTGTGGGCCCTGTGTGTGTGTGTGTGTGTGTGCACTTGGTGTGAGCCCTGTGTGTGTGTGTGTGTGTGTGTGTACTTGGTGGTGTGGGCCCTGTGTGCGTGTGTGTACTTAGTGGTGTGGGCCCTGTGTGTGTGTGTGTGTGTGTGTGTGTGTACTTGGTGTGAGCCCTGTGTGTATGTGTGTGTGTGTGTGTACTTGGTGTGAGCCCTGTGTGTGTGTACTTGGTGTGAGCCCTGTGTGTGTGTGTGTATACTTGGTGTGAGCCCTGTGTGTGTGTGTGTGTGTGTGTGTGTACTTGGTGTGAGCCGTGTGTGTGTGTGTGTGTGTGTGTGTGTGTGTGTGTGTGTGTGTGCGCGCGCACGCTTGGTGGAGTGGCCCCTGCTTAAGAGCCACCATTTGATTCTCAATGGTATTGACTTCAACAAGGTTAAATAAGGCTAGATAAATTCATGGGGAATGGGTCCATCAATGGCTATTGGCCAGGGATAGTGTCCCCAGCCTTTCTGTCAGAAGCTGGGGATGGGCGACAGGGGAAGGATCACGTGAGGATTCCCTGTTCTGTTTACTCCCTCTGGATCACCTGGCGTTGGCCACTGGGCAGACAGGACACTGGCCTGGATGAACCTTTGGTCTGCCCCAGCGTGGCCGTTCTGATGTTCTGTCTTGTGTGACTCTGAGCACCCTTCCCAGGCCTACGACACGCTCTGTGGAGCTGGAAAACTTCTTTTGCCAAGAGGATCTGCGCCGATAACAGCGATTACGTCACCCACCTCGTCTGTCTCCTTAGACCAGTGGTTACCAACCAGTCCATCGGGATCTACTGGTAGATCTTGAGCCTCTCGCAGGGGACCCCGACTGCTTTGGCCAAGAGATTATTAAGTGCCAGCGCGTCAGCTGTCCCTCCCCGGGGGAGTCTCCTGCCGTTTGCCTTGGAGCTGTTCCCTCAGGAGCCCCTCAGGACAGCAGAGGAAGAGGAGGGCGCTGATGCCAAGCTGCCCCTTCCCACTCTGTATCCTTTCTCCACAGAACAGAGAGGGGGCACAACAGGGTCTGGGATGGAGGGAGTTTGCTGGCTGCTTTAGGGAGTGGTGCAGGGCCAGGGCAGGGGCGATCCTGCCTTAGCCTCACTGCCCAGAAGCTACCTGAAGTAAGCAGGGCCCAGCTGAAGCCCACATCCCAAAACCCTACCCCCAGTCATGAACCCCTTCTTATGCCCCAAGCCCCTGCCCTAGCCCTGAGCCCCCTGTGTCCAAACACCCTCCCAGAGCTTGCACCTTGAACCTTCTTGAGCACCCCAACTGCCTGTCCCAAACTCAGCTCAGAGCACTCCAAATCCCTTAATCCAAGGCCAGAGACCTGCACCCCAATCTTCTGCCCCAACCTGACGAGGGTGAGCAAGAGAGGGAGGATGGAGTGAGCAGGGGCAGGGCCTCAGAGAAGTGGCAGGAAGGAGGCAGGACAAGGGTATTTATATTTTAGGTAGATCTTGGATTGCATTTAAATTCAAAAAGTGATCCCGTGCTCAAAAAGGTTGGAGACCACTGCCTTAGACATAGGAACTTAAGACCGCAGGATTTGAAGGGATGCATTGGGTCACTGAGTTCAGCCCTTGCTGGTGTAGACCAATGTTTCCTCTAATTTTTTTCTGCCCATGTGCGGAATAAGTTTTGTTATGTGCACCGAAGCATGTGCAACGTGCACCGCCAGGACAAACACACGCTGCCGGCTGTGAACACTCGGCTCATCGGCTGGGCAGCAGTGGACTCTCTCCTGGGTGGCTGCCCAAGTGCTCAGCTTACAGGGAACACTGGTGTAGCCGATCCCAACATAGAATTCTTTTCGGAAACTATTACTCACCATCTTCAAAGCAGTTATCCTGGGCACTCTTCATGCCCCCTATTCAGCGGCTGTTTCAGAACCGCCTACCTCCCCGAAGGTCCTTCTTGTGTCCAGCGTCAGTTCACGATCTGCTGACCCCAGTTTGTTCCTGTGCCAGCACTGCCCTTTAGCTTCCACAGATCCTTTGCCTCCTTTGTGTTCAGCCCCTGATGTATGTATATGTACTAAGGGCAACCGGTTCCCTGTAATCCTTTTGAGATGGGAACTGGCCCTCACTGTGTGTTTGTGCAGCACCTGCCACAACAGAAACCTAATCGTGGAGGAGGTATCTACACACTGTGCCGTCCTATCAATGAGGCATAATGAGATCCAACATCTGGGAGCATCTGGACCAGTACAAGCAGAAAAAAAGCACACATTTTTTAACAGAGAAGAGGCAAATCATAGGGGCAAATTCTCTGGCCAGTGCTACATAGAGGTGAGACAAGAGGGGATAGGATAGCCGTCTATAAAATCATGAAGGTCTGGAGAAAGTGAATAAGGAAGAGTGATTTACTTGGTCCCATGACAGAAGAACGAAGGGTCACCAAATGAAATGAATAGGCAGCAGGTTTAAAACAAACAAAAGGAAGTTTTTCTTCACACTGCGTACAGTCAACCTGTGGAACTCCTCGCCAGAGGAGGTTGTGAAGAGCAGTACTTTAACAGGGTTCAAAAAAGAACTAGATAAATTCATGCAGGATGGGTCCATCAATACTTAATCAAGATGGATAGGAATGGTGTCCCTAGCCTCTATTTGTCAGAGGCTGGAAATAGGTGACAGAGGGATCACTTGAGGATTCTCTGTTCTGTTCACTCCCTCTGGGGCATCTGGCATTGGCCACTGTCGGCAGAAAGGACCCTGGGCTGGATGGACCTTTGGGCTGACCCAGTATGGCCGTTCTTCTGTTCATTATGGTTTTCTGTTGACTTAGTTAGCAGAGGTGGATTACCAACTCCGATGAGAGAAACCCTCTGCCTTAGCTAATCTCTCTGCTGAAGAATAAATAAATTATGAAATGGTGGGGATTCTTCGATACTACAACAAAGGGGCCAACAAACGTTTAAAATAAATAAAAGGAAGTTCTTCTTCACACAGCGTACAGTCAACTTGTGGAACTCCTTGCCTGAGGAGGTTGTGAAGGGCAGGACTATAACAGGGTTTAAAAGAGAACTAGATAAATTCACGGAGGTTAAGTTCATTAATGGCTATTAGCCAGGGTGGGTGAGGAATAGTGTCCCTAGACTCTGTTTATCAGCGGGTGGAGATGGATGGCAGGAGGGAGATCGCTTGATCATTACCTGTTCTGTTCAGGCCCTCTGGGGCACCTGGCATTGGCCACTGTTGGCAACCAGGATACTAGGTTGGATGGACCTTTGGCCTGACCCAGTCTGGCCGTTCTAATGTTCTTAAGAATGTATCCCAGCACTGTAGTATGTGAGAGCCTGAGATAATTAACATTTTTTGAGAATTCATAGATTCTAAGACTGAAAAGGGACCCTGAGATCATCTCACCTGAGCTATCACCTGCCATTAAATTTCACCAAGTCACCCCCAGCATTGGATCCAATAACCTCTCCTTCATTAAACTGTATTTGCCAGAAAGGCTTTTTGATCTGAATCAAAACCGGATCGACACCGCAAACTTGACAAAACAAAAATCGCCGGAGGGTGTTCGCACTTGCCCCCTCCGTCGACAGATCCTGTCTACATTGGGGGCACCCTCATCGACAGTGTGAGCAATGCATTGTGGGTATGGACCCTACAGTGCCCTGTCATGTGACGACAGAGCTGATTCCAGCACTTCTTGGGATTTCCTCCCGAGTCTCTCATTGTCGCCTCAGCTGCTTGCAGCCCCATCAGGAGGAGCTCTGTGTGTTCTCCGTGCTAAGGAACATCAAAGTGGCCCAGCAATCTCTCTTCCTCCCTCCCCCCCACAGCAGTAGTCAGCCTGCCGCTGTGCTCCTAGTGCAAGGCAGAACAGAAGCATTCTATCTAATAGCTTGCTCTTTCTTTGTTCCCGGAAGGGAGCCGCTCACTCAGTTGTCAGATACTTCTTGGTGTTTTGAAACAGGAGAGGCTCATGCCTGCAGGGCAGCAGAGATCAAAACACTGAGCAGAGCCATCAGGGATACTAGCGGAATCTAGTTCTGTTGACCACCCAAACAGCAGAATACACCCTGGCTCTTTGTCGACAACAGAAGGGAAAAGAAAAAAGTCTCTCACAGGGGTGGAGGTTTTTTTGTCGCCGACACAAGTCACACTGCAGAGTGAACGCTCCCACTGTGTGGTCACCAAAAGGCAAGTTTGGGCAACAAGACTTGGTAGCGTCGGCGTCCCCTTGGTGGGCATCCATTCAGTCCCCTCTCGCCTGGACCGTGTGTCTGTGCTTTGCTCTGAATATGGACAGTTTCTACAGGGTGTTTTTGGAGCACGATGCGCCCGCCATTCCATTCTTCATTTTGCTGATGCTTTATGTCCTTTCGCCATCCTATGCTTGCCCTGTCTGTTGAGATTGTCCACAGTTTGGGACAGATCTTCTGCTATTCGGTGTCTGCGTTGCAAGTTGCATCCTTGGCTGGCCCAGAGGCACTACCCTAATCCATGCAATTAATTAAAAAAGTAAGCCTCAAGCAGGGTGACAATATTATGCTGCTGCCCCTCAGCACGCCGGTGGAATTTTGACTGCTGCCATCAGTAGCAGCTCAGAGCCAAATTTGCGATGACACTTTCATAAGGTTGTGGAGCTCGAGGCCAGGAATTGTGATCAACTACTCTAATGATCCGCGGCTCGAGGCTCACAAGTGGTTCTTTAATATGTCTCTTGTGGCTCGTGGCAGCACGGTATGAAAACACCGTGGCTACGTCTACACTGGCATGATTTTCCGGAAATGCTTAAAACGGAACAGTTTTCCGTTATAAGTATTTCCGGAAAAAGCGTGTCTACATTGGCAGGATGCTTTTCCGGAAAAGCACTTTTTCTGGAAAAGTGTCCGTGCCAATGTAGACGCGCTTTTCCGCAAAAAACCCCAATCGCCATTTTTGCAATTGGGGCTTTTTTGCGCAAAATAAATCGTCATTTTCGCGATCGGGGCTTTTTTGTGGAAAACACCCCTGTGCTGTCTACACTGGCCCTTTTCCGAACAGTTTTCCGGAAAAAGGACTTTTGCCTGAACGGGAGCAGCATAGTATTTCCGGAAAAGCGGCTGATTTCTTACAGTAGATCGTCAGTGCTTTTCCGGAAATTCAAGGGGCCAGTGTAGACAGCTGGCAAGTTATTCCGGAAAAGCAGCTGATTTTCCGGAATAAGTGGCCAATGTAGACACAGCCCGTGTGGTTGACTTATTAGCCAGTCTACGCAAGGAGGAGTCCTGGGGCACCGGAAAGATGAACAGATGTATTTGGGCGTAAGTGTTCACGGGTAAAACCCACTTTGTCAAACATATGGGCTACGTCTACACTGGCCCCTTTTCCGGAAGGGGCATGTAAATTTCACTAGTCGTCGTAGGGAAATCCGCGGGGGATTTAAATATCCCCCGCGGCATTTAAATAAAAATGTCCGCCGCTTTTTTCCGGCTTTTAAAAAAGCCGGAAAAGAGTGTCTACACTGGCCCCGATCCTCCAGAAAAAGTGCCCTTTTCTGGAGGGTCTTATTCCTACTTCAAAGTCCCCTTGTATCTTCAAAGTAGGAATAAGACCCTCCGGAAAAGGGCACTTTTTCCGGAGGATCGGGGCCAGTGTAGACGCTCTTTTCCGGCTTTTTTAAAAGCCGGAAAAAAGCGGCGGACATTTTTATTTAAATGCCGCGGGGGATATTTAAATCCCCCGCGGATTTCCCTACGACGACTAGTGAAATTTACATGCCCCTTCCGGAAAAGGGGCCAGTGTAGACGTAGCCATGGGCTGTGTCTAGACTGGCAAGTTTTTCCGCAAAAGCGACCACTTTTGTGGAAAAACTTGCCAGCTGTCTACACTGGCCACTTGAATTTCTGCAAGAACACTGACTTCCAACTGTCTGAAATCAGTGCTTCTTGTGGAAATGCTATGCTGCCCCTGTTCGGGCAAAAGTCCTTTTGCGCAAAGCTTTTGTGCAAAAGGGCCAGTGTAGGCAGCTCAGATTTATTTTGCACAAAAAAGCCCCAATTGCAAAAATGGTGATCGGGGCTTTTTTGCAGAAAAGCGCGTCTAGATTGGCACAGACGCTTTTCCGCAAAAAGTGCTTTTGCGCAAAAGTGTCCGTGCCAATCTAGACGCTCTTTTCCGCAAATGCTTTTAACGGAAGACTTTTCCGTTAAAAGCATTTGTGGAAAATCATGCCAGTCTAGACGTAGCCCTGGAGTGGCTCTCCGGGAATCGGATGAAATGGTTATTATTCAGGAAAGCTGATGCCCAAATAAACCTGTTGCGCCTTTACGGTGCCATAGGACTCCTCATTCTTTTTGCAGATACAAGCTCAGAGGCGACCCCTCTGAGACTTGCAACCAGTAAGGGCTGGTTTTTCTCAGATGCTCTATCCCAGGGGTGGGAAACCTCAGGCTCAGGGGCCGGATGTGGCTCCCGGCTTGCCTGGATCCAGCCCCCAAGGCTCATGCCCCTCCCCCCAGCATTGAGGAGCCTGCACTGACGTTCCAGCCCTCTACTGACCCACCCAGGGGTGGCCCGTGAGCCTAGGCAGACTAGGCAGTTGCCTAGGGCGCCGGTGGCCCGGGTGCCCGATGATGACGTCATGGCCATTGACAGCTGTGCAGGCGGGAGCGCCGATCACTCCTTCCGCCTGGGGCGCCAGCTGCCGCAGCCGGCCTCAGACCACTCCTGGCCCCACCGCAGGGCTGGTGCACACGAAATCTACTAGGCTGGGCCCCCCTAAGCTCTGGTGCGCAAGGGGAACGTGGGGAGCGTCCTTCTCCTCAGTTGGGGGCCATATAAATGAGGGTTTAGGCTGGGTTTTGGGGTTGTTTTTTCTTCTCACTTGTGTGCAGTCCCCAACCCAAGAAAGGTTCCCCGCCCTTGCTATATCCTGATCCACCTCCCGACCCGCAGCATCTGAGACAGCTCATACCACTCCAGCCAGGGGCGGTGCGTCTTGGCCAGGAAGCACCCTTCCAAGTCTCGGGTGACCTCCTTCAGTTTCAGGTTGGCGATCTGGGGCTGGCCTTTCTCGTCGGGGCTTTGATAAACGTGCCGGGCCTTGACCTCAGCTCTGGGGAGTTCGGAAGAGACCCGATTTCACCGCGGCTTTGTGCTTCGCTCCCCTTCTGAACGTCGCCGCCCGGGAGCCGTTCTCCAGCTCACTTGGCTCTTCCCGCAAGCCGCTGGGGGCCGCGATGCAGAATCTCCGTCGCCTGATCCACTGGGAAGGGACCTTTCTCCCAGAATGCCCCCACCGCTGCCTCTTTTCTTCCAGGGCACAATGAAGACACTGAGGCAGGGACTCACCTCTCACTGCAAGGCCCCTTCCCTGAGGCCCAGTTCCCACAGGGAGGTCACACGCTGTCTCAGCTGCTGTGCTGGCATCCTCAGGGCTCTTCTGCAAGGCCCTCAAGGTGGAGTCGGCGTCCAAGCCCAAGAGGAGTTTGGAAACCACCCCCCGTTGCGTCAGAAGAGCCAGCTTGGGCTGCAACCTAAATGGCTGCATTACCCGGACGTTGCTGCATCCCCTGTCGGAGAACCCAACACCTGTCCCGGCGCCTGTAGCTGTTTGTCTCTGCTTCCAGGGGCTTCCCCACTGGCTCCCTGCTCCTCCGAAACGGAGACTTTGCCACCACAGAATCTCCGGGCTGGAAGAGACCTCAGGAGTCATCAAGTCCAGCCCCCTGCCCAAAGCAGGACCATTCCCAACTCAATCAACGCGGCCAGGGCTTGGTCAAGCCGAGACTTAAACACCTTTAGGGATGGAGATTCCACCCCCTCCCTAGGGAACCTATCCCAGTGCTTCACCACCCTCCTAGGGAAAGAGTTTTTCCTAATATCCAACCTGGACCTCTCCCACTGCAGCTTGAGCCCATTGCTCCTTGTTCTGCCATGT
Organism: Pelodiscus sinensis; assembly: GCF_052426305.1. Taxonomy (NCBI): domain Eukaryota; kingdom Metazoa; phylum Chordata; order Testudines; family Trionychidae; genus Pelodiscus; species Pelodiscus sinensis. The sequence continues at coordinate 30,103,810 of NC_143069.1, read as the reverse complement.
GACACTACTGAGAACAGCCTCTCTCCAGCCTCTTTGGACCCCCCCAGCAGGGAGCTGAAGGCTGCTATCAAATCCCCCCTCAGTCTTCTCTTCTGCAGACTAAACAAACCCAGATCCCTCAGCCTCTCCTCATAAGTCATATGCTCCAGCTCCCTAATCATTTTGGTCGCCCTCCGCTAGGCCCTCTCCAATGCGTCCACATCCTTTCTGTAGTGGGGGGCCCAGAACTGGACGCAATACTCCAGATGTGGCCTCACCAGAGCCGAATAGAAGTTCCCACCACTTCACGCTGATGGGGCCATAGAGGCCTGTCTACACCCTCTGGTTAACAGAGGGCAGAAAGGGGCAGATACAGCCAATGGAGAGTAACAGTTGGATGAGCAGATGGATGAGCGCTGGGGACCACCCTGCATGTTTGCATGACCTGCCGGCAGGCCCGCATCAGGCACAGGCTGCTGCACGTGGAGGGGCTGCTGCGGCCCCTAACCGGTCAGGGTGCTCTTACGATGTGATTAACCAAATAGTCGGTAAAATAACACTACCCGGTCAGTTGTTTTACTGTGTGAGTAATCATAGAGCTAGGAAATGAAACACTGAAGTCACCCCGCCGTGGCGCCTTCGGGTCATGTTGCTCACTGGTTTGGACCTTGAGGTCTGAGCAGCGTTCCCTGTAAGTGGAGCAGCTGGGCAGCCACCCAGGAGAAATTCAAATGCCACCCTGTTGATTAGCAGAGCGCCCACAGCTGGCAGCATTTCTAGTGGTGGTGCACATCTGCAGGGCTCAGTGCGTGTAACAAAATTTATTCCACACAAGCTGGAAAAAAATTAGAGGGAACATTGGCTCTGAGGATCACTGCTCTATCTGTTCAGCTATTAACACAGGTCAGAGACCTGCCCCAAGGTTTGAACTACAGCAGATCTTTCAGGGGGGAAAAGAAACCTGCCCAGCCTTGACTTTCAAAGGGCCAGCAATGGAGAATTCCCAAACTCCCCTGGCACGTTGTTCCCATGGCTCATTCCCCTCACCAGTGTTTCCTGTGAGCTGAGCGCTTGCCCAGGAGAGATTCAAAGGCCGCCCAGCCGATTAGCCAGCAGCCTGTGTGTCCATTGGTGGTGCACGTCCACATACCTCCATGCACCCAACAGTCATTCTGTTTTCGTGGGGACAGTGTTGTTTCCAGCTAGTGCTTTGGGCTGGACCTTTCTCTGCAGTCTGAAGGGCCCGTTAGCAGCGACATGCTCCCCATGGAGACAGGGACCAAATTGCCCCTGAACCTTCTCCGTGTGGCGCAAACCCGACAGAGCTTCTGGGCTCGCTCACCCTAGGGCAGGTCTTATCGCCCTTTGGTCCATCTCGGTCACTCTTATTTTTAGCAAAAATCGCAGACGGGGCATGGGTAAAAAAACCCAAACTCAGGAAGCCTCTGAACTGTCTGCGACTTTTAAGGACGGGTCGGGGGGGGAAGGGGAGCCTGACAGCCCAAGGCCCATCAGGGAGAGCAGTCCCAATTCCAGGACTAGTGGCAGCCATATGGCGAACAGGAGAGGGACAGTGCCAGCCAGAGATGCTGGAGCAGGGGGGAGGGATAGCCCTGGCCCCAGTCCCTGGGGAGGAGGGAAGGCCATAGCTGCTGGGGGAGAAAGGAAGCGGGGACAGATCCAGCCCCAGATCACCCTGTCGATCCCCCGGCCTGGGGGGGTGCTGAATCCAAAGATGTCCCAGCCGTTGGCTGAAGTCACAGCATCGCTGGCGTCCGGGACTAAGCCCCATCCTTCCTCCTTCACACGGCTCTTCTCCGAGCCCTCCCCAACCCCCCTCCCCTTCTCCTTGGCTCGTGGGCCGGACGAAGGCCGTGAAGAGGCGGGTAAGTGGCTAATCGTGTCGATTACGTGATTCGTCGAGAAGGGGCCCCGCTGCGGCTCTGCAGTTTAAACGGCGGCGGCCCGGCTCCTGCTCCGTTTAAACTGCAGAGCCGCAGCAGGGGTCGCTCCCAGACCTCGCGCGAGCCGACGCTGAGTAGTCCTGGCTCCCGCCGGGTCCCGGACCGCTGCACCTCTGCCCCCCCGCCCACTCCGGGGGGGATGCCTTTTAAGCCAGCTCCCCCCAGCACTGGCTCCTGCTCCCCCCCGTCTCCATTGCTGCCTCTGATACAGCGACGTGGCAAGCCGCGTACGTCCCTAGGCTGGACACAGGACTGGCGAGGGAGGGGTGAAGAAGTCGAATTTCTTGGGTTTATTTTTCCTCTAGTCCAGTGATGTCTCCCCTCGTGGAGTCTCTACCAGGGGTAACCCCAATCTCCCCTCCCCCTCCTTGTCTCACGTGGTTTCTGCTCTGGGGGTGGCTAAGGGTACCCACGAGCACACCCCGATCCACAGCTGACGTGTCCACTGTGCGTCAACCGCCCACTCCAGGTTTCTCTTGGCTGGGACGTGCCGTACGCCGTGGATTCAAAGGGAATCCTTCCCCGAGGAGAACAGTCTCTCGTCCCCCTCCCCTGCCCCCCCATGGCTTCTCCAAGGCATCGCAAGCACCGAGCACTCTCTGTGGCCACAGTCGCCGTCCCATGTGGCCTCTCTGAGGCATCACAAGCCCTGAGCAGTCCCATGTCCATGGTCTCCCCGCCCCGGGGCTCCTCCACGATCTAATCCATGTGGAATCCCATGAAAGTCCCTTGCCCACGTGGACTCACCCTGGTGTAAAAAACCCTGAGATCACCAGCAACCACGGCCACCGCGCCACTAGGTGCGATCCACGCGGCGCTGCCACGGAACCCACGTGCCCGGCACGGCTTTGCCCTCCACGCGGGGCCCCCCACCGGACCCCGCAGCGCCCAGGCGGCTCATCGCGGGTCGGCCACGTGGGTCCTGTGGTGCACGACGAGCGCGGAGCTCTGGCCGAAGGCCTTCCCGCACTGGGCGCAGCGGTAGGGGCGCTCGCCGGTGTGGGTGCGCTGGTGGCGGATGAGGTGGGAGCTGCGGCTGAAGCTCTTGGCGCACTGCGGGCAGCGGTAGGGCTTCTCGCCGGTGTGGGTGCGCTGGTGCTCCAGCAGGCGGGAGCTCTCGCAGAAGCGCTTGCCGCACTGGGCGCACTGGAAGGGCTTCTGGCCGGTGTGCAGGCGCTGGTGCTGGATGAGGTTGGAGCTCCAGGAGAAGCGCTTGCCGCACTGCGGGCAGCGGTAGGGCTTCTCGCCGGTGTGCATGCGCTGGTGCTGCAGCAGGTTGGAGTTCTGGGTGAAGCTCTTGGTGCAGGCCCCACACTTGTAGGGCTTCTCCCCCGTGTGGGTGCCCAGGTGCCGCATGAGGTGGGAGCTCTGGCTGAAGGCCTTGCCGCACTCCGTGCACTTGTAGGGCTTCCCTGGCGGCGGGCGTGGTGACGAGACGCCGGCGCAGGGCGGGCCCGGCGGCTCCCCCGCCTCGTCCCCCCGGGCCTGGCCGCGCCGCTCCACCGGGGACCCGCCTTCCGCCGCGTCCCGCCAGGCTGGGCCCAGACGCGCCGCTTTCGAGGCCTCGGCCTGGCTCCCCCAGGCTAGGTCCTGGGCCAGCCGCTGCCCCGGCGAGTCCCCCGGAGGCCCCCCAGCCTCGGCCCCCCAGGCAGGTTCTGGCTCCGGGCCGGGGGGCTCGGTCCCCGCGGAGCCTCTCCAGGACATCTTGTGCGGCTGCCTCGCTTCCTCCCCCGACTGAGGGGGGCTCCTGACACCTGCGGGGAGAGGAGAGGGGAGAGTCACTCGCCGGGAGGAGGCAAAATATTCAAAGGACAATTCGCTTTTCACAACTTCGACCCTCCAGCAGGAGCCCCGGAGCCTCCCCTGCCCCACCTCTTCCCTGCAAGACTCTGCCCCGCCCCTTCTCGCCAGGCCCCGCCCCTTCCCTTGAAACTCCGCCCCCCTTCCTTTCACTCCCTGCTTTTCCCCTCCTACTCCTTGCCCCCCAGATCCAGAGGGACTCGCTTGCAAAGCCGGGGCCGGGGGCTGCAGCTGCCCGACGCAGGTAGGAAGCAGCCCTGGATGAGCAGGTGAGGACCCAACTTGCAGTAACTTCCGGCGGTTCCACCCCATTCCCCGAGCGACGCGGCTGGGCCCAGGTGATCCCGTTTCCCGCCGCCGCCAGCGACTGCGGGGCCCCCCAACACACAGGCCCCCAGGGCGGGCGCCCCAAGGCAGGAGCAGGGCCACGGGACCGGGGCCGGTTGCACTCCAGCGACAGACGGCCGAGGAGCGAGCTGGTCGCCCATCCTTGGGAGCAGAACGTTTATCCCAGCTCATCAGGATCGGGGCCAGGTCAGGCCAGGCCAGAGAAGGGGAAAAGGCGGCGCCGCGGCGCCATCTGGTGGCCAAAGAAATCGCCAACTTCCCGCCCGGTGGTTCCCGCCTGCTCGGGAAAGGCAGAGCGCGGGTGACGGGCAGGTTGGACGAGTCGCGTTCTCCTAAACATCCCAGGGACGGGGGGAGGAGGGACGTAAGCGCCAACGTGGGCACACAGAGGAACGGCCGCCCCCTGGCCGTTCGGCTGTCCCAGCGCAGCGTCAGAGGAAGGGTTCCAACCGCCCGAGCAGCGAATGGGACGCTGGGGGCAAAAAACCCAAACTGGCTTCAAGACTGAGCGTGATAAGTTTATGGGGGGGTTGGGGGGGTGACCCTGCCGACAATGGCAGAGAACCCGTCTCCACTGGACAGTGACGGGTCACTAGGCAGGTCGGGTTCTGACTCACTGCAGGGAACTTGCGGCCAGGTGTCCAGCTGGCGGCTCTCACCCGATCGCCATACTGGGGTCAGGAAGGAATATTTCCCCGGGCCAGACTCGGGGGGTCACCTTCTTCTGCAGCATGGGGCACAGGTCATTTGCGGGTTTAAACAAGAGTTAATGGTGGATTCGCGCTGAAGTCTTTAATAACCCAGATAACTCAGCCAGAGGTTAGGGTCTGGGCCTTGTCTGTATTTACCCGGAGATCGACTTTTCAGGGTTTGATTTAGTGGATCTAGTAAAGCCCTACTAAATCAAATGCTGATGGTGCCCCCTCCCCCCTCGATCCTGGTCCTCCATGGGGTCGCAAGGAGTAAGGGAAGGCAAAGAAGACAAAGGCCGGGGGAGGGGCTGCTGGGGGGGATTATCAGGAGGGGCTTTGGGACTGGGCAGAGCGAGCAGGCAGAGCCGGAGACACTAATGAACCCTGCTCTGGTTTGCAACCACATCCTGGTGACACCAAGTACTGGCAGAGGGGCGGGGGTCCCAGACGGGCAGGCATGTCTCTGACCGGGAGTCCAGCTCGGGCGGACTTGCTGGGCAGAGCTCACGCCGCGATTCGCACAGCGCCCACAGCTGGGTTTCGTTTCTACGGGTGGTGCACACGCCTCGGCGCACGGAAAAAATTAGAGTCCACACTGGCCATGAGCCTCTCCTCCCCCCAAAAAAATAACAGTCAGGGTTTTCCAATGTTAACATTGCTAAAAAATTTTCCCCAATTTTCCCTTGAGAAAATGGAAACATAATTTTTTGTGCCCGGTCAGCTTGACCCAAAGGGAAGTATTTTGGATTGCTCAACCGGCCGAAACATTTTGTTTCAAGTGAGTTCAGCTTTAAACAGCTTTTAATGGTAAATTAAATGAAATGGACACCAACTGAAATTAATGGGTAGCAAGTTTAAAACTAATAAGCGAAAGTTCTTCTTCACACAGCGTGTAGTCAACCTGTGGAACTCCTTGCCAGAGGAGGCTGTGAAGGCTAGGACTATAACAGAATTTAAAGAGAAGCTAGATAATTTCATGGAGGTTAGGTCCATAAAAGGCTATTAGCCAGGGGATAGAAATGGTGTCCCTGGCCTCTGTTTGTCAGAGGCTGGAGAGGGATGGCAGGAGACAAATCGCTTGATCATTGTCTTCGGTCCACCCTCTCTGGGGCACCTGGTGCTGGCCGCTGTTGACAGACAGGCTACTGGGCTGGATGGACCTTTGGTCTGACCCAGTACGGCCGTTCTTATGTTCTTATGACTGCAAGACTAACAGTTCCTCCTGCCCTCACACGGTAAACACGTTAAGGTCTGTAGCCATGTTTGCACTCCAGGGAAGATGACCGTGAGGGCAGAGGATTGGACCTGATCTCTCGAGGTCCCTTCCAGTTCTAGTGTTCTATGATTCTAAGATTGATGCTGCTGCGATCGATCATCTGGAATTTGATTTACCAGGTCTAGTTAAGACTCGCTAAATCAAACACAGAGAGCACCCCCCCCCCCCCCCTCAGTGGCTGGTACTCTGCTCCCGTGAGGAATCAAGGAAGCTGACTTGAAACTCAACTCAAACTGCCACCGTGTTACTGCCCATTCCTGCCCTAAAAGGAGAACCGTGTAATGGCCTGGTTTGTTCTGGATATCCACTGCCCCGAACGCTTTGCTATGCGCTTCAAGGCAGTAGGGCTTCCCACCTGGACCTTTTCCCTCCCAGCAGACCTGGCTGTCAGTCTGGGACCTATATCAGGCTTGGTCCATTTCACTTTAAAGGAGCTTCTCGCCCTCTGCCAAACCCAGCAGCAGCAAATATCATGCACTGGGTAGTCTTTATAGCAGTGTGGCCTACTGGCTACAGCACGGGATTCTGCACAGCTGGGTCTTCTCTCCAGGTTTGCCCGGCACATGTCACGTCCCCGCTCTGTGCAAAGTGAGGACCAAGGCATGGCCGGGATGGACAATGTCTTGAGCAACGTTTCTCAAACTAGGGATCCTGACCCAAAAGGGGGGTCCCAAGCCTATCGTAGGGGGCTCGCGGTATTGCCGCCCTTGCTTCTCTGTTGCCATCAGAGCTGGGTGGCTGGAGAGCAGCGGCTACTGGCCAGGTGCCCAGCTCTGAAGGCAGCGCCACCGCCAGCAGCAGCGCGGAAGTAAGGGTGACATGGGACAGTGGGGGAGGGGATATCAACGTTCCCTCTAACTTTTTCCATAGATGTGTGGAATAAATTTTATATGCACCGAGGCATGTGGAGACGGGCACCAGCAATAGAAACACACGCTGCTGGCTGCGGGCGCTCTCACCTAAATCTCTCCAGGATGACCGCCCAAGTGCTCAGCTTACAGGGAACACCGGTGGGTCACTTCTAGGGGCAGGAGTGTCATAGCAGCCTGAATTATTTTCAAAGGGAGGTTTGAGAAGCCCTTCTCTTGAGCTCTGTGTATTCCCTGTGGCCGGCAGCCAGTAAACCCCGCCCTGGACACGTGACAGTCCCACGAAGGAAATTCGGGGACCCGCCTCCCGCCCGCGATGCCGCGCTTGGGTTCCGTTGAGCCACGTGCAAAACTCACGGCTTCTTTGGGCCGATTCAGGATGCGACCGACCCCTCCAGAGCCCGAGCGGGCGCGCAGGATGGAAACCTCGCGTGTCCATCCCTCCCCCCACCCCCCGCTCCGGAGCCACCCCGTCAGCAGGGTTCCGAGCAGGTTTCCCCTGTTCCTCACCTGCATGGGGGTCTCTCGGGACCACCCGTGCTGCGGAGTCGGGGGCGTGTGGGGCCCAAGGCCCTTCCCCTCGCTGCATCTGGATGAGCACGTCGCTGGCAGAGGGGGCTGGGAAACCTGTCCGCGGGGGGGGGGGGGGGGGAGGAGACAGGGTCAAAGGTCAAACAGGCATCACAGAACCTGATCTCGACCCCCCCCCGCTTTGTACAGGGGGTCCTTGGAGGCTGAAACCTGAGCCTGAATTAAAGTCCCGGTCTTAAGGCGGGAGGAGGGGGAGGGTGTCTGGGAAAGTGGCGGATCGTTCCAGACTCGCTGCGATTGGCTGGGTCAGTGGGGGGGCCAAATCACTTCCCTCCCCCCCCCCCGGCCAGGAGAGAAGGGGCTTGCAGGGCCAGAAGAGACCCCCAGGCTCTGTACCCTGCAAGGCAATGAGGCCTTCCCCAGACTGACCCTACGGGGCCCGGAACAGGCACGGCGCCACGGTGGGGTCACCCGGACTCCCAGTATTAGCACCACGCTCCCTATCGGCAGCACTCCCAGCGTACGTGGGGGGGGGGGAAGCTGCTAGCCCCTTCTACAGAGAGGGAAACTGAGTCCCAGCGGAGGGGGCAGAGACGTGCCCACAGCCACATCGCAGAGCCACGACTGGCCCCCAGGGGGTCCTGCTCTAGCCACTAGGCAAGGTGCCCCCCACCCACCTGCAGCAGCAAAGAAATCCAGGCTGGGGCAGAAAAAACCCAGTGGCAGCTGGGGACGGGGGTGGGGGAGGGGGGGGAAGGATCCCCGCACAGACGCGCCCCTGGGCAGCCCGGGGGGGGGGGGGCGGACAGGGGGATCCCCGCACAGACACACCAGTGGGGGAGTGGAGCAGAGGGATCCCCGCACATTTTGCGCCCCGAAGCCGGCCGGGGGTGGCAGAAGGGGGGAGGGGAGCAGGGGGATCCCCGCACAGACGCGCCCCTGGGCAGCCCGGGGGGGGGAGCGGACAGGGGGGTCCCCGCACAGACGCGCCCCTGGGCATCCCGGGGGGGGGAGCGGACAGGGGGATCCCCGCACAGACGCGCCCCGGGGGATCCCCAGCGCGTGGCGGGGGGCAGTGGGGACCCCCTGGCCCGTCCTCACCTGCGCGCCCCGGCCGCTCCGCGCCGCCGGATGGGGCCGCGCTGGGGCGGGGGCAGCCCCGGGGAAGTCCCGGCTCACGTCGCATCCCCGCCCCACGCAGCGCGCTGCGCCCCGGCTCGCCGCCTTGAACCCGCCCCGCTCCGGCAGCGCCAGGCCCCGCCCGCCGGGTCCCCCCCCCCCCCGGGCGTCCTGGTCCCCCCCTCCCCCCCGGGCGTCCTGCGGGTCATTAACAGGCTGCTAATGAGCATCCTGCCGCGGCGGCGCGCGGAGGCGCCGATCTCCAAGCGCCGGGGCTCTCCAAGCGCAGGGCGCTGGGCAGCCCCGAACGACCCCCTGGCCCGGGCGGTGCGGGTTTCCCCGGGCCCCCTCTTGGGAGTCTGGTTGGCTCCCGCGTCGCCCCCACGTTCGCGCTCCTCGGGGTGACAAAGTCAGGCGCCGGCGTGCGAAAGTGTCACGGCCCCTCGTGCGCCGTCACCGTGCGAGCGAGCTCGGCTTTCGCCCCTCGCCAGGGGCGGCCCGTCCATATAGGCGAACGAGGCGGCTGCCTAGGGCGCCAAGTTAAATGGGGTGCAATGGGGCGCCAAATGGTGGCGCAATATCATTGAGGGGTTTGGAGGCGGGGGTGCCGATTGCATGGCTTGCCTAGGGCGCCAGTTGCTGGCAGGTAGTCTAGGGCCGCTCCTGCACCTCACACAAATCCGTGGGGCACGCCGTAGGGCCTCTGTCCCCGTGCTTTTGGGGGGAGGTGGAGCCCCAACCATTCTAGAGGGACCCAGGGAGTTGTGGGGGCCTGGCAGCCTGCTCCAACCCACCCTGTCACCCTCCCGGCCTGCTGCGCTCGGCTTCCCCAGGGCACCCCACTACCAGTCACCACAGAGAAGCTGGCCAGGCGAGTGTGAGGCGGAGTGGGCTGGTGGGCCCCACCACCTGCATGGGGCGGTGACCCCGGCTGCTGTCACCCGGCACCCTCCGTACTCGCCCGGGCTGCATCGCTAAGGGGAAAGGAAGTGAAACGGGGCAGGGGCTTGGGGAAGGGATGGCCTTGCCGTACAACACTGACATTCCAATGGTCGGTCAATAGAGCAATAGAAAACCATTGTATGAAATTCTAATTTGCGCAGACTTTCCCCAGAGCTTTTTGTATAGCCTGATGTAAACCTAGGAAAATACCTAGATGAGCTGATGGACACCACTCCCCCCCAACCTTGGAAGATCTTTGTGTCCTTTAGGGGTACACGGCCGTGTTACCTGTCAGATGGATGCTTGTGCGGCCGCTCTGAAGAGATTCACATGCCGCTCAGCTGATTAGCAGAGCACCCAGGGCCGGACTGAGGGGTAGGCGAGCCGGACAGATACCCAGGGAGCCAACCGATGGGAGGCGCCTGATGGTAGCTGTAAGGGGCGCGTGGCGTCCCTTGTAGCTGCCATCAGGCGCCGTGAGCTCGGCACCCGCAGTGCCAGCCCCAGGGGCAGGCCCTGCACGGCCCAGCGCGCATGCCAGCAGCGCTGGCCAGGCCAGGCTGGGCAGCACATACACCGTGTGCCCTGGGGGCGGGCCCCGGGCTGTGCGCCAGTGGCCGTGGCCGGCCTGTGCATGCACTGTACGCCCTGTGGGCAGGCTCGCACACCCTGGGGGGCGGGTCCACGCATGCGCTGTGCGCCCGGGCTGCCGAAATGGCTTGGGCTGGCCCAGAGAGCGCCCACAAGAAGATTTTGTGTTTCTACTGGTGGTGCACGTGCACAAGCCTTGGTGCACATAAAACTTTATTCCACATGTGCTGGGTTAGACCAAAGGTCCATCTAGCCCAGAAATCCTGCCTTCCCAGAGGGAATGAACAGAACAGGGAATCTTCAAGCAATCCCACCTGTCACCCAGACTAGGGACACCATTGCTATCCATCCTGGCTAACAGCCAATGATGAACCTATCCTCCATGGATTTATCTAGCTCATTTTGATCCCTGTTAAAGTCTTGGCCTTCACCACATCCTCTGGCAAGGAGTTCCACAGGTTGACTGAGCATTGCATGAAGAAATACTTCCTTTTGGTTGTTTTAAACCTGCTCATTTCATTTGGTGACTCCTAATTCTTACGTTATGGGAAGTACATATATGTTCCTTATTCACTTACTCCATACCAGTCATGATTGTATAGACTTCTTATCATATCCCCCAGTCTCCTCTTTTCTAAACTGAAAAGTCCCAGTCTTTTAAATCTCTCTTCATACAGCCTTTGTTTCAAACCCCTCATTTCTGTTGCCCCTTTTCTGAACTTTTTGCAATGCCAAGGGTTTTTTTTTTTATATATATTTTGAGATGAGGTGACCACATCTGTACGCAGTATTCAAGGTGTGGATATACTATGGATTTATACAGAGGCAATAAGATATTCTCTGTCTTATTCTCTATCTCTTTTTAAATTATATTACTTGATGAAATGATGGATAGAAAGATAGATACAAGAATTCTGATTAATCCCAGAATTCTGCCAAGTTGATTTAACACCGATTCCCTGTGGGAAATAAGCTAAAGATCTTGCTTGCCAATATGACTGTGTCTATACTGGGGCTTTTCCTAGCATGGCTATGTCACAGTGTGATTTTTTTTTTACTTTGAACTGACAGAGATGTTGGTAAATGTAAGCCAAGCCTTTGTACAGTAGCACTAGAAGGCCCAGGCATGACAAAGCACTGTACAAATGCAAAACCAAAGGATGGCTCCAAAGAGCTTTACAGAAACAGAAATAATGGCCAAGAGCCATTTTGTTTTTCAATGTAAAGGGTTTTAATGTTTCTTCGGTTATTTCTTCTGTGCATAATAAAGGTCTGAAATAGGGTTGCCAGATACTTTCACAAAAAATCCCGAACATGGCAGGGAAAAAATTGGTTGAGGCAAAAAAAAAAAAAAATCCCAAAAACAAAAGTGATAGAAATGTAGCCGTGTTAGTCTGGTGTAGCTGAAACAAAAAACAGGACTATGTAGCACTTTAAAGACTAACAAGATGGTTTATTAGGTGATGAGCTTTCATGGGCCAGACCCACTTCCTCAGATCAAATAGTGGAAGAAAATTGTCACAACCATATATACCAAAGGATACAATTTAAAAAAATGAACACACATGAAATGTGATTTGTCCTTTTCATATGTGTTCATTTTTTTAATTGATAATAATTTTAATTTTATTCCAAAATATTGGAATAAATTGCCAAGGGAGGTGGTGGAATCTCCCTCTCTGGAGATATTTAAGAACAGGTTAGATAGACATCTGTCAGGGATGGTGTAGACGGAGCTTGATCCTGCCTTGAGGGCGGGGGGCTGGACTCGATGACCTCTCGAGGTCCCTTCCAGTCCTATTATTCTATGATTCTATGATCCTTTGGTATATATGGTTGTGCCAATTTTCTGCCACTATTTGATCTGAGGAAGTGGGTCTGGCCCACAAAAGCTCATCACCTAATAAACCATCTTGTTAGTCTTTAAAGTGCTACATAGTCCTGTTTTTTGTTTCAAAAACAAAAGGAGACCAATCTTGATAAGCAAAAAAAAAAAAAAAAGGTCGCTGTGCCTTTAAATTCCCATGCTCCCACCCTCCCGGCCACTGCCAGAGGTAGAAAAGTGTGCCTCACGGCCTTCCGTCTGAGACAAACAGAAAATACCTGACATTTTACATGTCCGCTATTTTCTCGTTTTTAACCAGACAGAAGATGGTGAAAACCGGACACCTGGCAACCCCAGTCTAGAAGCATCTTTATAAGAGAGTTACTATTGCAGAAGCAGACCAGAACCACGCAACATAACTCCTGGAGCACATAAAAGGGCTTATATTTGCAAAATTAAAGGACCTAAAAAACATTCTAATTAGACCTGGGTGCAGAACTTTTTTTTTTTTTTGGTTTACTGGTGATCTCAAAAAAAAGCCCAAGCAAACATAATGACTTTCAAGGTGACCTTAAAAGGACTGTTTTTGAAATTTGAATGGCAAAAGTCATTTTGGATCTAACGGAATATTTCATTTGACCTCGAATGAAATGTTTTTGTTTCACCTCTGAGCATTTTATAAAACTACAGTGGAAGGAAATTATGAGACAAAAAGTCACATTGAATTAAAAAAAATACACATGAAAATGTTTCACTTTGTAAATGTCAAAGCAAAAGATATTTCTGGACATTTTTGGAAACCAGCAGAAAGTCACCGAATGTTTTGGTGCCGCGGAATCGCCATTTTTCACCACTAATGACGATCCAGTTGAAATATTTTGCCCCGCTCCAACCATGACACCTATAAGACTTTCCAACACAAAATTTTTTTCTTCTGTCACGCCATCTGCCAAAGTACATGAAAAGAAGTGAAAAAAGATGCAGTCAACTCCCGGCCTACTGACCCTTTGTCAGACAGGCAGCCACTTTCACTGTTGCAGAGATATGACACAATCATCGATGGGAGAAAATCATCCACAAGGCAGACGGTCATTAAAATACAGTTGTGAAAATAGTTCCACATGAAAGGATAATTCCGTCTAATATTTTTCTGTGTTTTGGTTTTTTAAGAAAAGAACTAGAAAATACCATCGAAGATGCTAGGTTGAAAGAGGACAGAGGAAATAGGAGATGTGGGTCAGAGAAAATAGTGGCAGTGAAATTAAAGACTCTTGAAAGTCTTACATATAAAGGAGCAGAGTTAAGGTTACCCAGAAAGCCGTAACTTGCATTTCCTGCCTCACCAGGCCACTGATCTCCTAGGTAACTGGCAAGTTACAATCCTATATTATAATTTCAGCTTTTTGCAACTTGAAAGACATCTGGTCGTAAAGAGAGGTGGTGGTTTTGGTCAGCTTTGGGCAGAACAGTTCTATTCAGAACTGGTGGGGAGAAATGGGATTTTTTTTTTTGCCACAGAAAATTTAGACAAAAATGCAGGAAAAAACAGTTTTTGCTGAAATTTTCCACGGGAAATTTCAAGCTTTTGATTTAAAAATATACACAAATGGTCTTTCCTGAAAACTGAAACATTTCCCCCCAAAACTTGACATAATTTTGGCCCAGTCAAAAATATTTTAATTGTGAAATGCCGCAATGGTGCCTCACAGGAGCTGCAGTTCAGGGATCTCGTGCTCCAATGCTCCTTTATATCCCAGCATCCTTGGTGAGATTACATCTGCGATAATTCACAACAGTCTCCCCTCTGAACCACTGCAGTGCCTCATGGTCCCATTCTCCTCTACAGGTCAGACCCCTGGGTTGGCCTACATCTCCCATGATGCATTGTGGTTCCCCCATAGATGACCTGCCATCATGCACTGCAGCAGTCACATGGCCACATTGCATGATGGGAGATGTAGTCTTGATGGTTAGCCTGTCCTACAGCAGGAGGTAACCAAAGCACAGCTCCCATAATTCACTGCAGCGGTTCAGGAACAGGGGAGGGCATCATGGGAAACGCAGTCCAACTAAGGAGCTCCGCCTAGAATGGAGAATGAGGAGAAAAATTGCACTACAGTTTTCATGAAGCAGTGGGGCAGCATTTCAAATCAGAAAAAACTCAGGTTTTGACGGTGATTTTTTTCTGCAAGAAAACTTTACATTTTCTGCAGGAACCAGACACATTTTATTGGATCAGAAACCCAATTTTCCAGACAAAAAACAATTAATAATGATACCAAGTGCTTTTCATCAGCAAGTCTCAAAGCACTTTAGGATCAATACCTTTGCAGATGGGGGAAACTGAGGCACTGAAAGGGGACATGACTTGCAGCAGGGCAGGGCTAGGAAGAGAACCCAGGTCTCCTGAAAGCCAGCTCAGTGCCTTATCCTGTAGGCCGGCCTGTTCTAAAAACAACCCCCCCTCCCCCCGCACAATGTTTGGCAACACTGGGCCGGTGATAGGGTCTGCAGCCCCTTTAAGAGAGAGTGGGTAGGCTTCACTGTAGCCACGCCCAGAGCATGTGACTGACAACCAAGCTGGCCCAGCTGCTGCTGGCCCCGCCTCCTCTTAAAGGGACCAGCACCCACTTTATTTGTAGGGTCTCTGCACCGCATGGCTCCTCTGGTGAGTGATGAGGCCGGAGCGCTGCCGGAAGCTCTTCCCACACTCGCCGCAGCGGTAGGGCTTTTCCCCCGTGTGGATCCGCCGGTGGATGGTGAGGTGGGAGCTGACGGAGAAGCCCCGGCCGCACTCGGCGCAGCGGTACGGCCGCTCCCCGGTGTGGGTCCGCTGGTGGAGGTTGAGGGTGGAGCTCTGGCTAAACCGCTTCCCGCACTGGTGGCACTGGTAGGGCTTCTCCCCGGTGTGGGTGCGCTGGTGCTTGGCCAGGTGGGAGCTGACGGCGAAGCTGCGCCCGCACTCGGGGCACTGGTAGGGCTTCTCGCCGGTGTGGGTGCGCCGGTGCAGCACCAGGGTGGAGCTCTGGCTGAAGCTCTTGCCGCACTCGCCGCACCGGTAGGGCTTCTCCCCCGTGTGGACCCGCCGGTGGATGGTCAAGTGGGAGCTCACGGAGAAGCCCTTCCCGCAGTCGGGGCACTGATGGAACCTCTCCGCCGCCGGCACCCGCGGCTGGGGTGGCAGCTGGGCAGGGCGCCCGCTTTGGCCAAAACTCCCCCCACACTGGGTGCACACGGGCTGGCTCCCCGCTGGCTGGGGGAGATGAGGAGCCAGGATACGCTGCAGGGCGGCGGCGCCTTCTTTGGGTTTCTTCAAGCCCCCGCTCTCGGCTGCCGTTTTGCTCCAGGGCTTCCCCGCTGGCCGGACCTGGCTCTGGCAGGCGGCCGTGTGGCCTGGGGTGGGGTAGACGTTCCCGTCGGCTCTTAGCCCCGGTAATGTCCCGTGGGATGGTGCCGGCGGGGGGCCTCCCTGCTGCCCGGTTGGGTTCGTCATCCCGCCATCTGCAAGGATAAAGAGAGAATCCGGCAAGGATCCTAGGGCTGTTGTCTCAGCCGCGCCTCGCCCCGACACCTCCATGGTCCCCGGACTCTTAAAAAAAAACCCCACACTAATACATCTCAAGCAGCTACGGTTGTGAAGAAAACCGGGAACACGAACCCTGAGGGCATCAGCGATGCCCCTGTGCTGCCTGAGTCTGGCGAGAGCCGGAGCCCCTTGCTCCGTGCGGTTTGAACGGCGCTGAGAGGTCTGGGCAGAGTTTGTTTTAGGTGTGGAGCTCGGAAGGGCCGTGTTAGCTTCCCTCTCCCTCCCCTCATCGGCCGCCTGAGCTGCGGAGGAAAGAATGGCAGAGGGGCATGGAAAAGAACCGAGAATGCTGAAAAAAATACACCCAGCTGCCTTAATGAACCTCTTCGGTTGTTCTTCCATCTCGCACGTGGACAGGCAGTGACAAGACGGGAGGGAGCTGCTGCCCAATGGGATGGGTGGACAGCCACAAGTAACACATCCGCCACTCCTGATTGTGTGCCCCTTAGGGCAGGGACCGCCTCTCTGTTCTGGGTTTGTACAGCGCCTAGCGCAATAGTATCCTCAGCCACGACTTGGGCTCCTAGCACGACCGAAATACACCTACTACACATAGGGCATGTCTAGACTACATCTCTCTTTCAAAAGAGGGATGTAAACTAGGCAGATCGAAAGTGCAAATGAAGTGGGGATTTAAATATCCCGCACTTCATTTGCATAATCACGTCACAGCGTTCTTTCGAAACCCCTTTTTCGAAAGATCCCGTACTCCCAATAGCCCAAGGAGTAGTTGCCAGATTATCTCTTTATCCTCGCAGATGGCGGGATGACGAACCCAGCTATGCAGTAGGGAGGCCCCGCCCCACCGGCACCATCTCACACGACGTTACTGGAGATAAGGGTTTGTTTTTTGGTTTTTTTTGTAAGAACCGTGTGTAGTCTGAGGTTTCACTTTCAAAATACCTTTTTCGAAAGAACGCTGTGACACAATTATGCAAATGAAGTGCAGGATATTTAAATCCCTGCTTAATTTGCATTTTCGATCTGCTTAATTTGCATTTTCGATCTGCCTAATTTACATCCCTCTTTTGAAAGAGGGATGTAGCCTAGACATAACCCTAATGTACAATGCACAGTGCAGTAGGGTTCTGAACCGTGGCTCAGTGCCCCGAGCTACCGTAATACACCTAATACACAATGTACAGCGCCTAGCACAGTGGTGTCCTAAACTACATTTGGGTTGCCTGAAGCTTGATGTACGGCCTCAAGCCCAGTGGGTCCTAAGCCATGCCTGGGACTCCCAGCTTTACCATAACAATAAAACTGTAGTCCTCCCCTGGGTGAGGTACAACTGGGAGAACTCATGAGTCGAGCTGAGCAAAAAATGGCTTTTTCAGTTCGCTGGCAATTCTGAAAAGTCCTCCCCCCCCCCACAAAAAAATCAATTTCAGGTCCAACAAAAATACCATTTTTCACACTTTTCAAGTAACTCAAAAAAGTGAAAAGGAACGATTTGGGTGCAATGGAGCATTTCATGTCGAGAAAATCAAAATGTGTCTTTAGTTTGACCCTTTGAAACTATTTTCATCATATCCATGTCTAGACACGCCCCCGGCAATAAACAAAATTTGGAAACCAACAGTTATTTCATCCTAAGAAACTGAAATGTTTCCCTTCCGAAACGTTAAACATTCTGCTTATTTTGGGGGAGTATTTAAGTTAATTTTTCAAGAAGGCTGATAGAATGAGGCAGAACTGACAGGATTTGACTGGGATCACGCAGCCGGAGAGCTGGCAATAGGTCACAGAGCACCAGTGCTCTATCCATTAGGCCACACTGCCTACCATTTTCTTTCTCCAGCCCTGCGAGTCTTGGCTACTTAGGGTGTAAACATCCTGCAGGGAGAGTGTCTCTCCATATATTGATCATCTCTCACAGGTACCTGAAGCCCTACACTTCTGTGATTCTTGGCATAGGAACTGGCCAGGCTGCAAAGTCTCTAAGTCAGTGCTGGGCAACCTGTGGCCCATGGACCACACGTGGCCCACTGGAGCTCCATCTGTGACTTCCCCGTCTGCCTCCCCTTCCCCACACGCCTCCTCCTCACTGGGGCACCGGAGCCTCACACTTTCTGCCTTTCCCCCCTTCCTCCCAGAACTTTCAGAGGCCACGAATTGCCTGATTCGCACTCCGTCCCCACCCCTGCCCCTCCCGCCCAGAGCTGGAACGCCGCCAATCAGCTGTTTGCGGCGTTCCAAGCTCTGGGAGAGAGGAGAAGGAATCAGGCGATTCGCGGGCTCTGAAAGTGCAGGGAGGAAGGGAGAGACGCAGGGAAGAGCGGGGCTCCGGTGCCCCAGCTGTGCAGGAGGCACGTGGGGGAGAGGGGCAGACCAGGAGGGGCCACAGGACTGCAGGTGGATCCCCCAGTAGGCTGCTGTGACCCATTGAGGTGAAGGAGGGCCATGCATGCACGCTGCCCACTAGCCTAGGTTGCCCCTCACTCATTTAAATCATGCAAATATCATATTTTGGCCACACCCCTTAGGAGGCAGAGAGGAACTGGGAGATGGGGGAAGATATGCCACCTACCCGCATCCTTGACTCCTGGTCCCAACTCCTGGCTGGATTTTTCCTGAGCCCCCTTCCAGGCCACAAACCCACCTTCCGGTCTGGCCCCATTACCCTTGTCCATCACCCCACCCCGAGCTACAGCCCCATTCCTGACCCACCCACCATTCCTGGTTGGCCATCCCTACTCTAAGTGCCAAGATAGCAATTGATTCAGCTTTAATGCAGTTCTCCCAAAGCCGGGGAGATCGGACAGCAGACCAATGTGTACGGCTGGATGGGGGAGAAGAAACGGGCGGGAAGCAGTGCAGGCTAGTGGTTAGAGCACTGGGCTGACACTCTGGAGACCCGGATTTTAGTCCCAGCTCTGCCACCAGCCTGAGGGGTGACCTTGGTGTCTCTCCGTAGCCTGCGTGGGAGCTCTCTTGTGGGAAAGGGCTGTACAAAGAGCCAGACGCTAGGATGAGCAACGTCGCAGAAACATTCTTTGGAGAAACCTCCTTTCTCCCTGCAAAAGCCACAGGCCTGGCTCACCCGCACACGGGATGAATTGTGAGTGAGTTTGGCAGACAGGGAACAAATCCACGTCATTTTCGCTCCATTCTGGGTTTTTTAAAACATCGTTAAAAATGCCTGAAAAGGTTTCCGTTTCTAACACATGCCGCTTTTCGTTTGACCGGCTGTTTTTTAATCCATATTCCAAACTAGCACAGGAGGGGCTAAAAAAAGATTTGTTCCCAGTTTTCCAGCTCTGCCACGTAACCAAAAAAAAGTCAATTTTTAGCTCAGCTCAAGCCAGGGCATTTCTGATCCTGCCTTCCCGTCACAGGCATGGAGGCGACTGTCTTCTTCCCTCTCGCTTGGATTTGGGGGGGAGCTGACACCCTAAATCTAAGGGGACAGCTCAGCGTTAGAGCCAATCTGGGCAGATCGGAGCCTGCCCGGCCCCAAAGGCCCAGGGGACCCTTACCCCGAGAAAGGAGCGTCCCGTAGTTCTCCGGAACCATGTCTCTGTAAACGGGCCTCGGTGCAGGGTCCAGCAGAGCCCACTGGATCTCGGCAAAATACATCGGACCCGCCTCCAGCGTCCCAGGGACCTGGGAGGAGAAGGGTTTGAGCCTGAGGCAAACTAGAATCCTGCTCCAGGGCTCCAGCTGCTTCATACCCACCCTCCCCTCAGGCCAGCCTCACAGTCCCCCAGCTGCCTGTCCCCTCCCTCCAGCCCCACATACCCCACATCTCTGCCTCACCCTCCAGCTCACTCCTGCCCCTCCTAACTCCAGCCCCACATCCTCCAACTCAGCCATGCCCCTCCCTCCAGCCCCCCACTCCTGCACCCTCACTCCAGCCCCATACACCCCCCCAACTGCCTTAGCCCAGCCCCATACCCATCTCACCCGACCCTCCAGTTCACCCCTGCCCCACATTCCCCAGCTCAACCGTGCTCCCTCACTCCAGCCCCCCACCCCTACCCCCACTCTGACCCCATACATACACCCCAGCCCCCTCTCTCCAGCCCCACGTACCCCATCTCAGCCCCACCCTCCAGCTCACCCCTGCCCCTCTTAACCCCAGCCCCACATCCCCCCAGCAGTCTCAGCCCTGCCCGCCTGCAAACCCAGCCCCACACCTCCCAGTCCTGCCCCCTCACTCCAACCTCCCGCCCCGCCCCCTGACTGTGTGTCCGGGTTTGCACAGCGCCTAGCACTCCGGGCGCTCCCGTAATACCCCTAAAAAGCGGGGGGGCAGGGGCGGGCAGCGAGCGAGGCGCGGAGCCCTTACCTAGCGCTTTGCGGCGTGGGGGGGGAGGGGGGAGCTGAGCCCCCTGGCGACGCGGGGGAAACTGAGGCACGGAGCGGGCGCTGGGGAGGGACCCAGGCGTCCTGCCCCGCACCGGGCCCGGCAGCCCCAGCCGGCGCGGCGGGATCGGGCCCCGGGGCCGAGCCGAGCCGAGCCGCGCTGCGCACGCCGCTGACCCGGGAAGTTCAGCCCCCGCCGGGGTGAGTGGGGGCCGGGCAGAGCCCGGGGCGGCCCGGCACAGCGCCCCCGCCCCCATCGCTTCCCCGCCTGCCCCACACCGAGCCCGAGCGCCCCCCCCAGTCCACCGCCCCTCCAGCCCTGCCCCACATCCAGGCCTCCAACGCCCCCCCGACCCACACCCAGCTCCCAGTGCCCCCTCCTGCACCCCAACAATGCTTTGCTGCCCCCCATGCCTCTCCTGCCCCACACCCAGCTGCCTAATTCTGCTTCTGCCGCAGCTCCCCAACCCCCAGGCCTCTCCTACCCTACTTACAGCTGCCCCCCAAAAGCCTCTTCTGCGCCCCCTACAGAGCACGAATGTCCTTCCGGGCACAGGGACCCCAAAGTTCTCCCACCCCACTCTGCACATAGATCCCCCCATACTCCTCCTGCCCAATGCCCCTCCCATCCCACACAAACCCCACCCCACACACAGGTCCCCAGACACTCCTCCAGCACCCCCCACACTTTTCCCAACAGCCCCTCCCCCCACCCTTGCCTTAAATTCTGCTCCCAACCCCCATTCCCCCCACAAATTCAGCCCCCCCATTTCCCCTCCTGCCCCCATAATTCCCCCCACTGTCCCCAACATCCTTCATCCACCCCCAAGCCCACAGCCCCCCCCATGCTCTCCAAGAACACCCCCAACACCTACATCCTGGCCACTCACTGCCTGCCCCTCCCCCAAATCAGTGTCTTGCTCCATCTGGGTCTAGGGAAATTCTTCCTCATCCAGGCTGTCCAGTAACTTCCCTCTCTCCCATCACCTGCCTCATGCTCAGGCCTGGCCTGTCACAGCCCCCCCTGCCAAATCCGGGATCCTGAGAGGGCGCAGGGGGGCCATGCAAGCCCACCAAGTGGGGGTGTCTACACTGCACCCTTAGCTCAAGCCCTGCTCCCATCCACACACAAACCAGTTGGCCTCGAGTCTGCACGCACACCGAGCCTGGCCGGGATCCCAGGCCTCTGCGAGTGGGTGCAGCTCGGAGAACGGTGTCCGGCTGCCGTGTGGATGCAAGCCCTGGCATTCTGCAGTGTGGACGCAGCTCAAGCCACAGCCCTGCGTCACAAGAGTGGTGGACACATTCTCAGCTGGGAGACCCGAAGCCAGCTGGAAACACAAGTCACCGGAGCACACAGATCTGGGTTTAACCAAACTGTGTAGACACACTCAGTAAAGGCCGGTCTGCACTAGGAAAATCTATAATTGTCCCCAGCCATACTGTGGTGTAGACGCAGGGTCCATTGACAGAAGTTTTTCTGCTAGTATAGGAACCCCAACGCGCCAAGGGACGGTAGCTAAGCACTGTTGTGTC
This sequence comes from Pelodiscus sinensis, assembly GCF_052426305.1. Taxonomy (NCBI): domain Eukaryota; kingdom Metazoa; phylum Chordata; order Testudines; family Trionychidae; genus Pelodiscus; species Pelodiscus sinensis. The sequence goes on along the minus strand of NC_143069.1, from coordinate 30,082,444 downwards.
TCCACAGCAGGGTGGGGGTTGGCAACATCGCTGCAACAGGTCAGGGGTGTGGTTCTCCCCGCCCGGCCCCCCGCTCTCCCGCGGGCAACAGCTACATGGGATGCAAACTCTGGTCATCTAAAGAAGTGGGCTGTGCCCATGAAAGACTTTTGTTAGTCTAGAAAGTGCTACCAGACCATTTGTTGTTTTTCCATGTGTAGATGTGATTCATGCTCTTGTTTACTGGGGTAGCTAATTCCAGTCCCCTGCACACACAGGCTGCAGGTTAGAGCTGGGGAGCGGTTTTTGGTAAGCAAGCCGGGAGAGTGGGTGCATGGCGGGGGGGGGGGAACAAAGGGGATTGATAACAGCCCCCAGGGCCTGGTGGTTCAAAAGAACACTGCTAGAGCAGCGCAATGCATGCTTTGGTCAACTCTGGGGGTTGGGGGCATGACAGTCTGGGCAGAGCTGAGCCAGTTGCCCAGAGACTAAGTGTGATTGTGGGCTCCCCTGTGGGTAAATAGCTGATTTCTTGAAATATGCTGCCCAAAACTCTTTGCAACTTTGACACAAGTTGTCTCTGCTTGTCACAAAATATCCGGAGCAGCTGCTCGCTCTGCCAGCCAATCCCCACTCCTCCCCTTTCAGGCCCTCTGCTGAGCCAGGAAGAAAAAAACCCTAGTTTGAGGCCCTGCACCAGAACAACCCCCCAACTGACCTTTCCAGATTTCACCCCTTTGTTTGGTCCCGGTTTTTCTGGATCGGTCATCCACCTGAGAAAACAGCCGCTCGCCCCGCACCACAACCAGGAACGGCACAGTTTTGCCAGTATCATCCCGTCTACACTAGCTGCCGGCACAGTTTCAATGGTGAGGGATTAAATGCCTTCGTACCGTTCCATACTGGCAGCATTCGCCAGTGGAGACGTAACGTACCGCGCGGCTCTTATGGGCTGGGTGCAAAGCCAGAACAACTGTGTTTTGGCCTCCCCTCCGCTACAATCTCCTGAAGAGAGAAGTCGGGCAGCTACGTTGTTCTCCTTGGACCCGTATGTGAAGAATTATGATTTGCCAGCTGCGCTAATGTAGCTCTATCTGTTATTTATTGAGTGTGTTCCAGTAGCACCTGGGAGCCGCAGTGCAAGGCCAAGAAGGGATCTGGCACTGGAAATGCAGCCTCTTGGGGCGGAGGCCCCGTTTACAGCTCCATTTTGAACCCTATTGGCCATTTTTAAATCCATTCAGCGTGGCTCATGCTCATTTTATGCCTTTCTAGGTTGCTTATCCGGAATGGCGTGCGGTGGTCCAAGCCAAAGGCCTTGGAGAAGGCTGAGTCTATTACTGCCACGCCGGTACCGGTAGCGGCCGAACCGGAAATCTCATCAAGCCAAGACATAAAGCCAAGCTGGGTCTACATTGCCACTCCTAGCACTAACGCTTTAGTTGTTCAGGGGTGAGAAAAAAACATACACACCCAGCCAAAAGTTTTACCCTTCCTTTGGGGTGGATTTGTTTAATGGAGGGGACCTCTCCCTTGCCAATACAGAGTGATGAGGGGGAATATGATAGAGGTAAATAAAATCATGAGTGGTGTGGAGAGGGTGCATAAAGAAAAGTTATTTATTAGTTCCCAGAATAGAACTAGAGGACACTTCTTCACACTGCGCAGAGCCAACCTGTGGAACTCCTTGCCAGAGGAGGCTGTGAAGGCTAGGACTATAACAGAGAAGCTAGATAATGTCATGGAGGTTAGGTCCATAAAAGGCTATTAGCCAGGGGATAAAATGGTGTCCCTGGCCTCTGTTTGTCAGAGGCTGGAGAGGGATGGCAGGAGACAAATCGCTTGATCATTGTCTTCGGTCCACCCCTTCTGGGGCACCTGGTGCTGGCCACTGTCAGCTACTGGGCTAGATGGACCTTTGGTCTGACCCAGTAGGGCCGCTCTTATGCTCTTATGTTCTGATGCTGAATTATGGGCAGTGTAGACACACCCTTGTCTCCTCCAGAGGCTAGGGTTGCCAGACGGCTTCAACAAAAATACCGGACACACTTGCCTTAACCTCACAATCTACATTACATCTGATTTAGAAAACGCTGGACATTTCTATTTTCTCAATTTGTTTCCTGAACAGAAAGCTCAAATACCGGACTGTGGGGTGGGACACCTGGCAACCCTAGCAGAGGCAGGGGGAGGGTTTCTAGTTTTCACTTCCCAACATGGTCTGGCCTCGAAACAGCCCCGGGCTTTATTTGTATTTATATATTTTTAAAATGCTTGGTTCTGAAAAGCTCCAAAGCGAAACGATCTGGCCCCAAGGGAGATTTCTACCCCCCCCCCCCCCCCCCCGGCGCTCTGAGTCACTGAAAATGTTACAGATTGTGAATTGGAACCTCCCCCCCGAGGGACCCCCCCCCCAGGCGCTGCCCAGCTCCCCGGGGGGCTCCTGCGGGACCCAGGCGTCCGGGGCAGGGAGAGCGGCCTGGCGTCTGGCGGGGGAAGGGTTAACAACCATCGAGCTGGCAGCGGCCGCGGCGCAGAGCGGAGCTGCCGGGGGAGGAGAGGCCGAGCCGGGCCGGGCCAGGCACCTTCCTGCGCCCCGCAGTCCAGCGCGCGATGCGCGGTGAGCGCCGGGGAACGAGGGGCTGCAGCTGGGGAGGTGGGGGGCTGAGAGCTGCAGGTGGGGGGGGGGCTGCAGGAGGGGGCTGGGGCTGCAGCTGGGGGGCTGCAGCTGGAGGGGGGGCTGCAGCTGGGGAGGTGGGGGGCAGGAGGGGGCTGGGGCTGCAGCTGGGGAGGTGGGTGGCTGGGGGCTGCAGGAGGGGGCTGGGGGCTGCAGGGGGAGGGGGCTGGGGCTGCAGCTGGGGAGGTGGGGGGCTGGGGGCTGCAGGAGGGGGCTGGGGCTGCAGCTGGGGAGGTGGGTGGCTGGGGGCTGCAGGAGGGGGCTGGGGCTGCAGCTGGGGGGCTGGGGGCTGCAGGAGGGGGCTGGGGCTGCAGCTGGGGAGGTGGGTGGCTGGAGGCTGCAGGAGGGGGCTGGGGCTGCAGCTGGGGAGGTGGGGGACTGGGGGCTGCAGGAGGGGGGCTGGGGGCTGCAGGAGGGGAGCTTGGGGGTCTGAAGGCTGCAGGAGGGGGCTGCTGCTGAGAAAGTGGGGGGCTGGGGCTGCAGCTGGGGAGGTGGGGGCTGGGGGCTGCAGGAGGGGGCTGGGGTTGCAGCTTGAGGGGCTGGGGGCTGCTGCTGGGGAGGTGGGGGACTGGGGAACGAGGGGCTGCAGAGAGGAGGGGGCCGGGGGCTGCAGTTTAGGAGTCTGAGGTCTGTATGTGGAGAGGCTGGGGGCTGGGACTGGGGCTTGGACTGGGGGTGGCAGGAGGGGAGGAGTGGGGTTGGGGCTGCAGCTTGGGGGGCTGGGAGCTGAGGTGGATGGGCAGGGGCTGGGGCTTGGACGAGGAGTGTCAAGAGGGGAGGAGGGGGCTGCAGCTTAGGAGAGTTGGAGGATTGGGGGGGCTGAGGGGCTGCAGGAGGGGAGGTTGAGGGCTGAGGGGCTTGAGGAAGGGGGCTGGGGACTGCAGTTGGGGCTGGGGACTGCAGCTGGGAAAGGGGGGCTCAGAGGCTGCAGTTTGGGGGGTGGCTCGGGGCTGCAGGAGGGGCGGTTGGGAGCTGAGGGGGCTGCAGGGAGGGGGATGGAACTGGCACCCAGGTGGAGGAGAGGTAGGAGCTGCAGCTGAGGAGCCCTGGAGCAGAGTGCGCGGACACAGTTCAGGAGCAGCGTTCCCTGTAAGCTGATCACTCCTGTGACCAGAAGACACTCAAATGCCGCCCAGCTGATTAGCTGAGCACCCAAACCTAGGTTTTGTCTTTCTGTGGGTGGTGCACACTTGAAGATGCCTCGGTGCACATCAAATTATTCCACCCCTGGATGGTAAAGATTAGTGGGAACATTGCTCAGGCGCTGTCTCGGAACGTTTGATCTTACCCCCATGTTTTCCCCCAGCAGGGTTTCCTGTTGTGCGCGCCTGCGGATGTGACCACAGACGGACCTGGAGGGAAAGACAACACCTGAGAGTAAACAGGTGAGCCAGGAGTTAGACCAAGTAGGAGGCTTTCAGGGGACCATGGGGATCCCAGCAAAGCGCTCTGGAGCTCCTCTAGCAGATAACTAAAGCTGGACCATATTTTTTAAACAGAATTTTTTTCCCAGCAAATAACACAGATTCTGTGAGGTGGAAAACGCTTCCCAGATTCATGTCTGATTGCAGGTTTTGGACGGGAAAAATAGAAACAAAAAGCCCTCCCCAAAAGCCTAGTTATTTCCTCAGGACGTTTTCTGCATGAATTTCCGACTGCAATGACATTTCAATTAGGATCTGCCATCCATTTTACTTTTAGAAGGCAAATGCACTAGGTAGGTTTTTTAATTCAAAAAAATCTTGACCCATCATTTTTTGGATGGATTGAAAGATTTTACTTGACTAAAACCAATTATTGTTCGGACTTTAGCAACTTTTTTTTTAAACAAAAATCATTGGCGGGTTGATCCAAAAACTATTTGTTTTTCCCCAGTTTTTTTGGAACTGCCAGCTGTTCACACAGCTCTGGGGGGCTGGTTCTGTCAGCACCTGAGCGCTCCTCCCTCGTGGGGGGATCCAGTCTTACCAATCCCTACTACTCCTGGCCTTTCCCTGGGGGCACTGAGACCTAAGCAGGACTGGAGCCCCCGCACTAGGGGAAGGCTGGGAGTGTCTCCTTCTGAGCCCTGTTATGGTTTGGGGACTCAACTCACCAATGGCAGGGTCTGGGCATATCTGAGAATCCGTGTCAAAACCTAGTTGTGGGCCGTCAGGCCTAGTGGTTGGAGCTGGAGTCCAGAAACAGACAAGGAGCAGATCAGAGCAGGTTTGAAAGGGGGCTGGAAGGCAAGACTGGGGCAGGAGCATAAGGTTCAAAGCAAGGGCCTGCTGGCTCCCCTCATCCAGAGAGCTTGGCCAGACATCGAGCAGTTCTGCTGGTGCTCAGAATATTGAGTCGGCCAGGAAACAGCTGATCTAGGCTCAGCTGCCAGCAGTGTTCCGTGTACACTGGGCGCTTGTGCAGCCGCACGGGGGAGATTCCAGTGCCACCCAGCTGATGAGGTGAGCGCCCGCAGCTGGGTTTTGTGTTTCTACTGGTGGTGCACATCCGCACATGCCTCAATGCGCATAAAATTAGTCCGCACTCGGATGGAAAAAATTAGAGGAAATATTGGCTTGTTCTTGTTCCTGAGAATCAGACTCTTGAGCCTCTGTTAATAATACTGCATAGTGCTTTCCATCCACAGATCTCAAAGCCCTGGATGAAGGAGCTCAGTAGCGTAAGCCCCATTGTCCAAGTGGGGAAACTGAGGCACGGAGCTGGATGGCCGCCCAGGAGGTCAGGGCTGGGAATAGAAGCCAGATTCCAACTGTTCTATCTGCTAGGCCACCCTGCCTCTCAGCAGAAATGGGGCAGCAGGGGAAGGTTTGGGGAGCAAGCTCCCCCCAGCTAAGAGCAATTCACAGCTGGATTCTCTGTCCTCACAGGGAGCAGGAGGAGTGGGATCCCTGAAGCTGCCTGGGAGGATCCAAAAGGAACAGTTCTGGGACTGAAGCCGAATTGCAGGCAGAGTTGCCGAAGGATTGGCCGCACCCACAACCCCTGGCTACAGGAGACCCCCTCTGGCCGCGCCCATGGGCGAGAAGGCCAACACGTGCCCATATTGTGGCAAAGGCTTCCGGCGCACCTCTCACCTGACCCGGCATCTGGGCACCCACTCGGGGGGACAGCAGCGCCTCTCCACCTGCAGCCACCGCAGCAAGGGCCCCGCCCTGGCGCTGCAGCCGGCGGCGGCGGGTGAGCGCCCCTACACCTGCACCCACTGCGGGAAAACCTTCGGGCGCAGCGCCCACCTGGCCCGGCACCAGGAGACCCACTCCGGCGAGCGCCCCTACAAGTGCACCTACTGCGGGAAAGCCTTCGGGCGCAACGCCCACCTGACCCGGCATCACGGCACCCACACCGGCGAGCGACCCTACCAATGCGGCATCTGCGGCAGAGCCTTCACCCGTGACGCCCACCTGACCCGGCACCAGCTCACCCACACCGGCGAGAAGCCCTTCGCGTGCGGCGTCTGCGGCAAAGCCTTCACCCGCAGCGCCCACCTGGCCCGGCACCAGGGCATCCACACCGGCGAGAAGCCCTTCGCGTGCGGCGTCTGCGGCAAAGGCTTCACCCGCGAGGCCCACCTGGCCCGGCACCGGGCCACTCATACCGGCGAGCGCCCCTACAAGTGCGCCAACTGCGGGAAGGGCTTCGGAGCCACCTCCCACCTCCTTCGCCACCAGCGGACCCACCAGGAGTAGCTGCCCCCAGCGCCCTTTCCGGTTCCCGTACCGCCACCCTCTGGGTTCCCTCTCCCTTTGGGGAACTGAGAGGTTGCCAGCTGCTGTTTCCCTTCCTGCTGAGACACTCCGCTCCCCTGGAGGGCTTGGGGCTCAGGGGGGTGCCAGCTGCTCAGCCACCCCCGCCCAGAGTGCGCCTCCCTCAAGGAAGGGTGTGGGAACTTAGAAGGTACCAGTTCACACGCTGCCACCCTCTGGGGTATTCCTCCTGCAGAGGGAGCTGGTGCCCGTGCTGACACACACTGAAGTACCCCATCTCCCTTGGGCTGGGCCTAGGAACCAAGGAGGGGGGGTGGCATTTCCTATGCCCGCAGCCGTGCAGCGACTGTACAGGAGGATTTGGGCCAGAATTGGGCTCTGGGCATTCTTGGGGGCCTGGATGGCGACGCGGCCCACCTGGGGAGCATGCAGGGTCACTGGCGCTGTGGCCGCTCTGCCCCTGCGACAATCCAGCCATATCCAAAGCCTCGTCCGGACAGGAAATTGGCTGAAACAGCCGCCCCAGGTGGGCGCGCTCTTATGCGGGAAATGGAACTCGGTCCTGAGACAATTGCTCTGCCCCCAAAGCCACACCCTGGCAGCAGGCCCAGACGCCATCCGCTCTGCCAGGCTGGTCACAGGCACTAGCCCCCTCCGTTCTTGGCAGTTTTCACCTCACCCCTTCCCAGCAGGGCACGCTGGCCGAAGGGTGCTGGTCCGGGAAGAAACAAGCCGGCTAGGTCCAGGGTAGCTCCGTTAGCCAGTGTGGAGTCATTAGTCTGGAACAGTTGGGCCAGGCAGCTTCGCACAGTGTAGACATGGTGTGAGAGCGTACAGCCAGCGTGCCAGGACAAGAACAGTGTGTGTGTGTGTGTGTGTGTCTGTCTGTCTGTCTGTGTCCATGTGAGAGAAACCTCCTGGAGTGTGTGTGTGAAACCTCATGTGTGTCCGAGCAAGAGAGAAACCTCCTATAGTGTCGGGGTGTGTGTTGTGGGTATGAAACATATGTGTGTGTGTGTGTGTGTGTGTAATGTCATCTGTATGACTCTTTCTCCCACATGTCCATGTGAGTGTGAAACAACATATGCATGTGCGAAGCCTCCTTGTGTGTCCATGTGCGTGTGAAACCTCATCTGTATGTCTGTCCATCCATGGGGGGGTAACTTCCTCTGTCCATAGGAGTGTGTGTGTGTGTGTGTGTGTGTGTGTGTGTGTGTGTGTGTGTGATAATTCCATGAGGGAGTGTGTATGTCTCTCTGTGAGTGTGTGCCTGAAACCTCGTATGTGTGAGAAACTTCCTGCCATGTGTGCAGGTGTGGGGATGCAAATCCTGTGTGTGTAAATTTCCTTTTGTGTGTGTGTGTCAGGAACACCTTCGACGTGTGTGTGAAACCTTATGTATGTGTGAAACCTCGTCCAGTGTATGTATGTGAAATCTCTTGTGCGAGAAACCTCCCAAGTTTGTGTGTGTGAGAGAGAGAGAGAGAGAGAAACCTCCCAAGTTTCTGTGTGTGTGTGTGTGTGTGAGAGAGAGAAAGAGAGAAACCTCCCAAGTGTGTGTGTGTGAGAGAGAGAGAGAGAGAGAGAGAGAAACCTCCCAAGTTTGCGTGTGCTGTGAAATCTCTGTGTATATGAGAGAAACTGCCTCCTGTGTTTTTGGGTGACGTCGGGTTGCCAGCATTGGCTGGACATGTTCCTGGAGGTTTTATCACATGACACGATCTTTAGTTAAAGATCTATCTTTATGTCCCCAGACTCCAGGACAGTCCAGGTGGGGGCAGAAGAAAGGCAATGTGCAGTGGGGGGGGGGGGGGGGGAGAGGGGAGAAGGGGGAGGAAATGTTGGCAGCCTGAAGGAGGGGAGGGAGATCACAGGGACAGGAGGATAATGGAGTCATCCCATCACCGAAAAATGATAGATTGGAATTGGGAAAAGGTTCTGAAAAGGACATGGGCTGCCTATGGGGAGAAATTAATAAAACTGGGACTTTTCAACTTGGAGAAGGGACGACGAATGGGAGATCTGATAGAGGGCTATAAAATGACTGGCTTGAGGAAAGGAGATAAGGGAGTGTTATTTGCTCCTTATAACACAAGAACTAGGGGGTCACCCAATGAAATTAATAGGCAGCAGGTTTAAAACCAACACAAGGAAGAATTTCTTCACACAGTGCACAGTCGACCTGTGGAACTCCTTGCCACAGGGTGTTGTGAAGGCTAAGACTTTAACAGGGTTCAAAAAAGAGCTAGATAGATTCATGGAGGTTAGGTCCATCAATGGCTATTGGCCAGGATGGGGAGGAATGGTGTCCCTAGCCTCTGTTTGTCAGAGGCTCGGAATGGATGACAGAAGGATCATTCCCCTCTGGGGCACCTGGCATTGGCCACTGTCAGAAGGCAGGACACTGAGCTAGATGGACCTTTGGTCTGACCCAGTGTGTCTGTTCTTATGGGTGAGCAGTAGAGGGTCGCAGGGGATATAGGGGTCAGGAGGAAATGCTGAGGCGGGGCAGGAGGAGGACAGGGAAGTTGAGGGGGCAGGGAGATATGGGGTATAGGAGGAGAAAAGGGTGTGGGGAAACAGGATATAAGGGGTTGCAATGGGGAAATGTGAAGGGCTGGGGTGGGGTCGCGGGCAGGAGGAGCATCTGAAAGGCGGGGGTGGAGGGACAGGAGAGGGATGGGGACTGAGGAGGTTGCAGAAGGATGAGGGGCTGGAGGGAGAGCTCAGGATGACAGATGGGGGGCAGGGAGGGCTCAGGGAGACATGGGAGTGGAGGGCAGGAGGATGTGGGGAGTGGGAGGAGGCTGAGGTGAGTGAGTGCCAAGGGGGGGCAGGAAGAAACCTGTATGGCTGCAAAGGAAAAGGCAGGAAAACCAGGGGAGGAGGGAGACGGCATGCCAGCTGGGGTGGGGAGAGAGGCAGCCCCTGACTCTAGGGGATGCAGTGGAATCGGGGGTGGGGAGCATTCCGGGCTGAATCCAGAGACTTTCACACCCATTGGGTGCTGGTGCTTTCCCCAGCCAAGCCCGGAACCACAAGGTGGTTTTCCTTTTCCCCCGGTGATTATTTTTTGACAAATCTGACTTGCCAGCCAGGCAGGGGAACTTGGCCCCTCGGAGCTGGCGGCGTCTCCAATCCCCTTCCAGCAGCTCCCAGCCCCCTCTCGGGATACCTTCATGGCCAGTCCTCCGGTGTGCGCCTCAGCAAAGGAGCAGGTGGCATGCCCATGCAGCAGGGTAGAACTGGCATCCCTGCGGGAGTGTCCTGGGTGATGCTGTGCCTCATGGAGAGCTGGTCTGAAGGAGGAGGATGCTGACTGTGGGGCAGCTCCATGGGCTACCGCAGGAGATCTAGGACCCTGTGGACAACTGCTGGTGGAGGATGTGTCAGCAGCAGGAGCAGCGGCCGCTCTGTCTCAAGGCAGCTCAGGGCTCCCCTCCAGTTTAGGCCGCCTGGGGGATACTGGGATTCGCTCCTGTACATGGCAGCTGCTACAGCGGACACAGAGCGCGGGGAGGGAAGGAGATCACGAAGGCCAAACTCAGCCGCGGGAACACGGCCACTCTCCTCCCCAGAATTCTGCACCACATTGGGCCAGGAGGCACAAGGGAGCCACAGCCAGAGCATCCTGGCTCGCTTTGTGCCGTGTCCAGGGGGTTGAGCTGGCTGGGCCCTCGCTCGGTGTCAGGGCGAGTTGGTTCCCAGTGTGTTGAATTGAGGGTGGAGGGCGAGGCAGTGCCGGGGACTTCACCGCGGTTGTCTTCGGTAGGTGGCATAATTAACGGCCCCAGGCGACTGGCTGAAACGGAGTGGCCTGCAGGGGAACCTTTCTTTTCCCATGCCCTCCTGCTCCCTGCTTTCCTGGTGCTGTGTTTTTTCAGCTGTCCTCTTTTCTAATCGTGCTGATGATGTCTGTCTCGGTCTGAAATAAAGGTGCTCTTTGCACAACATGCCTTGTAGCCCCATGGTCCCTGGGCTAGATACCCCGCAGGCATCCCTCCAGGCAGCATCTCCAGCAGAGATGAGGGCTGCAACCTCCCTGCCCGGCAGCACCACAGCAGCTGAGAAATCCAGCAAGCCAGCTGGGGAATGGGAGATTTCCCCTCAGGAAGAGGCGAGGTTGCACAGATGCCGATGGAGGGTGGCGTCCTCAGCCCAGTTTGGCGGGGGCAGGTGATGAACATGCACTAGCCATAGAAAATAGCCCCAGGCCCTAGAGGGTCTCCCTTGTGCTGTATGCTCATTAGGAACAACAGGGCAACATCAAATAGCTGTGTGCTGCTTTGAGCTCTGTGCACAACAGCTCGCCCTTAATAATGTCCCTTTGAAAACTCTCTTTAGTTGTGTTTCCTCTTTGTCTTGCTTCCCGTGAGACCTGATCTACCAGCTCTCTGAGTTTACTACAATCTGCCTTCCTGAAATCCATTGTCTCTATTTTGCTGTTCGCCCTCCTGCCATTCCTTAGAATCACAAACTCGATTTCATGATCGCTTTCAACCAAGCTGCCTTCCACTTTCAAATTTTGGACCAGGGTACATACTGGAGAAGAGGGAGTGGGCTGACCCATTGTGTACAGAGGGGAGAAGAAGTGGGCTAGCCCAATGTTGGGAGTGGGCTGACCCATTGTGAACAGAGGGAAGAGGAAGCAGGCTAGCCCATTGCTGGGAGTGGGGGAGAGAGGGCTGACCCATTGTGTACAGAGGGGAGGGGAAGTGGGCTAGCCCATTGCTGGGAGGAGGGGAGTGGTCATTGCTGGAAGGGCAGAGTGGGCTGACCCATTGTGTACAGAGGGGAGGGGAAGCGGGCTAGCTCATTGCTGGGAGGGGGGGAGTGGTCATTGCTGGAAGGGCAGAGTGGGCTGACCCATTGTGAACAGAGGGAAGGGGAAGCGGGCCAGCTCTTTGCTGAGAGGGGGGATGCAGGCTGACCTACTGCACAAGGAAGGAGGGGGGGAGTGGGCCGACCCATTGTGTACAGAAGGGGAGGAGGGGGCAGGCAGTGTCACCCTGAACTGCTGGGCTCTTTCTGCTGCCACTACTACCCCCCATGTGGGAATTCAGGGGTGGGCAAATACAGGCCTGCAGGCCAGATTCGGTCCGCTAGGGTTAGCCCCTGGCAGGCCCCTGCTATCGTATTTACTTATGCCTCCGCAGTTACAGGTGATTGCAGATCCTCTTGGCCGTGGATCGCCATGCCTGGTCAATGGGAGCTGTGGGAAGTGATATCCCAGGCTGCGCTGCTTCCCGCTGCTCCCATTGGCCAGGAACGGTGACCTGTGGCCAATAGGAACTGCGATCACCGGTATGTGTGGCCATGCAGGTAAATAGAGCGGCAGCAGCCTGCCAAGGGCTAATCCTGGCAAACTGATGCCATTTTATTGCCCACTCCTGTGTTAGCTGCTCCTTCTCTCCTCCATCCCTTCCCCTTCATAAACCTGCTGCACCTCTGGCAGGGGCGGACTGGCCCGGCAGGATACCAGGAATTTCCCGGTGGGTCGTTGTGTCCACACGGTGTTGCCCCTCATTTGCAGCGTCTGCGCTGTTTGCGGCTCACAGAGCCCAACCCGCCACCTGCGCCGTGTGCCGGACATGATGCAGGGGGCGGGGTTTGAGGGGCACGCAGGAGTGACGTCATGGGCAGGGCTGTTCTCAATAGGGTTGCCAGATGGTTTCAACAAAAATATCGGACATGCTTGCTATTACGTCACAATCTGCATTACATCCTATTTAGAAAATACCGGACAGTTCTATTTTCTCGGTTTGTTTCCCGAATAGAAAGCTCAAATACTGGACTAAAATGCAGGACAATGTAGCACTTTAAAGACTAACAAGATGGTTTATTAGATGATGAGCTTTCGTGGGCCAGACCCACTTCCTCAGATCAAATAATGGAAGAAAACAGTCACAACCATATATACCAAAGGATACAATTAAAAAAATGAACACACATGAAAAGGACAAATCACATTGCAGAACAGAAGGGGGATGTGGGGAGGGGGGAAGGAAGGTGAATGCCAGTGAGTTAATGATATTAACTCATTAACTCACTGGCATTCACCTTCCTTCCCCCTCGCCACATCCCCCTTCTGTTCTGTAATGTGATTTGTCCTTTTCATGTGTGTTCATTTTTTTTAATTGTATCCTTTGGTATATATGGTTGTGACTGTTTTCTTCCATTATTTGATCTGAGGAAGTGGGTCTGGCCCACGAAAGCTCATCATCTAATAAACCATCTTGTTAGTCTTTAAAGTGCTACATTGTCCTGCATTTTGCTTCAGCTACCCCAGACTAACACGGCTACATCTCTACCACTATTCCAAATACTGGACTGTCCGGTTCAAAACCGGACACTTGGCAATCCTAGTTCTCAAGCCATTTCCCGGGCCTATTTTGATTGCCAATACACTCCTGACCTCTGGGGGGCGGGCAGGGCAAAAGAAACAACCAGGGCTGGTGGAGAAAGTAGCTGGGCCCTTCCCCTGTGAACAGTGCCAGGAGGGATTGTGGTAGATGCAAGGGGAGGGAGGGCAAATCTCAGCATGACACGGGGCCCAACAATGCAGGGTGCAAAGTCTGCCAGTGGGCTGAAGTGACCTCCCCCCACGCCACAGGACTGGGCCCAGCACGGCCAATCCCTCCGTGGACTCAGCCCCGTGACCTAGCCATGGGGCAGTTCAAAGGGCGCTTGGCTCAGGCTCTCAGCAAACTCCGGCAGCGTTACTGGGTTAGTCACACTTCGCTGCAATGCGCTCAGGGTCGGCAAGTCCAGCCAGTGGCGCTGGATCAGCTCACGTTTCTAGGTTTCCTGCCCAGCCTTAATGCAGTAAAAACTGACTCCTCCAGCCCCCCAAAAAGCTGAGCCTCTGGAGAGCAAAGGGGAGCCCTCTCCAACCTGCACCCCATCCTCCATGGACTGCATCCACACCTGGGGGTAACACTGAGCTCATGGGCATCACGAGGCCTGGGGGCTGAGCTGTAGGGTGTAATGGTTTAGCAGCACCTCGGGTGGGGAGCTCTGGCAGTAAAATACCACTGACCCTCCCCTTCCCCCTGCACTTTGGCAGCTGGAACAGAATTACAAACTCCCCTACCCCTGCCCATCAGCTCTTAACCCTTCCCTGGAAGCTTTTGTGACTTCCCTTTGCTGCCCCCTGCTTGGGTCTCTGAAGCGTCAGAGGGCCCTTCCCCCACCTTACTGCCCTGGGACAGGTTCTGCAGCACCCCCCACATTCCCCCAGCTGCCATTGAGAGCTCCTGGCCACAGCTTTAGGGCACCAGATATTTCCCCCTGAAAGGCTTTTGTCCAGAAGAGCTCCTGTCCCTGGTTCAACGTCAGGAGCTTGGGGCATCTTTTCGGAGACAAACCCTGGTGCTTGGTTATTTGCAGGATCCAGGCTAGCAGCCTAGCCTGGGGGCAGAGAGCTGGTGGAGCTGCATTCTTTTGCAGCCCTCTCAATCCCCATCCTTCCTCTGTCTGGTCAGCCCCTGCCCTTCAGACCTTCCTCCTGCTCCTGCTCCTGACTCCACCTCAACCCTCCACATTTCCTGATTGCGACCTCCCCCATATCCTGCCGACCCACAGCCCCTCCATCCCCATATCTCCCTGCCCCCTCAACCTCTCTGCCTTCCTCCTGCCCAAAGACTTGTGGTTGAAAGCCATCCAATCGTAACCATTTCAAGGGCTGGCGGATCCTCCTTCTCTCTGTGTGTGCCAAATAAATGGTCAGAGAGACACATCCAAACAGAAACAAAAAACAGGACTATGTAGCACTTAAAAGACTAACAAGATGGTTTATTAAGTGATGAGCTTTCATGGGCCAGATCCACTGCCTCAGATCAAATAGTGGAAGAAAATTGTCACAACCATATATACCAAAGGATACAATCATAAAATGACCACATATGAAAAGGACTTCTGTTCTGAAATTTGATTTGTCCTTTTCATATGTGTTCATTTTTTTGATTGTATCCTTTGGTATATATGGTTGTGACAATTTTCTTCCACTATTTGATCTGAGGAAGTGGGTCTGGCCCATGAAAGCTCATCATCTAATAAACCATCTTGTTAGTCTTTTAAGTGCTACATAGTCCTGTTTTTTGTTTCAGCTACATCGGACTAACACGGCTACATTTCTATCACATCCAAACAGAGACATGTAAGAGTTAGACCTTATTGAGGGAGAACAAAAGGTTGTTTATATAATATTATATACAGGCAGTCCCTGGGTTACGTACAAGATAGGGACTGTAGGTTTGTTCTTAAGTTGAATTTGCATGTAAGTCGGAACTGGTACATATTGTAGGGGAAACTCTAGCCAAACATTTCTCCAGAGCTCAGTTTTATTCTCCCACACCTCACTTCCCTTAGTCCTTTATTCTCAAGCTGAGGTGTCTGCTGAGAAAAGCCGCTCTGCGTCTCCCTGGTCTGCTGGGGGAGCGGGGGTTCTCTTCACGTCTCCCTGGTCTGCTGGGGGGAAGCAGCTAGTGTGGGGTTGCCTCACCACATTTGTAAGTAGGGATCCGATGTAAGTTGGATCCGTGTAACCCGGGGACTGCCTGTATTGTAGTTCAATCTGATGTTAGGCCATTTCAAAGTTGTCAGAGCCTTAGTCTTAAGAGAGAATTAGTTATTTTATACTAGCTATAGCTGAAGGGTATAACCACTCAGGGTATGTCCACACTACGTGCTTATTTCGGACTAAGCTATTTCGGAATAAAAACTCCCAAAATAACTATTTTGAAATAGCACATCTACCCTACAGGGAAGCCTCAAAATTAGTCTGAGGCAGGCTCCCCTCATGTGGATGCGCTACCTTGATTTAAGCCCCGGGAAGCACTGGGGAGTAATTACTTTGAATGGCCCTGGGGAAGAGCTATTTTGACATAGCAGCAGTGGAGTGTCCACACTACATCTATTTCGAAATAGGCGTTATTCCTCGTGAAATGAGGGTTTATTATTCTGGAATAAGAAGCCTGGTATTTCAAAATAATGGGCTTACTGTGTGGATGCTCACCCTCCTATTTCAAAATAATGCCGTAGTGTAGACATGCCCTCAGGTTTTCAGTTGCTTACTTAATACAGTAGACTTCTGGTAATCCAGCACCTTTGGAACCTAGGTGGTGCCGGATTATTGGATATGCTGGAGTATCGGGAGGTACTCCGGGGGGGCGGGGGCTGTGACGGGTCTGCCAGGACCCGCACTGCATCTGGGGGGGTGGGCGGGGAATGGCACAGCGAGGGGCGAACCCTCCGCCGTTTTGCAGGAAGGCAGGGAAAGCCCCGCGACACTGCTGAGAGTTTCCAGGAGAGGAGCGGGCTCTCCACCCCCCAGACTGCCGTAGTTATCGCTGAGCAGGGGGGTGAGGGGCGGCGCTGTGGGACCAACCTGGCAGCACCCCAGCTGCTCTGCTGCTTGTCAGTTTCAGCAGCGGCAGCGGCAGACTCGGAGAAGCGGCGGAAACTGATGAGCGGCGGACAAGTGGCAGAGCAGAGCAGCTGGGGTGCTGCCGGGTTGGTCCCGCAGCGCCGCCACTCACCCTCCTGCTAGGTGCCCAGCAGCACCCCAGCTGCTTTGCTCCACGGCTTCCCCAAGTCCACCGCTAGTCAGTTTCAGCAGCGGCAATTGGAGTTTTACTGTAATATGAAATGTTCAAGATAAGGGGATTCTTTAGAAATCTACCTTTTTTCAGCTAACATCAAAAGGGGATAAGCTTCCCGAGCCATAAAACCTGTAAATGCGGTTTTCATAACTATTCCTTTGCTCCAGCTTTCCATACTATACAACTTCCCCCGCCCCCGCCGCTAGGGTTTAAAACATGTATAAATGCATTAGTTATTGCAGTCTGTGGGTTTTGCATACCATATTTAAGGTGAGGTTGTAATTGCAAGTTGAAAGGATTACAATCTAAAGTGGAATAGTTAAAAAAGAAATGACCAACAAAAGTTGGTTTTTATCAAAACCCACAACACAGCTGCCTGTGATAAGCTATCAAGGTCTTATCCCAAGCCACAGCCTTTGCAAAACATTTGTTTTAGAAAAGTCCCACCTTTAGAAGAATGTAAATATGCATATGAATGCTACTAGAGCCATAAACTTGCTTGTAGACATTCATTTCATTCTGGTGTCTTTGCAAGAAAAAAAACTTTGTTTTAAACCTATTTAAAGCCTGCTAGGCATGTTCTTATTGGAATTATTTTCTTTCAGGAACACTATAAAGTCTTGAGTCTTGGAATGTTAAGGAGACCATGGATAGCTGGACATTGTTTTGTAGAAGATGTTGATTGTGTCTAAACAAAGCCTGCTTCCTCTCTGTTACTCTGTATGTTCCTTAAAGACGTGATGTTTATTTGCAAATATTTTGTATCTAGGTGGAAATTTATTTTCATAACTTCCAAATCCCATGGCTAGGGAACAAGATTGGGATCAGCTCTGTCCCCTGCCTTCCCGATCATGCCACCATGTAGTGAGACGCCCTGCCTCAGTTTCCCCAACAGTGTTCCAGCTTGTTCTAATCATTGAACTGGCTGAGTCCCCCCTCCCCGCCCACCTGAGGCAGGTCACTATAAAAGTTGTACAGAGGCCTGTTCTTTAAGGTGTCTGGGATAATAAAAGCCCAGCTCAGCTTCTGGCATCTAATTGTTGATCAATGCCAGCAAAAGTTGGAAGCCATTAGACTGGCCAAGAACCTGAGCTTCTTAATTTAAAAGGATGGTGCTAAAGGGCGTAGAGGGTTTCTGCTAACGTCCCCAGATAGTATGGCCATGAGATGAGAGATGGGAGGGGACAATTATGGTTAAAATCACCCGAGTTTGTTTCACTTAGTGTTGGCAGGACAAGGTTGCTCTTGAGAGGTGAAACTTTTTGACTAAAGCTTTGGCCTGGAAAAATGCCGGTTCAAAACATTTAGCAAATTTGTGTCCACTTGTCTCGGTTGAAAAAACAAAACAGCAACCTCTATTTCAAAAAAGCCAAAAGATTTTGATTTTCATGGCTTTCCACCCATCTCCTGGAGTCCTCCTGGACCAAACCTTCATCATCCAGCACCTAAAAGAACAGACCAGGACCAAGCAAGGTTACATAATGACACCTTCACCACCCAGTCCATAGACTCTGGCTAAATCCCTGGGAAGAGAGGGTTGAAATGCTCCATGTGTCATTTCTCCTTGCTTTTTCCTTGTACCCATCCCCCTTCCTCCTGCAAAGTGGCTGATCCAAACCATGTGCTGGGCTGTCTGGATCTTTTAGGGTTGCCAGGTGTGCGGTTTTGAATCAGACAGTCCAGTATTTGAGCTTTCTGTTCGGGAAACAAATTGAGACAATAGAAATGAGAAAATAGAAATGGCCGGTGTTTTCTAGCTAAGATGTAATGCAGATTGTGATGTAATGTCAAGTGAATCCGGTATTTTTGTTGAAACCACCTGGCAACCCTAGGATCGTTGTGGTTCTTTTCTCTTCCTTTCTAGTGGCTGTTTTGTCCTAAAAGAAGCAGGGCGGGACATCAGCACCAAAGGAGCAGCCTGGCCTGGAAAAAAACAAACCAACCAGTCCTCCCCCGGCCTGCTTAGGAATCCAGACCTGCACCCTGCCAGCCTCTCTCTCTCTCTCTCTCTCTCTCTCTCTCTCAAGCTCCCCCAACCCAGAGAGCATGCTGGGTGTTGTAGTCCAGGGTAGACCAGCACAATGAGCAACACCATGTGCTTGGAAACCAACCCCGAAACGGGATAGGCCTAAAAAAAAATGTGTTTTTTCCCCCTAATAAACTCTGGCAGGCTCATACGCAGGAATTTCTGTGTGTGTGTGTGTGTGTGTGTGGGAGGGAGGGTGCTTTTTTGTAAATGTGGACCGCAAGGGTGTGAATGATCTCTCCAAGGTCCCCCAGGTAAGTGAGGAAATCAGCCCTAGCCTTCCACCGGTCCACCAGAGCATGGGGAGAGGGAGGCGCGCCACTCCTGGCTTTCCCTGGCTGGCCAGAGCATGCTTACTTGGGGGATCATGGGGGTGTTTTCTCACTCTTTGTACACACCCTGCCTGTCTGGTACTTGCCTTCTGCTTTCTGAACCTTTTTACGGATAACCTCTTATACTGTTTTCTGCAGGCCTGAGGACTAGACATTTCTTTTTCTTTTTAAATGAAAACTGATTCTTTCATGTTTGCAGCAGCTGGAGGGGAACACAGACAAGTCTAAATCTGGTAAGACTCATGATAAAGTCACAGGACTGAATAGCGATGTACAAGGCAGAAAATATCTTGGGCTTTTGCTGGCGGGAGGGTCAGTGTAAATTTTCTCCAGAAATCAGTGACTTTCTGTTAAAAAACCACAACCAAGTTTGTGCCCATTCAAAACTGACTTTATTTTTGAGAGTGGAACAGCGGAAAAGAAAGAGTTACTCACCCAGTGCAGTACCATCTATTCTTCGAGATGTATGTCCCCGTGGGTGCTCCACTGAAGATGGTGTCGGGCTCGTCCCAGCGCCGCAGTTTGGAGATTTTTCGCTAGCAGCAGCCCTGCCGGACAGCACATGCGCACTCACCATCTCGCGCCGTTCGTGCCCTTTTGCGGAGCGCGGTCTAGCTCCGACAGTCCCTCCTAGCTGGAAATATCTGAAAGACAAAGATGCTGGTTTCGAAGCAGGGAGCAGGGCGGGTCGTGGAGCATCCACAGGAACACACATCTCGAAGAACAGATGTTACTGCACTGGGTGAGTAAATCTTTCTTCTTCGTCGAGTAGTGTCCCCATGGGTGCCCCACTGAAGATGAGTACATAGCAGTGGTCCAGTGCTAGTGATGTGCTGCGGATTCGAGGTCTCTGTGCTGTGGATAGAACAGTCTGGGCCACTGCAGAATTGGTTCTTAGCATGCTTGCGAGGGCGTAATGCTTGGCAAAAGTCAAGGTAGAGGACCAGGTAGGTGCATGGCATATGTCCTGTAATGGTACACTCTTGAGAAAGGCCGTGGAGGTTGCCATCATTCTAGCTAAATGGGCCCTTGGTCTGTGATAGCGGTTTATTGCGCAAGGAGTAACATTGTGTGATGCAGGATACCATGAGGTTGGAGATACGCTGTGCGGAAAGCTGCTGGCCTTTTGAATGCTCCGCTATCGATAACAGAAGAGGCCACGATTTACGAAAGGCGCGTGTTCTTTCTAGATAAAAGGCAAACGCTCTCCTGACATCCAGCGAATGTAAGCACATGTCTTCCATGGTGGAATGCAGTTTCGGGTAAAAGGTAGGTAGGCTTATAGGTTCGTTTATGTGAAAAGACGAGTTCACTTTTGGCAAAAAGGCGAAGGCGAAGCGTTACTCCCTGCTCGGTGAATAGCGTGTATGGGGGATCAGCAGAAAGTGCTGCCAGTTCACTCACCCGTTGTGCGGAGGTAATGGCAAGCAGGAATGTCACCTTCATAGTGAGCATGTGGAGTTCGCATGTTGCCACTGGCTCGAAGGGGGGACGAGTTTAAGTGTCCAGGACTAGACCTAGGTCCCATGTCTCCGGAGGAGGTCTGTGGGAGGGATACAGGTTTGTGAGACCTTTCAGAAATCTTTTGGTTAACGAGTGAGCGAAGATTGAATAGCCATTGATGGGAGGTCGAAAGGTGGATATCATCGCCAAGTGGATCTTAACGGAGGATATAATATAAATAATAATGGAGATTGCCTATTTCTTAGAACTGGAAGGGGCCTTGAAAGGTCATTGAGTCCAGTCCCCTGCCTTCTCAGCAGGACTAAATACCATCCCTGATGGATTTTTGCCCCAAATGGCCTCCGCAAGGATTGAACTCACAACACTGGGTTTAGCAGGCCAATGCTCAAACCACTGAGCTATCCTTCCTCCCTATAGCATCAGGCCTTCCATCTTTAGATGCAGGATATAGGCAAGTATTTGTTGGATAGGTATATAAAGAGTATCGACGCCTCTTGCCGCACACCACAACTGAAATTGACGCCATTTGTGAAGATAGGTCTTTGGAGTGGTCTGGCGTCTACTGTGTATGAGGATATCTTTCACTGCCTGAGAACAAGTCACTTCGGGACTTTGGAGCCAGCTAGGAGCCATGTGGTGAGGTGTAGGCGGTCAATGTGAGGATGGATGACCACACCGTGTTGCTGTGAAAGCAAGTTGTGCAGATCCAACAGTTGTCGTGGCTAGGATATGGATATCTGTGATAACTGGGGCAGCCACGTTTGTTGGGGCCAAAATGGTGCTATCACTGTCACTCTCGCCCCGTCCATTGCTATTTTCTGTAGTACTCGTGGGATGAGTGGAATCGGGGGGAAAGCGTACAGCAGGCGGTGCTGCCCCTAGTCGATGAGGAAGGCTTCCCTCTGGGAATCTGTGCCGATGCCCGCCCTTGAGCAATAGCGGTGACACTTTTGGTTGTACCGGGTGGCGAAGAGGTCTATAGTGGGGTATCCCCAGTGCTCTAAGAGTTTGCGGACAACGTCGTTGGGCAGTTCCCACTCGTGTTGTGGGGGAAAAGTCCAGCTGAGGGCAATGGCAATAGGGTTGTTCTTGCCAGGAAGGTACGCTGCGGTAAGGGTGATCCCATGTTGAATAGCCCAATTCCATAAGCGGATGGACTCAGCGCAGAGGGATCGGGATTGGGCGCCTCCCTGACGATTGATGTAATAATTGGTGCATATGTTATTGGTGAGGATCTGTACTGTGGTACCTCGTATGATGCGTAGAAAGTGTTTGCAAGCGTTGAACACCACCCACAGTTTGAGAAAGTTTATGTGCTGCAGGGACTCCTGAGGTGTCCACAGGCCCTGAGCATGATAGTCCCCCAACCAATTAAAGATGCATCTGTGGTGAGCTGTGCAACTGGTTTCGGGCCGTGGAAAAGAACGCCTGTTAGGATATTCTCGGGGGTGTGCCACCACGCTAATGAGTCTCTGACATGTTTGGGGATAACGACTGACTTGTGCATGCTCTGGATGCCTGGTGTATATACTGTGAGTACCCAATGTTGAAGTCACCGTAAATGGAGCCTTGCGTGAAGAACAACATAAGTAGTGGCAGCCATGTGTCCTAGCAATTGCAGGCAGGTAAGTATGGGAGTCTTGGGAGCGATGAGTAAGATGTTTACCAGATCTTGGATGGTATGAAACGTGTCTAGGGGTAAGTATGTTCTCACGGCTATCGAATCCAGCCTCGCTCCGATGAACTCGAAAGATTGCAAGGGCATCATGGAGGATTTTGCTAGGTTGATAATGAGCCCTAGGGTTTCAAGCACTGCCCTGGTTGTGTTGACCGCCGACATGGCTTCGTTTAGGGTGAGGGCCTTCAGTAGACAATCATCCAGATAGGGAAAAATCGTGATGCCAAGATGTTGAAGGTAGGCAGCGACGACCGCTAGGGTCTTGGAGAATACTCTGGGCGCTGCCGAGAGGCTGAACGGTAGCACAGCAAAGCTTCTTTGTGCTGCCAGCTAGGGCATTTACATCACAAAGGAAATCACAACCTGTTGTGGCTCTTGGAGCTTTCACAGCATTTAATCTGTTTGCAGTTTTTACTCATTCTATAGTGTACATGGCATGTTACAGGAAAATGTGCAATCTTTGTTTACAACACTACTTAGCCACATTAAACTTTGCATAGAGTGTAACTCTTTCTTTATGCTTACAGTTTTCCTGTACCTTCATTAAACAACTTGGACTAAAATGGTCTTACCAAACCAATTTGTTTTAAACCTACAAACAAGATTACTGGACCTTGAAAACTTCATATTATTTACACTATATATATATATATCTACACACAGATACACATACATTCTCTGTGAACCTTTCTTACACTATTTCTACATAGCTGTACAACAGTTACATTCCCTTTTTATTCAATGGGGTAGTTCAGTTCCAATAGAACCCCCTCCCTTTAGAGTTCTTTTAGCAGTCTCTCTAATCAAATGTTCAGATTTGAGTCAAATCTGCCTGGATTATTTACAGACATTCCTTTGGAAAAAGGGCCCATTTTTCCTTCAGAATGACTGTAAAGAAACCACAGTTTTCTATCTACACCATTTTAGCATTTGCACAACTGCTCAATTCTCTCCATTCTCTGCAGAGTTTAAATTCTCTGTTTTTTTTAAACACTTTCTTATCTCTAAAATAAAAACTGGCCTTGTTTCAGCTATTACTCTTGTAAGGATGTTTTAAGGGTTTAGATTTCCAGTACTTACTGCCTTTTCCTCAGTTCTACCACAAGGCTTTCAATCTTATCTGTTATCTGCCTGCTTGTCTGGGCCTGATCCTGTTTTCCATTTCTGCCTGCTTGTCTGGGCCTGATCCTGTTTTCCTTGCTAAATGGAAAGTGGCTCCTTTCCACAGACTCAGGCTTTGTCCCATTCTTTACAGAACTGCACCCACAACTCCTCAGGATTTCCCCAATCCTCTTCTAACATTTCTCTATCCAATTTTGGGTTGCCCCAACCTTCCTGGGCAAACCCTTTCTCTATACCACTAAAGTCCATGTCTATCATGACAGGCTTCATGTTGCTGTATGTGAACCAGTAGCACAATCCTGCCGACTACGCCAATTCTGTCAGCCAACGGTCAGGGCAGTGTGTGCGTGTGTGTTACACCCAAGTCTTCAACTGCTGAGACACAAAGTCTCGTTGCAGTGGGCAGCCTAGGAGGCTGGAGGGCACCCCGAAAAATAGTTTAACGTCTGTGACTTTACTGCTAGGACCGGGGTCCCATCGCAGAGGGCAGCCAACAGGCTCTCAGACGCCCCAAGTTTATAGGAAGAGCTTATTACACCTTAGATTTCAGCTGCTAGAATTCGTAATTCCTTCGCAGCGGGCAGCCTTGGGGAAACACTGAAAGGTGCCCCAGTGGATTGTGTCACC
This sequence comes from Pelodiscus sinensis, assembly GCF_052426305.1. Classification (NCBI taxonomy): domain Eukaryota; kingdom Metazoa; phylum Chordata; order Testudines; family Trionychidae; genus Pelodiscus; species Pelodiscus sinensis. The sequence continues at coordinate 30,059,230 of NC_143069.1, read as the reverse complement.
TGGGTGTGACACAAATCCAAACGCCCAAGCTCTCCCTATATCTGTCCCTAATGACCGGCTGAAGTTCTTTTAAATTGTGCTTGGTTCTGTTACAGCAACTGAAGGAGTCCGGTTAAAGCTTAAACAGTTACAGGTTTATTGAGGAAGCTTATAAATCATATAGTTGCAATGGCTATTGTTCTATTTCTTAACTACTAGCAAAATATAGATCTTAAAAATGGTTACAAAGAAGATAAAGATAGAAAAATAGAAATAATGGTACCAAGTAACAGCTTACTTTTTCTATGTGTACACTTAAGACAGAGGACCACATCCAGGTACAATTTTTACCCCCTTCTGTGCCTCTCGACTCCAGCATGTCAGGCCAGGGCCGGTCCCTCAATTCCTAGGAAAGACGAAAATACGAGGTGGGCGTCCCCATGGAACCTCGGGAGGTCAAACACCTAACCCGACCAGCAGGTAGAGGGTAGAATGACACTCAAAAGAGAGTGTGTTGCTGTACCACCTTTATACTCATGGGGTCACGTATTTCTCTTTCTTATCTGTAATACCAAATGATGCTGGTCTGTCTTTTGTGAGACCAGTTCTTACAAGGGAGTTGTGAACTTAATTTACACTTGTAAGAGAGAATTGAGATGATTAAATTTGAAGTACTGGGGATTCTTTTCTCAGTGGGAAATTCCTCTCCCAGGGACTGTGTGTGTGTTCGAATCAACATGGGTGCCAGCCGGGGCAGTTCTCGCAGCCTCGAGGCCAGCTTATCGACTTAATCGCTCTCTCTCCACATATCTGTTTTTTTTTTCAGCTTCTCAGGATCAGATGAGCCAGCATAGACTATGCTGATTTTACTGCTCCTTCTCTGTCCTGTATGCTTCAGAGAGGCAAATAAGATAGATGAGATGGGGGGGAGGGGGGGCGGGGGCGGTCTGTCTGGCTACAGAGAGGACCCTGACTGCACAGCTCTTTCCAGTAAGGCAAGTCGGAGCCATGTTGCAGGGACTCCCCTGGCCCTTCCAGGGACACATCCCCCCAGGAAGCCAGGGGCACAAAACGCTGGGCACCCTCCTCGTCAGGGCCCGAGATCAAAGCCCTCCTGGAGTTGTGGGCTAAGTAGGAGGCTCTTTAGCTACCACAGTCCAGGCACAGGAACACGGACATATATGCCAGAATGGCTGACGGCCTGGGCAGGAAAGGCCACCACCCCTGCACGCCACCGCAGGGCCAAGGTGAAGGAGCTGAGGCAGGGGTACGTCAGGGCCCGTGAGCGTAGCTCTCGCTTTGGGGAAAGGGCACACTCCTGTGCCTACTATGAGGGCCTGGACAGGATCCTGGGGGCAGGGGAATCCTTGCCTCCGGTGGTGTTTTAGATGCTGCTTGTAATGATTAGAACTAGGAGCACTGGCTGTTGGGAATCTGGAAGCACAGGAAACAGGAAGGAGGGGGGAGGAGATGGGCCAGGCCTGAGTGAGAGCTACAGAGGGGAGCAGCAGCAGCTTTGTAAAGAGCTTTCATCTTTGTTAAATAAAGGCCTGTTGAAGTTTGTTAGCACCTTGCTTGCATAATACAACACCTCCCCAGTGGCTTGTGGAGTCTGGCTTGGAGACTCCTGTGCAGCAGCGGCCGCAACTCCAGCCAGAGGACCCAGAGCTCCAAGAGGAGGAGGAGGAGGACAGCACCCGAAGCACCCAGGAACCAGATGCCCAGATGCAGGAGGCCTCCCAGGCAACTTCGGACACCGGGGAGGGAACATCAGGTGCATGCTTTGAGGGTCCAACATATGCAGGGCAGGACAGGCAGGAGCTAAGTGGATGGTGCAGTGCTGTGACATGTCATGCTGATCACAGCCTGGGGGAAGGAGGGTACACCCATGGCTGCCCTCAGAGAGGGCCGTCCTACCCCTGCACCCGCACGACTGCTAGGCACCACCTACTCCTGGCAGGCAGTGATACCAGGTGCAGGCATGGGTTGGGGATGCTGGGATTGCCTCACAGCTGCAGGCCTCTCAGTACTCCACAGGAACCCCAACCGTGGCCTGACACTTGTCTGTGCTGCTCAGCCATGGGGTATGTGGGGAGAGGGAGGGGGCAGGATAGTGGCCTGCACACCTTCTGGGCTCCAGGGAGGCCGTGGCTGCTGGCCAGGCCACACCATGCCTTACTGTGAGACCCACATGAGCATCCTCTGACCCTAGGACAGGCACTGCCTGTTGAGAAGAAGGAGGGCAGGCCCTCTCAGGGAAAGTGTGAGCATGCATGACTGAGAACTTTTCCCTCTTGCCCTGCACAGCCGGACCAGCTGACCAGGAGGGGGGCCCCACACCTGCCCCACCAGTCGGGGCTGCCAGCACATCACGGTCCTGCAATGGATGCAGGACTCAATGGATAGGAGGATGGAGGCAGAGGCCGAGTGGCGCAGGTGCTTGCTGCAGGAATATGCCCAGCAGTGCACTGATAATTCCTCTGTGATCCAGGAGGTCATGGCCTTCCCCGGTCCTTTGTCTGGTCCTGCTCCTCCCGCTCAACCTGCCCCCACCTCAGCCCCTGCCCCCCCGAACTCCTGCCTTCCCTCAACCTCTGCCCCCCCCAGCCCCTGCCATCCCATACCCATGTACAGCCCCACCTCCTGTGCAGCCCCTACTGTCCCACCCCGCACACGCAGCCGGGTGCGAGAAGGCCTCCGCAGCCGAACTGCCAGGCAGCCCCCTCAGCCCTGAGCCTCCCTCCCCTCTTCCAGGTTGACATTCCCCCTTCCCACCTGTGAGAGTCACTGAGGGAAGCACTTTATTTTGTTTACAAAGAGTTTATTTTCTCTGAACAAAAGAGTTTTTTATTTTCTCTGAACATAAGAGCTTTATATTTTAGTTTTTCAAAAAAGCAACAGTGCAATAAACTGTACAAATGTTTTCACCAACACCTGTCTTTGTTCTCAGTGTGTGATGAATGAGTCCAATGTGTGAATGTGGGGCCAGGAGGGGTTTTGGGGAGGAAAGCACCGGGGGCATGGGGCAATTCCACATTTGGAAGGCCCTGGGAAACATCATTGGCCTCCATGGGAGAACTGCTCCCTCAGGGTATGTCTACACTACCACCCTAGTTCGAACTAGGGTGGTAATGTAGTCAACCGGAGTTGCAAATGAAGCCTGGGATTTGAATTTCCTGGGCTTCATTTGCATGTTGCCGGGCGCCGCCATTTTTAAATGTCCGCTAGTTTGGACTCCGTGCCCGCGGCTACACGCGGCACCGACTAGGTAGTTCGGACTAGGCTTCCTATTCCAAACTACCTGTACTCCTCGTGGGCTTCTCGAATGCGCAAGCCTAGCTGGTGGGCTTGCCTAATGGCAGCTGTCCGGGGCTGCTCAAAGTGCCTCCCCTCCACGTCAGCCCGGGTCCCCCACGCAGGAAGGAAAGCCTCCCCTTTTCTCTCCACCAGGTTGTGCAGCACACAGCATGCTGCAACCACATCGGGGATGTTGTGTTCCCCCACGTCCAGCCGAGTGAGCAGGCATCTAAACCTGCCCTTCAGACGGCCACCGGCGCACTCCACCTGGAAGCGAGCCCGATTCAGGTGGGAGTTAATTGTTCCCTGCTCATATCCAGGTGGCCGGTGTAGGACTTCATGAGCCAGGGCATAAGCGAGTAGGCTGCATCGGTCACGATGCATGTAGGCATCTGCACATCCCTGACTGCAGAGTACCCCAGCCTGCAGCCTGCGGTACAGGTAGGAGTTCCAGAATACGCGGGCATCATGTGCCTGGCCTGGCCACCCAACACAAATGTCTGTGAATTGTCCCTGGGGGTCAACCAGGGCCTGCAGCACCATGGAAAAGTATCCCTTTCTATTAATATACTGTGCTGCTCGATGAGGGGTGCACGGCTCGGAAAGTGCATCCCGTCGAGTGCTCCACCGCAGTTCGGAAAACCCAGCCCTGCAAATCTGGCCAAGATCACTATGTCGATCCGCGTAATGCAGTCCAGATGCTCTTTGTCGACAGAAGCTCTGTCGATGCGACAAAACTTCTGTTGACAAAAGCCTGTAGTCTAGACATACCCCCTCTGATTTTTGTTGTGTCGACTTTTGGGTGTGGACATAAGTTTTGTCAACAAAATTTGGTAGTGTAGCCAGACCCCGAGTTCTGGACAGCTCGGCTGTGCATGCTCAAAACCCCTTCAGCCCCAGCACAGTGACAGGAGGGTAGGGAATAAAAGCTGCTTTTTCTGCTGACAGAATAATGGTGCTGTCTTCTCTTTATGACTGCCCCTCCCCCTGGAGTGCAGGTGCAGGGGGATTTGTCCAGGGGAACACAGCCATTGAAATGCAAAGAGAAGGACAATCCTCCGCTGCCCCTGGAAGGCAAATGACAACTCCCACACCTTGCTGCTCCCCCTACCCCTCCCCCAGCGAGGGAAGCCAGGGCAATGTGTAGATCTTCCTGTGAAAGGGGCTTGTTGAAAAGACAAGTCAGCCCAGCCCACCCTGGGCAAACACTGGGGTGCTGAGGGAGGGTGTTTGGGAATGCGTGTGACCCAGGCTGTGCAGAAGCAGATCTTAGCTGGGTGTGATCTTAGCATGCTCCGAGAGATGGATAACCCTAAGGCCTGGCAGCTCTTGCACTCATGAGACTGAGCCACATCCCCCCCAGCATGATGCAGCCTTCAGCTGTGGTCTTGGTGTAAATGAGAGAATTGGGCAGCAGCTCCCCATAACCCCACATTCGATAAGGGGCTGGAATCCCAGGCACTTGTGAAGGTGGCACCTTAACTCCGCTCCCCAGCTAGTGCCTGGATGACTAGCCTCTGCTGGGAATGGCTTTCAATGTGCCCACTTTGTTGCATGCCAGCCATGTTCAAGCACATCAGGACTATGGCAGAATCCTGTCTGACAGCCGTGTGTTTCCTGGACCTGCAGAAACCTGGCGTCAGTGTGAATGCGCCAGTCATTCACTGGATGAACTGAACTTTCTGCATGGGGAGGGGGAGGGGAGTTCCTCCCCACCTCTCTGGGCACTGGGGTGTGCAACTCAGGTGGGGCAATGAGGGGATAGAGTCCAACTTGACCCAAAGAGGCCATGTGTCACCAAGCTGTGGGGGAGTCACTAGACCCTACAGCCTCCCCTCTCTCCCCAGCAGTCAGATGTGACTTTCAGCCAGCAGCTAGAACAAAAGTTGACAGGGATGCAGCTTAGAACACACTTGTCAGCACATAAACCAGAAGCAGTCCCTACAATCCATCTTTGGGAGAGGGTCCCCATGTAGATAAATCTCTGTAATATTATCACTCTCATATAACTTTGTATTAAGATATATCTTTGTTAAGTGTTCTTATAGAATCTCTGTAACATTTCTCCTATAACTTTGTATTAAGAGAAACTTTCCTTTTTATATATATAGATCTTTGTAAGAGAAAATGTCTTTTGAGCTCTCCCCTTTCCTTGATTGTCCTGTTGAAATGAATGAGGTGTGAATGGAGAATAAAAGGTGAGTACCTCTAGCAGCAGTCCCAAGGGTGGAGAAGGTCTGGGAGCCAGATCCAAGACAATACCTGTAAAGTGAGCTCATTAAGAAGACTGGACATACAGACTCCTTGGGAGTCAAGCAGCAAGTGCCTGCCCTTCAAAGAGCTCTCTTTGAAGCAGCATTAAGAAAGGCAAAGTGATGACTAATTGGCTGCATGAGAGGGATAGATATGAGGCATCTTTCAGAGGGACCCCGGGTTTTCATCTTGTCAACATGGGAGCATGGATCCAGATAGGCAGAAGGGGCTCCACCTCTCCCCCATCTAACTCACTTGGCCAGTGCAGTTAGGGGGAGCAACTTTTGGTAACAAGACAGGGTGTGCTTGTGTGTGAGAGGGTATGTCTACACTTGCCCCCTACTTCGAAGTAGGGAGGCAAATGAAGCATACCGAAGTTGCAAATCAAGCCCGGGATTTAAATATCCCACGCTTGATTTGCATGTTCCCGGCCGGTCGCCATTTTAGAAATTCACTAGCCCGGAGTAACTGCCCGCGTCTACACGCGGCAGTGAAACGGGAGTCCGATTTAAAGCCCTAACTCGAATTAGCTGGTATTCCTCCTGCAGTGAGGTTTACCAGCTAATTCAAGTTAGGGCTTTAAATCAGAATTCCATTTGGAGTGTCTGGATCAACAGGTTCCCATGCTGTAGCCTTCTTAAATTAGGAGCAATCCCAAAAATCCAGGGGCCTGATGGGGTAACTCTCTTGGCCCCTGGTCAAGCCAAAAAGGGGTCTGAGGAAAACTTCTTGTGGGAAGTGTGTAGTTGGTCAAAAGCTTCTCAGATCCCTCCCCTGGTCTTCTAGAGAGATTATATTCATTTTCAAATTTCTGTGAACCCCAGGGGCTCTGAGAGACTGTCCTAAACCAGATGGACTGCTGAAAGGGCCACTTCACACCTCTGCCTGGATGAAACAGAGCCCATCCCCCCCACTAAACTAATTTTCCCTTCCAGATATGCTCCTCACAGCTCTTTGGCTACCACCTCTATTCTAGCAGTGTTGCCTGGTGGAGAGAGGATCAGCCCAACCCAGGGGCACACAGGAGAGTGGAGGAGGACACAGATGGTCGCTGAGCGGTGCTGAGTTATCCCCAGGAACACCTCGCCCTGCCCCTACCGCTTTTTCAAAGAACAACGGAAGTCTGCTGTCCAAAAACTTTGTTAATTCAGAGTGAAGTACAAGCAGCAGGGCCTCGGGTGCTTCCAGAATGGCAAGTGCACCTCGATTTCTGGGCTTAATCTAGGGAACCTCTCTGAGTCAAGTTTAGAGGCCCGTGATGGGCAGGAGCTCAGATATGGTTCCTTGTGGCCTTAAACTGTCTGGTCCACATCCTCAGCGGCTGAAATCAAAGAGGCACCTAAATCTCTTGGAGGGCCTGGGCCCGTGAAACCATGGAGCCCAGGACAGGCAGAGTTACTGCACAATGCATTGAAGCCCAAGAAATGCACAGTGAAGAGATCAACCTTCCCTGCCATGTAACCTGAACTCTGCTCTCTTTGAATGGGACCCCAGCCTCCCTGTAACAGACAGCACAGCCTTCTGCCTTTCCAGATGATATGGGGGATGGAGGGACACAGCACATAGGGTAAACACAGGCTGGTCCCCTCAGAGTCCTTTCCAGCCCTATTAGTTGATCAGACCCATTCCACTTCCTGTTTTATCAGATGTATCTTTACAATCTGTAGCCCAGTTAGCATCTGGGGGAGGCTGCAGCAACCTCCTCCCCCAGCACTTCCTTCCTGTTTGCTTGGACATTCCTGGCTGCTGGAGATATCCCTCCATTGTATCTTCCCTCTGTTAACTGGCCTTCTCTGCCCACAGCCTGACTATGAGGTCCCAGTGAATACAGACAATAAGAATATAAGAACATAAGAATGGCCATACTGGGTCAGACCAACGATCCATCCAGCCCATTATCCTGTCTGCCAACAGTGGCCAATGCCAGATGCCCCAGAGGGAGGGAACACAACAGGTAATCCTCACATGATCCCTCCCCTGTCACCCACTTCCAGAGAAGCAGAGGCTAGGGACACCTTTCCTACCCATCCTGGCTAATAGCCATTGACAAACCTAACCTCCAGGAATCTGTCTAGCTCTTTTTTGAACCCTGTTAAAGTCCTAGCCTTCACCACATAGAATCATAGAGCTGGAAGAGACCTCAGAAGGTCATCAAGTCCAGCCCCCTGCCCAAGGCAGGACCAATCCCAAAGGAGTTCCACAGGTTGTGCGCTGAGGGAAGAAAAACTTCCTTTTGTTTGTTTTAAACCTGCTGCCTATTCATTTCATTTGGTGACCCCTAGTTCTTATATTGTAGAAATAAGTAAATAACTTTTCCTATTCAATTTTTCCACACCAGTCATGATTTTATAGACCTCTATCAAATCCCCCCCTTAGTCGCCTCTTTTCTAAGCTAAAAAGTCCAAGTCTTTTTAATCGCCCGTTCCAAACTCCTCATCATTTTTGTTGTCCTTTTCTGGAGAGGTGGACAATGTTGCTGAAGTAATATCCCCCATAAGCTGAGCACTTGGATGACCATCTAGGAGAGATTTGAATGCCGCCCAGCTAAGTAGCAGAGCCCCCAGACGCCGACTGTCAGCAGCATGTGTTTCTACTGGTGGTGCTCATCTGCACATGCTTTTGTGCACATGACAAAATGGATTCTGTACAAAATTTCTGGAAAAAATTAGAGGGGACATTGGTGCCAAGTTAGTTTGACTCAGCACCCCCGTCACTGGATGGTAGGAGACAATGTCAGAACATGTCATCCCTTAGCATGCAGTAGCATCTAGGCGTGGCTTAGGGAGCCCCAGCTGGTGGCACCTGGTCTACATTTGAACCGCTTCATAAAGCTGATAGATCTTCTCATCCTTACCCTCTAAAAGCTTCCCAGTCATGCATCCTGGTATGCTGGCGTAACTGCCACCTGATGGCTACAAATCCTGACAGCAAGAATAGAGCACTGAGTAGAACAGTGTTGCCTCGAGGATAGAAGACTAGAGTGAAGAGGCCAATATTTTCATCCCAGGTCTGCTGCTTTGTGACCTTGGGCAAGTCCCACCTCCCTTCTCCATGCCTCAGTTTCTCCAGCTGTGCCATGGGGATCATGAGACTGAATTGCCTTGTGTAGTGCTTTGAGACCTACATATGATGAGCACTAGGGATTACAATTTGCAGTGTGGCTCTGTCGCTGGATCAGTCCCTGGGTAGTAGAGACAAGACGGGTGAGATATTATCTTTCATCAGACCAGCTTTTGGGGCTGAGAGGAACAAGTGTTGAGCACACACAGAACTTGTCTTCAAGTCCATTGTCTGCACTCGCAGACGCTGGTACAAAATGAGGGATTATTGCACTGGTTTAAATTCACCCTCTGGTTATACTGAAAAATCCTTTCCCATGTACGGCAATATTCCCTGTAACATTTTCCATCCATGTGCAGATGTTTCCATCCATGTGCAGAATGATTTTTATATGCACCAAGGCATGTGCACCACCAGTAGAAACACAAAACCTAGCTGTGGATGAGTAGCCACATAAGCACACAGCTTATGGGGAACACTGGAGCTGAGATGTTTGGAAAAGGAGACCAGTGGTGTCTGGTTTTTAAAAGCTCAGAGACTGGATGTTCCATGAAGTCAGCTAGGCACTTTGCTGTTGCTAGCGATTTTTACATGGGAGGTGCTCAAGACATGACACGGGTGAGTAGCAACAGACAATGTTAAGAGAGCAAACAGCGCTTCGGTGATAAGCCTCTCCAGTGTCTTGGGGTATGTCTACACTACCCCGCTAGTTCGAACTAGCGGGGTAATGTATGCATACCGCACTTGCTAATGAAGCCCGGGATTTGAATTTCCCAGGCTTCATTAGCATAAGCGGGGAGCCGCCATTTTTAAATCCCCGCTGCTTCGAACCCCGTTCAGCGCGGCTACACGGGGCTCGAACTAGGTAGTTCGGACTAGGTTCCTATTCCGAACTACCGTTACTCCTCGTGAAACGAGGTGTACCGGTAGTTCGGAATAGGCACCCTAGTCCGAACTACCTAGTTCGAGCCCCGTGTAGCCGCGCTGCACGGGGTTCGAAGCAGCAGGGATTTAAAAATGGCGGCTCCCCGCTTATGCTAATGAAGCCTGGGAAATTCAAATCCCGGGCTTCATTAGCAAGTGCGGTATGCATACATTACCCCGCTAGTTCGAACTAGCGGGGTAGTGTAGACATACCCTTGGTCTTTGCAGTAAGGCATCTCAGATCAAACAGTGAACCATCCAAACGGTATCTGATGTAAATACCAAGATAAAAGTTTCTGACAGCATGCATGAGGACTTGAGTGAGGAACAGGTTAAAAAGCACCAGGGTAAGTATGCAGCCCTGCTTCACGCCACTGGAGATGTTAAATTTCTCAGATGGTACACCATCCAAGAGTACCGCTCCTGTCATGTCATCGTGAAACAGCTTGATGAGCAAGATGAACTTCAGTGGGCAACCCAGCTTCCTGAGGATGATCCACAATGCATCTCTATTAACCGTGTTGAATGCCTTTGTCAGATCAATGAAGACAGAGTAGAGGTTCTTATTCTGCTCAAGGCATTTTTCTTGCACCTGTCTCATTACGAAGATCATATCGACAGTACTGTGATTAGGGCAGAAGCCACATTGTGACTTGGGGAGACTCACTTCTGAAACTGTCGAAGTCAGCCTGTTCAAGATGATACAGGCAAGGATTTTCCTGGCAACGGAAAGCAGTGAGATACCTTTATAGTTCCTGCAGTTGGCTCTTGCACCCTTATTCTTGTACAGAGCAACTATCATGGCATCACAGAGGTCAGATGGCATTTCTTCCTCTTCCCAAATACTGGTTAAGACATTATGAAAAACCTTAAGTGACTCCTCATTAAATGCCTTATACAGTTCTGCGGGAATTCCATCCTTGCCAGATGCCTTGCCGCAACTCATCTGCCTGATGACCTTTCTAAGTTGGTCAGTAAATGGAGGATCTCCCAGATCTTCAAGGGTTGGCTTCTGAGGAATCTGTTCCAGTGCTGACTGAATGACTGATGATGGACGATTCAGGAGCTAACTGAAATACTCTTTCCATCGGTTATTAATGCCAGCCTTATCCCTAATCAACGTGGCTCCGTCTGCAGACAAGAAGGGGGCAAAGCCAAACTGAGAAGGATCAAAGACTGACTTGATAGAACTGAAGAACTCCTCTGGGTTATTTAAGTCAGCATAATGTTGCACCTCTTCAGCTTTTTTTTTCCCACCACTGATCGTGCATTTTGCAGATTTCTCAATGAGCCTGGGCCTGGAGGGACTTAAACCTGTCTTTCATAGAGATGGAACCTGGGTCATTCTGCCACTCCATAAATGCCTTGTTCTTCTTGGCAAGCAGGTCCTCAATAGCACTGTTGTTCTCATCAAACCAATCTTGATGATTGTGTTTCTTGGGACCAAGCACTGACTTCGCTGTCTCCATCACCATTTCTCTAAACTGGCTCCACTTCTGAATTGGACCTCCAATCAATGGTCCGTTGGCAGTCAACTTTTCATCAAGGCTTCACTGGAACTTGCGCAGATGAGAAGGCTGCTGGAGTCCGGCAATGTTAAAGGCTATTCAGATAAGCTATGGGTGCTTTGGGTGATGCTGAGCAATGTGTATTTTTAAAATGGTGCAAACAAGCCTATGGTCAGTCCAGCACTCTGCTCCTCGCATGGCTCTGGTGATAAGGACATCCTGAATATCATGCTGACGAACAATGACATAATCTATCACATGCCATTGTTTCGATCTAGGGTGCATCCAGGTGATCTTGTATTTGTTTGCCATCCTGAACACTGTGTTCGTGATGAGGAGGTCATATTCTGCACATTTGCTCAACAGCAATAAGCTGTTGCTGTTCATCTTTCCAATGCCATGTTTCCCTAACACTCTCTCCCATTGACTGTTGTCGCAGCCAACTCGGGTGTTGAAGTCTCCCGACAAGATCAACTTGTCGTTGGCTGGTACTGAGCACAGAACGGAACTGAGATTGGTGTAGAACTGTTCAATTGTCTCCTCTGTGCTGTTCGTGGTGGGAGCGTATGCACTGATGATTATTGCTTACCGCTTATGACTAAGGGGTAGGCGTAGCTTCATGAGCCTCTCGTTAATACTGACAGGCAGGTCCAAAAGTTGTTTCATCAGACTAGTCTTGACGGCCAGGCCGACTCCATGAATCCTATCCTCATTCTGCGCTTTCCCTTTCCAGAAGAAGATATAACCACTAGCTAGTTCAGTGAGAAATCCTTCTTCAGCAAGCCTGGTTTCACTCAAGGCAGCGATATCAATACCATAGTGTGAAAGCTCTTAAGCAACTAGGGCTGTTCTCCGATGAGGTCTTACTGTGTCCTCACTGTCCATGAGCGTATGGATGTTCCATGCTCCCATTACCAACTTCCTTTTTTGCACAATGTAACCTGTGTGTGAAAAATATTATTATAGTGGGAAAGCCTTTGCACAGAGCCTATCCCACTCTCTCGGCCTCAGAAGTCGGAATCCAGTGGCATGAAAAAAATTGTTACTTCTGCTGACTACCTTGGCTGCACTGGATGGCCATGTCACCTTAAATGCTCTGACCTGCCCCACGCACTCCATAGTGTGCTGCTGCAATGCCTTCTCAGCCGTTGAATCAAAGATTTCCTCCACCTGATCTATCGAAGCAGTCTTCGCGAGAATCACAGGTCCAATGATGCATACTCAAGTGGGGAAGGACAGAACCTGGTGGACCGTTTTAGCAAATAAAAAAAAAAGATTTATAACAATGATGAATGTATAGTATTTATTCTAAGATTTTAATATACCATGTTAATAATGAATTTACAGTATTTATTCTATTTATTCTATGATTTCTAGTTAAACGTGTCAGAGATATAAGGATGGGAATGGCAAGGGGAATAGTCTCTATTCTAAAAATATCCAGCTACACTAATTAAATAACAGTGATAACTACAAACTCTATGTACTACCCAAAACAACTACAACACTAAGCTTATACAACAAGACAAAATCAAATCATACATACCAACTTACACAGCACACGGAACATTTCAAAGATATCGGTTTGGTTGCGAAGGCCTTGGTTACGTCTGAGCGTCGGGGGAGGTGGCTGGTCAGTTGATCAGGCCGGCAGCGCTTTGAAGTATACAGGAAGGCACACGCACGGTAGTACATGTGTTGCGAAGACCTCCTTGAGCAAACTGTGCGATGGGTATTTTTCCCCAAATCCGCACATCGCTTTCCTGCACTTGCATATTACCATATATGGCCCAATGGTTATCAAGTGGGGGGTCTGTGCCCCAGGGGTAGGGCCAAAACTGCAGGTAAGCATGTGACCAGGTAAGCCCCACAGTTCTCAGGCCAAGGTGACAGGTGGGAGAGTCTGAGGCTATTTTCCTCTTTCCACACCTTCCCTTTTTCTAAAGGCAATGGTATGCAGGAAGGGTGCGGCCGGTTTCTCCCGAGGAGTACTGCAGCCCACTATAGCAAGAGCGTCCTGGCCAAACTTTTTACTGGGGGGGGGGGGCATTTTTTTTTCTAACATCACCGAGGGTTTCAATCCCATCGGCTACCCTTATCTGGTTTAGCCCGCCTGTCAAACCCATTGCCCTTGGTGTGGCCACTGCTGCATGCAAAGCAACTACATGGAGCCACAGGTGGGTGCTGGGTGCCAGTAAAAATCAATAAAGGATGGGCCACTCCCGAAGAAGTTTGACAAGCCCTACTTTAGAGGTACTACCCCATTAGAAGTACTACCATGCAACCCCATACACCCCAATTAATTATCTAGTGATTGTCCATTCCTGGCTTCTGGTCACCAGAGCTTTAGAAACACCCAGAGCATGTACCCCTGAATATCTCTAGGCTAATAGCCACTGATGGACCTGTCTTCTATTAACTTAACTAGTTCGTTTGTGAAGCCCGTTATAGTTTTGGCCTTCAAAAGATTCCCTAGAAATGAGTTCACAGGCTGACTTTGCACTGTGTTAAGAAGTATTGTCTTTTGTTTGTTTTAAACCTGCTGGCTATTAATTTCATTGGGTTACCCCTGGTTCTTGTGTTATAACAAGGAGTAAATAACACTTTGTTATTCACTTTCTCCAAACCATTCATGATTTTATAGGCCCCCATCATAAGTTCCCTTAAGGCAGTGGTCTCCAACCTTTTTACACCCAAGATCACTTTTTAAGTCTCAGAACAGGCGAAGATCTACTGCCCCGCCCCTTCCTTGAAGCCCCGCCTACATTACATGAGGAAATCTAATGTAAATGTACTGCGCAGGTGCGCAGTTCAGAGAGGGCTCAAGAGCTACTCTTGGAGCCCCTGAGATCTACCAGTAGATCGCGATCTACTGGTTGGTGACCACGGCCTTAGGGTATGTCTACACTGCAATACTATTCAAAATAACTACTGCTATTCTGAAATAACTTAGTCAGCACAGCAGGCAGTTATTTCGAAATAGTGTCAAAATACTGTCAAGCTGGAAGACTTCTTACTCTGTTTTCTGTAACCCGCATTGTACGAGGAATAAGGGAAGTCTGAGGAAGAGTGCTCTATTTTGAAATAAGTGCATTGTAGATGCTCCCTATTTGGAAATAAGCTATTTCAAAATAAGATATGCAATTGATGTAGCTCAATTTGTGTAGCTTATTTTGAGTTAAGCCCTGCTGTGCAGACACACCCTTTGTCATCTCTTCTCCAAGCTGAAAAGTCCCAGTCTTTTAACTCTTTCCTTAAAAACAAGCTGTTCCATATCCCTAATTATTTTTGTTGCCCTTTTCTGTACCTTTTACAATTCTAATATATATTTTTAGAGATGGGGCAACCAGATTTTCACTTAGTATTCACAATGTGGACATACTAAGGATTTATATAGTGGCATTATGATATCTTCCATCTTATTATCGATTCCTTTCCTAATAACCATTTATTCAAACCCACTAGTTCCTCTCTTTTTAACAAGTTAGTGATCCATGATGGGACCTTCCATTTTATCCCATTATGAGGTATGAACTATAAATACCACTTCTGATTGTTCTCCTATCCTTGGTGATCCAGAAAAGAGTTTACATAGGCTAGGGAAGAGAGGGAAATAGGAGGGGAGCCTGAGAAGAGCCTGTTTGTCCAGGAACCCTGGGGCCATGGCACAGAGGAGAGGAAAGGTGTTTGGTGTGGAGAGAGATGAATGTCTTTGTCTGGAACTAAAGGAAAAACTATAGAGCACTTTAAAGACTAACAAGATGGTTAGTCTTTAAAGTGCTACATAGTTTTTCCTTTTGTTTTAGCAAGATCAGACTAACAGGGCTACCTCTCTATTACTGTTTGTCTGGAACTGTTTCACTTAACTGCATCAGCATCCGAATGGGCTGTGCCTTTATCACCTTTCTGAGCTGGATGGGAACCATTGTTCTCTATAGGGCTGGGATGACTCAACCCTACCCTAGAGGTCAATAGGAGTCTGGGCATCAATGGGAAACCCCCCCTTGACTTTAATGAGCAAGAGCAGTGGAGTTGGAATCCCACATCCAGAGCTTGCTGTTTCATATATACCAAGAGTCACATGTTTCATAGCTTGTGCAGGCTCAGTTCCTTGCATACCTCCATCTGCCCCCCTACTCGCTTCTTGGGTGCCATCTCTCCAGCCCCTTTGATTTCAGGGACTCTGCATCCTGCCTGCCTCTTGTCAGCAGCTCTCTGTGCCCCCCCATTCTCACACCACCAGGGGCTCAGTGTGTCCTTTCATTCCCATCTCCAGTACTAAAATTCCCCATTCCCCCCATGGCAGGGGCCGTGTGTGCCTCCTCATTCCCCACTTTCCCATGCCACCATCTCCCCATTGTCGTCACCCTCCAGGAGCTCAGTGTACCGCCTCAATCCTCCACAACTCTCATTCTGGGCTCTCCCATTCTCCTCCAATGGCAGCCTCTGGCAGGGGTTATATGTACCCCCTCATTCCCGCGTCCCGTATACTAGCATCCCCCACTGTCTCCATCCACCAGAGGCTCTGTGTGCCCCCATTTCTCTTATCTGCCCTAGCAGTCTCTCCCATTCTCTCCCCATGGCAGGGGCTGTGTGTACCCCTCATCCCCTGATTATCAGGGTCCTTCATTTCTACCCTACATGTCAGAAAATTAAAAAAAACACACAAAGCCCCTATTCCTGGAGAAATATGCTCAATTTTACTATGCTGGGTGTGTATGAGAGAGAGAGAGAGAGAGAGAGAGAGAGAGAGAGAGAGAGAGAGAGAGAGAATGTTTTTCTGAAAGCTTTAGTGCCTGGAGTTCTGGGATAAAGTCAGATTCTCTACTTGATTTTTTTTTAGAAAGCAATTACAGTAAGACTCCAATTGTCCGGCATCCAGTGGTCCGGCACTCCCGATAGTCTAGCACCAATTGGAACCCGGAAGTGCTCCGGCCAGCCGGACAATTGGAGCTGCTGTGAGCCCCATGGACACTCGCGGCTGGTAAAGGGCAGGGCAGAAGAGGGGAAGGGGATTATACCGTGTGATGGGTCCGCCGGAACCCACACTGCGTCAGGCTGAGAGGTGGGGAGTGGGCAGGGAATGACGTGGCGAGGGGTGAACCCTCTCCCGTTTTGCAGGAAGGCGGGGGAAACCCCACACCACTGCCGAGAGTTTCCAGGAGGGGAGCGGGTTCCCCATCCCCCAGACTGGAGTAGTTATTGCCAAGCAGGGGGGTAAGGAGCGGCGCTGCAGGACCAATCTGGCAGCACCTCAGCTGCTCTGCTCCGCTGCTTGTCCGCCACTCATCAGTCTTTTATTGAATTGTAGATGTACCCTGGGAGTTTCACAGGGGTTAAACTGACTGGTCTCTTTGTATTGTACAGAAATCAAATGGCAAAAATGAAGGGGGGGGGAGAATCATGAGTCTTTAAAAAGCCCAATTAGCTTTAATGATCGTAGAGACTGTTGGGAACCCACGGCCAGAGTTCTTGTTTTGACCAATATGATTGTTCTTGGATTTCCAGGCCAGTTTCCATCAACTTCCAATATAGCACAGATCCATGGTGCCTGCATCCAGCACATGTTTTCTGATTGAGCTAGAACAGATCTTTTAGACAAAGACACCTGTTCTGGATTTAAAGACACCAACTGATGGGGACCCCTTCTCTGAAGGGATGGGGGACGCTCATCCCCTTGATGAGACATTTTCTGTGGTTAATGATATTTGTTGTTAGAAATCCAAGTTTTATTTCTTGTCTCAGTTTATCTAGCTTCTTCTTCAAGTCTTTGTGTGTGTCTACATGGCAAAGTTATTTCAGAATAGTGGCCATTATTCTGAAATAACTATGTGAGCATCTATACAGCAATTCCGTTATTTTGACATAATTTTGAAATAATGGACGGCTTATTCTGACTTCTGCAAACCTCATTCTACGAAGAATAATGCCTATTCTGAAATAGCTATTTCAAAACAAGCCGGCTGTGTCTACACTGGGCCACTTATTCCAGAAAAGCAGCTGCTTTTCCGGAATAACTTGAAAGCTGTCTACACTAGCCGCTTTCTTTTCCGGAAAAGCAATGACGATCTAATGTAAAATCGTCATTGTTTTTCCGGAAAAACTATGCTGCTCCCATTCAGGCAAAAGTCCTTTTCCGGAAAAACTGTTCCGGAAAAGGGCCAGTGTAGACAGCCCAGTAGTCTTTCCCACAAAAAAGCCCCGATTGCGAAAATGACGATCGGGGCTTTTTTGCGGAAAAGCGCGTCTACATTGGCACATGTACATTTCCGGAAAAGCATCCTGCCAATGTAGACATGCTTTTTCCGGAAATACTTATAATGGAAAACTGTTCCGTTTTAAACATTTCCGGAAAAGGGTGCCAATGTAGACACAGCTGCCGTGTGTAGATGCTCCACCTATGCTATTTTGAAATATGGCCTCACCAGGGCCATTCTAAGTTATTTCTCCTGGGGCTCTAAATTGACATAGCACGTCTACATTAGGGAAGCCTGCCTTGGACTAATTTTCAGGCTTCCCTGCAGCGTAGCTATTCTATTTCAAAATAAGCTATTTTGGAATAATTATTCTAGAATATCGTATTCCGAAATAATTTGCACTGTAGACGTAGCCATTGTGGGCAAGACTGAACAGTCAGAAATATCCTAGGGTAGGCAGACTTGCCAAATGATCCAGAATTATGTGTCAGGCTTACCAAAAATCATGTGGTTGGCTTTAAAAATCATGAGGGGATGCTGAAGTCATGCATATTGGCAGGGCTTGCCGAGTGGCGGCGAGCCCTGCTCACCAGCCATGGGGTTCTGCACTCTGCTCATGTGCAGATCGTTCTGTGCATGCGCAGATCGTTCTGCGCCAGCTCTTCCGGGGTGTAATCTATTTGCCACGGGCGAGTAGATCACACTATTTGTCAAGCCCTGCATATTGGTGTTCTTTTTATGTGCCTTCTGCTTCTGAGCCTTACTGGGATCACTGTCAGAGTTCCCTGTAGGTTGTGCACTTGGGCAGCCATTGAGGAAAGATTAGCAGAGTGCAAACAGTTGGCAGCATGTGGTTCTATGGGTGGTGCACATCTGCACATACCTTGGTGCACCTAACATTTATTCTGCACATAGATGAAAAAATTTAGAGAGAATATTTGTCATGTTTTCAAGATTTCACCACACCCACGGAGGCTAGAAACGTCATTTATTTTGAAGAATGAAGGCTGAAATCAGCACACACCCACTTGGTTGGGGCTTAAAGGAAAACAATCACTATCACGAGACTCACCACAAAATCATGAGATGGACACACTGGAGAGGCCACGATCAAGTCACTCTCGGCACGTACTCTGTCCTAAAGTTAGTTAAATGGATCAAATGCGTTTAATCGCTCACAGGGAGGCAAGTTTTAAAGATCCAGAAATGTTTGTGTGGCTTCTTTCAAACAATCACCAATGCTCTGCTTCACGGCCGCA
This sequence comes from Pelodiscus sinensis, assembly GCF_052426305.1. NCBI lineage: Eukaryota > Metazoa > Chordata > Testudines > Trionychidae > Pelodiscus > Pelodiscus sinensis. Next base: position 30,040,753 of record NC_143069.1, on the reverse strand, counting down.
CTCTTATTATTTCTAAATTGAAATTCTGGATTCAGAGAAGAGTGTTGGAGTCAAGGCAGGGGGCAGACTTTGGTTTGGGCAAATCTGGAGTGATTCTCCTTTGGGTCAGACCAGAGTGAACCAGAGTGAGTCCACTGAGCTCCATGGGGTGGGACGCAGCATTGGGTCAGTCTGGAGTGATTTCATTGAGCTCAGTGGGGTGGGACCGGGTATTGGGTCAGACCAGAGTCGATCTGAAGTGATTCCCCAAAGCTCAGTGGACTAGGGACCCTGGGTTGGGTCAGACTGGAGTGAAACTGGAGCGAATCCACTGAGCTCACCCGGTTGAGACCCTATATTAGGTCACAGAGTGAAACTGGAGCGATTCCACTGAGCTCAGTGGCGCGGGACCCTGTATTGGGTCAAACTGGAGTGACTCCAGAGTGACTCCTGAGCTCAGAGAGCAGGCCCTTCACTGGGTCAGTGCAGAGTGACTCTAAAGTTATTCCAATGAAGCGTGGGGTGGAACCTGCTCTGGGTCAATCCAGAGTGAATCCAGAGTGACTCCACTTAGCTCAGCAGTGTCCTTTGGGTCACTCCAGATTGACTCATAATTTGCCCCCACCCCACTTTGAGGGAAGTGATAAACCTCAGGGATTTTTTTGGGGGGGTGGGGGGGATGGATTCCCTCCCCCCCCCCATTCCTATGCCCTCTGTGGGCAGGCAGGAGCTGGGCAGCGGGAATTTAGGATGAAGTAATTGGCTTCAACTCCTGTCAGTCATTGAGTCGGTCCTGAGGTAATTCATGATCTGATTGGTTCTCTTTCCTGTCCGTCACAACCTACCTCCCGCCTCCTCCTCGAAGGTAGGAAACCTGCCGGGTCCGCTCCATGCTAATCAAAAAAATTCCCGCCCCCGGGGGAAGATTCGATGGCTGATTGGCCTCGAGACACGTCAATCACTGGCTGTTGCCTTCGGCATGCGGGAGGCGGAGCCTTATTAACCGACCGTTCTGAGGCGCCTTCCACGCTCTACTCAGGCAGGCCTGCCTCGCCTAAAGCGGATTCGCCCTCACCTCCTGTCAGTCTCTACGTATTCTGCGGGCTCCCGGCAAACGGGGGAGCGGATTGGCTCTCTGTCTTGTCATTCCTCACTCCTCCCCCACCGCCCCCCTGCCTAAGCCCCGCGATTGGCATCAACTTCAATCGATCGTTCTTTCTCCAGCCCTACGCCGAACGTAGGGAGACGCTCTCCCCGGATTGGCCGGCCGGCCCGACTTTCACCTTGCTAAGCCCGCCCTCGTGGGCTATTTCAGCTCCGATTGGCCGTCGCTCTCTCCCTGTAGGAGGAGCGACGCCAAAGCAGGCAGGCGGGTTTTCTGCTTTTCTCTCCCCGCCTCCCTCCCCCCTCTCTCTCTCTGTCTCGCGCGGCGTGCGTGTGCGCGCGCAGCTCCCCTTGTCTCCCAGGCTTTGTGCAGCGGGGCCGTGAACGTTCCATCGCCGTTAGCGGCGCGCGCGCGGCCCTCGCGGCGAACGTCCCTCCGACTTGGCGGCGCGAGCGCGTGCGGGCGCCCCTCCCCCCTCCGGCGACCGTTGCGCTAGCCTCGCGGCGACCCTCCCCCCCCCCGCTTCGCCGGCAGACGCGGGAAAGGAGGAGGAAGGGGGGCGGCCGCCATGTCGGGCTCGGCGGCCTCGGCCGAGGCGGGCGGCCCCGGCGGGGAGAAGCGGCCGGAGGCGATGGAGCTGCTGGAGAAGTGCGGCGTGTGCCGCGAGCGGCTGCGGGCCGAGCGGGAGCCCCGCCTGCTGCCCTGCCTCCACTCGGTCTGCCGGGAGTGCCTGCGGGCCGAGCCGCCCGCCGACGGGGAGGCCGCCAACAATAAAGAGGGACAAGGTGAGCGCGCGGGAGGTCAAGTGGGGGGGAGGGGTCTTGCGCATTGTGGGGGCAGAGAAGGGCTGTGGGGGGGCAGGGGGAAGGGCACTGGGGGGCGTGTGCATTGTGGGGGGGAGGGGGAAAGGGCACTGGGGGGGCCGTGTGCATTGTGGGGGGGAGGGGGGAAGGGCACTGGGGGGGCCGTGTGCATTGTGGGGGGGAGGGGGGAAGGGCACGGGGGGGCCGTGTGCATTGTGGGGGGGAGGGGGGAAGGGCACGGGGGGGCCGTGTGCATTGTGGGGGGGAGGGGGGAAGGGCACTGGGGGGGCCGTGTGCATTGTGGGGGGAAGGAGGGAAGGGCACGGGGGGGGGTGCGTGGGGGGAAGGGGGGGGCACGGGGGGGGGGGCCCCGTGTGCATTGTGGGGGGGGGGAGGGCACGGGGGGGCCCCGTGTGCATTGTGGGGGGGAGGGGCACGGGGGGGGCCCGTGTGCATTGTGGGAGGGAGGGCACGGGGGGGCCCCGTGTGCATTGGGGGGGAGGGGGAAGGGCACGGGGGGGACCGTGGGGGGAAGGAGGGAAGGGCACGGGGGGGGGCCGTGTGCATTGGGGGGGAGGGGGAAGGGCACGGGGGGGAAGGGCAGGGGTGGCCATCTCCCTCTTGCAAGGGAGGGAGGGGGTGTGCATTAGGTGTATGGCCTCCACAAGGCGGCGTCCCTTCTGTAGTAGGTGGGATTAGGAATGGAGGGTGTGGGTTGAGGGCAGGAGAGCTGTGTAGTGGGCGTGACACTTCTTCCCCTGGAGTGAGATGGGTGGGGGAGGAGGTCCTTCCAGGGGGGCCCTGCTTGCCATAGTACCTAGGCACTTCCCTAGGACAATGTCTTCCCCCAAACCACTGTTTCAACAGACCTCCCTGAATGTCTGCCTCACCCCCTAGCAAGTCCTTCACTATCTCCAGGGTCCCATTCATGCCTCCTCAGTCTCCTATGGCAGCACACTCCTCCCTAAGTGCATCAGAGGAGTGCTCCCAAACTTCCTTCCCTGACTTGCTCTGTCCCCCTTAGTGCCCTGAATTAGTGGTCCTGTCTACCAGATCACTGTGTCCCCAGATTGGTTCTTAGTCTGCCACTCCTACCCCACCCCATGTGCTACTTGCACTAGCTTCCCTAGCACTATTCTCCTCAACCCATGCATCCATACCTGTCTGTTACACTACTAACCCAGTGCTTACAGGATTCTGACTAGATAATGGGGCAAGGACTTGGAGGAAATTCCTATATGTTAGTGAATACTTTTTGGCACAGGAAGCCTCAGGTAAGTGCTGGGTGAAAAGAGTAGCACTCCAGAGGGTTTCACACTTGTCTGCTCTTGGTAGGGAGCAGGGTTTCCATGAAGGAGGGAGACCTTTCCAAAATGCTCAAATGATTTAGATGCTCAAATGCTGTAGGTTTTCAGGCCTAATCTACACTGGGAAGAGTTGACTGGTCTTGTTTCACAGTAAGACTTCCATTATGAGGGAATGGAGATGTTCTGAGCATTTTGATGGTTCTTTCAAAAGTTTACAGGTGAACATTAAGTAAATATAACTTTGAAACTTAGGTATGCAGAAGAGATGCTGCTTTTTAGCCATGTCCGTTTAAATGAAGCAAGGATGAACAGTTTCCATACCTTGTCATAACTTTTAAAATGGTACTTTTTTAGTTCACATTTAACACATACAGTAGTTTATTTTGGTTTGTCTGCTGCTGCCTGATTGCATACTTCTGTTCCAGGAGAGGGGTGTGGTTGACCAGTCAAATTGTAACAGTTATATATAATTCTTAGAGGTTCTACTCTATTGGCAAACTCTCCTAAATACAGATGCACCTCATACCAGTTAACTATAGTTGCATCATATGATTTCCCAGTACAGAAATCATACCCTCAGCCAACATTACTATTCCAGTAAAGGTTTCTAGTGTGGACCTGGCCTCAGTGGGATTAAACTGATGAACTGCCAATCCAGTTCTGTTCCTCTAAGGGACTACCTGTAAAAGTGGGAGAGATGATTCAGACCTGATTTAGGCACTTGTTTTGTATGAGGATAACATGGAGATGGTGATGATTATTTTAAAGAACACTGATGCAGTTTCCTCATTTGTGTACAGTTATACCAGTATAATGGTGCCTTACTCTGCCATAATGTATTCCTGATTGGCTGTGGAGGTACAAAGGACCTTTACACTAGGTATAACTGCATGCAAACGGGGGGAAGGTGGTGTTCTGCTTTGTAGCAACGTAATGCCATGGTTACAGCAACTCTGTCCTCTTTTTGACATCTAAGTGCACCCATTTTATTTATTTTGCTAGAATAAATAGGCCCCAGAATGTTAAAGGTGTTAAAATAATCATCTCTCTGTCCATTAAGGAAACATGTTTTGGTGGTTTGTATGCAGAGATCCTGGGACTACTTAGTCGTATGACAAACAGTGCATTAAATTCTTTAAGAGAAGAGAAACTACTAAAGCATTAGAAATGTTAAATATTAAGTCTGTACAGGCAGTCCCCGACTTACGTGGATCCGACTTATGTCAGATCCGCACTTACAAACGGGGCTTTTCTTGCCCCGGAGTTCACGGGCGGCGGGTCGCCACCCGTATCCTCCGGGGCGAGAAAAGCTTCTCCCGGTCTCTCTGGTCTGCTGGGGGGGGGGGTCCAGTGGCTTTTCTGGACCCCCCCCCCCCAGCAGACCAGGGGGACAGGAGCAAAGCCGCCCAGGCGGCGGGGGTCCCGCTGCCTGGGCGGCTTTGCTCCTGGGCAAACGAGCAAAGCTGCCCAGGCAGCAGCTTTGCTCGGGTGTCCCTGGTCTGCTGGGGGGGGAGGGGGCGCAGCTAGTGCGCCCCCCCCCCCCCCCAGCAGACCAGGCTTTTGTTGCGGAATGCCTCAGGTAGAGCTGTGGGAACCTACCGGGCAGTGCCCCAGCTGTTCTGTCCCAGGCTCCAGATTCAGCAGCTGTTGAAACTGATCAGGCTGATTCCAGGAAGCTGGGGGCAGAGCAACTCTGCCTCCGGCTTCCTGTAGTCAGCCCCTGGTCAGTTTCAGTGGCAGCAGCTGAATCTGGAGCCAATTCCGACTTACATACAAATTCAACTTAAGAACAAACCTATAGTCCCTATCTTGTGCATAACCCGGGGACTGCCTGTACTAACAAAATTCCTTGTTTACTTGTGCTGTAGAGTTTTTAACGAGGAAACTTGTTCATCTTTTTAGTAGATATTAAAGATGGTAATTGTCTTTGAGGACAGTTGTTTGCCAGGTTGGAGGTGTAGGTAAAATCTGATCCTACTTCCAAAAACAAGACAGACAAATGTGGAAGGAGAGAAAAATAGGGAAGATAGAAAATGCAGCTACTTTGGTGCTGACTTATATATACAACCACATTGCTGGAGAAACACAGGACTACTCTGGTGTCTGATCAGCCACTTTGAGAACAGGCAAACTTGTAACAGCAATCAGGCTAGTTAGAATATGGCATTGCTTTCAGTTGCCTCTGTGGTCAGGGGCATATAGGTATTAACAGGGCTTGACAAATCTGCTTATCTACTTGCCCTTGATGAGTAGATTTGAGCTGGTCGCCCATTCACTGGTTCGCTCATGCTCAGTGCGGGGCTGGTGAGTGGTTTTCACCGCGGTTTCTCGAGCCCTGGGTTTTAAAGATGGTAATTGTCTTTGAGGGCAGTTGTTTGCCAGGTTGACAATACAAAATATGTTGCTTTGATTAATCCAGACTTACTAAACGGGGCAAAAGGAAAGAGGAGAAGTTGAAAGGAAAAGGATACCTGAAAAAGGGGGATAGCAGTAACCAAAGTCTTAAAACTCAAGCAGTGTTTGTGTTGAAATAGGTGAGAGATAGAAATGTTATCTTTGTTGCAGCCTCTAGCCTGGTCAGGACATTGAGTTCCCAAGAGACAGTGGGGGTGGCAGCCATAATGGTAAATTGTGCCCATTACATTGTCTCTTAGGCCATGTCTTCACTAAACAATCTATCTTCTGGAGTTTGATTTAGCAAGTCTAAATCAAATTCTGACAGCACCCCTGCTGGCTGCCGGTACTCCTGCTTCTGGGAGGACTAAGAGAAGCAGATAGAAGTTTGCTTCTGTCCACTTCCCACTGTGAGGACAGCAGGGAAGCCAAAACAAGGTATGTTGACTTCAGCTATGTAATTAACATAGCTTGAGTTGCTTCATATCTTGGTTCCACGTTCCCTTTCAGTATAGACCTAGTCTTAGCTAGCAAGCTGACTTCCCCTTTCCTGAAGTCTTTTTAAGGACCCCAAAATGGAAGTGGTGGATGTCATGTCCCATCTTCCCTATTTTGTCACTAGCTAGGTGTGACTTCTGACATCCCAATTTTGTTTTGATTTCCAGTCCTACACTTGTTTTATCAGAGAGGTGATCTTCAGTGCAGTCTGGCCTTGTCTACCCTGGCAAGTTTTGTTGCCACAATGTCCTTTTGTCAACAAACCCCAGAGAGTGTTCACATTGCAACACAACAAAAGTTGCAAAAAGTGCCCAGGTTTGGAGACAAAACTTCCACCTCTGAAAGGGACATTTGTGTCTTCCCCTCCCTTTGGTGCAGACAGTCATGCAGTGTGTACTACAGTAGGTTTTTTATCAAGTTTATTGACCTCTAGCCTGTTTCCCTCAGTGCCCGCTTAGCGACATAAACAGATATGCCCCTCCCACCTCTGAACCCTGGGAACTTTAAAATCTATTTCCTACTGTCTACTTCATTGTGTGGTGGTCCCTCATGGTATCACCTTAGGGAGTGCTGTCACTCAAGACACTTTCCTGTTTGGGGAACCCCAGAGCTTTTGGATCTTATTAGTGAGTGGTGTGAAGAATCTGCAGTCACAGCTGCAAGTGACCCCTAGCAACTGGGATATGCATTTCTCGAGCCCTTTGCGCAAAGGGGTACAATTGGAATACCTTACAGTGCAGAGCCAAGATAAATTCTGGCAAACATACCAGAAGGCTAAGGAGGGAAACAGCCAGTCTGGTGCTGCACCCAAAACATTGTTTTTATAAATCACTGAACACAGTTCTGGGTGGGGACACCACATCCACACCCAAGGAGAACATGGATACTTCCTGTAACAAAGAAACAGGAGTTAACTTCTCTCTGGGCTATTGATGAAGAGATGGAAGTGGACGAGGAGGTGAAGCTTAATCCAGTGACAGCCTGCATGCCAGGCAGCAAGGAATTGTTCTCCAACCCCTGAGGTTTGAGGACTCAGCAATTGGACGTGGAACATGAAGCAAGGGAAGAGATGCCGGGTAAGTTGTGCAGGTTGGGGGGAGGGAGCAGCGACCATGCAATTGTTGTAGTGTAGCTGTGGAGAGGAGTGGTGGTAGCATGGGGTGGGTAAGTTGCTGTGTATTGCAGTGCGGTGGGTGGCGCTGGCATGGGAAGTTGCTTTTACAGCTGGAGGTGCTGATGGCAGTGATGTGGGGCAACTGGAGCCTGTATTTGAGTTGGCTAAGCTCTGCTGGGTCTACATTATGTCCAAATAGAGTATTGATGTACACAGATAGCCATAGAATCTGTTGGGAGATTGTGTTGAAACTTTGCCTGATGTCCTTTCTCACAGAGAATGTGGCAGGGCTGCTGTTTCCTCACTGCCACCATGGTACAACACTCTCCAAACCATTACTCCTACTGTGCTGCTGGAACCAAGCTGGCAGAATTGACTGCATATGGATTGTGGCACCTTCCTCCCTCTCTCCCTGCCTCTTTTACATCCAGAATCAGAGTTCGGGTTTGCCAGTTTACCTTCTGCAGTGATATGTCAGAGTAATGGCAGCCTGTGGATAAGTTTAGGATTATTACAGATGGTTTCCATGTACGCTCGCTGCACAAGTGCAGACTGTACTTCCTTGGGGTCCCATGCCCAACCCTCTTCTCTTTTCCTCACCTTTAAAATTCACTCTGATCAGATCTCTGCAGACATTCTGAATTTGCCTCTAGGGCAGGTATGGGCAATAATTTTTGCCCGAGGGCCACTTCAAACTTTTTTGAAGTAGCCCCAGGCCACCTGGAAGGGGCGGGGCAGGGCCTAAACAGGAAGGGGTGGGGCTATCCCACCCCCAAACCATGATTGGTTTGGGGGAGCCCCTTTGCTTCCCCTTCCCACTATGCACCCATGTCCTAGAAGAGGCATGGCATGCTCCCCCATCCCCAGGCCAATCAGGGTCTGGGGGTGGGGGAGCATGGGAAGCTGCCTCCTGCCCTGCAAGGAGCATGAGGTACTTCAAAGTGCTGTGCGCTCATGCAGGGCAGGGGCAGGGCAAAGGTTTCATGCAGCTCCCCCACTCCCAGGCCCTGATTGGCCTGGTGGCAGGGGACCGGCAGGGCCTCTGCGGGCGGGATCCACCCGGTTGGTGGGCGGGATCCAGCCCGCAGAGGTGCTTTTCCCCACCCCTGCTCCAGGGTAACAAGAAAAGTGGCCATTTTTCCCAGAGATGTGCATGTTACTGAAATGTTACAATCTTTATCAGGAAAAGTACAGTCACTCTATTGTTAATGGTTACTTTTCCAGAAGAGACCTTCAGGTTCCCTGCAGACAGAGGAAAAACTCTGAGGACAAGGGAGGATCTGGTCAAGAATGTTGCAGCATTCAGTGCTTCAAACAGAAAAGGGAGAAAGAGCTAAGGAGATGTGAGTCAGAACAGAAGCCACTGAGCACATGCTAAAGCTCACAGAAGATCAAAATGAGATGCTGAAGTGTCTTTGGGATGCAGCGCGAATGGAACCAGAGGCTTCCTTGTCAGCAAATGCAGAACTCTTGTCACAGCAACCCCCCCCCCCCCCCAACACCCACACACTCATTTTCACAGTCAGGTAATGCTTTCCCCCACCACATGCCTTTCCCCATCAAAGCAGCTGTGACTTTGACAGCTGGACCTTAACACCATTGTGAGGTTTTCCAATAACCCATACCATTCCTTAACCCCAAGCATCCTGATTGAAAGACCTCAATAAAGACAAATATGATGTAGGTTTCTGTGAGTTTAATTTGAGACACAACCCACACCACTCATTCTGGCTCCAGTGGAAGCTTGTAATATTCCTTGGTTTCATGGGAATGCTTTGCTCAGTATGGATAGTGGGAGAAGGCAGAGAAGCAGCCCTACCACACAGAAATGCAAGCTGCATGGAAACTTTTCAGACACCATAATAGAGGCCCAACTTAAATGTATACCCCAAATTAAAAAACATAGTAAGATACCTAAAAAGAGTCACCGTGGCTTTACCATGTAAAAAGCAGAGAGAAAAAGCATCTTTTAAAAAGTGGAAGTCCAATCCTAATGAGGTAAATAGAAAGGAACATAAACACTGCCAAATTAAGTGTAAAAATGTGATAAAAGCCAAAAAAGATTGAGCGACAGCTAGCCAAAAACTCAAGTAATAGCAAAATGTTTAAGTACATTAGAAGCAGGAAGCCTGCTAAAAAAAAAAAAAAGTGGGGCCCCTGGATGATCGAGATGCAAAAGGAGCAAGATGATAAAGCCCTTGCAGAGATACTAAATGATTTCTTTGCTTCAATCTTCATGGCTGTGGATGTTAGAGAGATTCCCAAACCTGTATTGTCCTTTGAGGGTGACGAATCTGAGGAACTGTCCCAGATTGAAGCGTCATTAGAAGAGGTTTTGGAACAAATCACCCGGACCGGATGGCATTAACCCAAGGGTTCTGAAACCTCAAATGTGAAATTGCAGGATTATTAACTCTGGTTTGTAACCTATCCTTTAAATCAGCTTTTGTACCCAAGGACTGGAAGACAGCTAACATAACACCAATATTTAAAAAGGGCTCTAGAGGTGACCCTGGCAACTACAGACCGGTAAGTCTAATGTCAGTACCGGGCAAATTAGTTGAAAAAAGTAAAGAATAAAATTCAGACATATAGAAGAATGTAATTTGTTAGGCAAAAGTCAACATGGTTTCTGTAAAGGGAAATGATGTCTTACTAATCTATTAAGAGTTCTTTGAAGGGGTTAACAAATGTGCAGACAAGGGGATCCAGAAGATACAGTATACTCTAGATTTCCAGAAACCCTCTGACCAAGGTCTTTCACCAGAGGCTCTTGGGTAAATTAGGTTGTCATGGGATTAGAGGGACGATCCTTTCATGGATTGAGAACTGGTTAAAAGACAGGAAACAAAAGGGTAGGAATAAATGGTAAATTTTCAGAATGGAGAGGTGTAACTAGTGGTGTTCCTCAAGAGTCAGTTCTAGGACCAATCCTATTCAACTTACTCATGAATGATCTATTCTAGAGAAAGGGGTAAGCAGTGAGGTGGCAAAGTTTGCAGATTATACTAAACTGTTCAAGATCGTCAAGACCAAAGCAGACTGTGGAGAACTTTAAAAAGATCTCACCAAACTCAGTCATTGGGCAACAAAATGGAAAATGAAATTTTAATGTGGATAAGTATAAAGTAATGCACACTGGAAAAAATAACCCCATCTGTACATACAATATGATGGGGGCTAATTTAGCTACAACTAATCCGGAAAGATTTTGGCGTTATCGTGGATAGTTCTCTGAAAACATCCATGCAGAGTGCAGCGGCAGTCAAAAAAGCAAATAGGATGTTAGGAATTATTAAAAAAGAGAGAGAAAATAAGACAAGGAATATCTTACTGCCCCTCTAAAACTACGGTACGCCCATATCTTGAATACTGGGTACAGATGTGGTTGTCTTGCCTCAAAGATATTTTGGCATTAGAAAAGGTTCAGAAAAGGACAGCTAAAATAATTAGGGGTGGCTAGAGAGACTGGGACTTTTCAGTTTAGAAAAGAGGAGATTGAGGGGGGATATGACAGAGGTATAGAAAATCATGACTGGTGTGGAGAGGGTGAATAAAGAAGTTATTTACCTGTTCCCATAATATAAGAACTAAAGGACACCAAATGAAATTAATGTGTAGCAGGTTTAAAACTAAAGAAAGTTATTCACATAGCACATAGTCAACCTGTGGGACTCCTTGCCAGAAGACTGTGAATGCTAGGACTATAACAGTTTAAAGAAGAGCTAGATAAATTCCTGGAGGTTAGGCCCATAAAAGGCTGTTAACCAGGGAGTAAGGAATGGTGTCCCTGGCCTCTGTCAAAGGCTGGAGATGAATGGCAGGAGACAAATTGCTTGATCATTGTCTTCGGTCCACCAGCTCTGGGGCCACTGTCGGCAGACAGGATATGGGGCTAGATGGACCTTTGGTCTGGCCTACTATGGCCATTCTTATGTTCTTAAATGTCAGGGCTCATTGTCAGTGGTTCCTCACAGCCACCTTGTTATTGAAGGCTACTGTGTGGGCTCCTCTAATAGCATGTGTATCTGACAGTTCAAACTCTGTCCAGGTACTGTCTCATTGTTCCATGCATAGGCGGACACTTCACCCTTACTTTCACACAAATTATGTAAGCAACAGCAAAGGCTACTACCTTGGGGCTATGATCCTCCAAAAGGTCCATCCTGCCATAAATACCTCCATCTCCTTTTCAGTCTGACAGAGGCAGCTCATGTGACATCTGTTTAGCCTGTTGAACCGCACCTTACTGCAGTCCAGCTGCCCTGTGTAAGGCTTCATGAGCCAGGGCTATAAGGCATACCGTATCACCTTGGATCATCCTGGGCATTTCTACATCTCTCACTTCCTGTTTTCTGGTCTGGAAAGAAAAGGTGTGTGCATTGTGCAACTTTCCAGACCATTCTGCATTTGTCTGTGAAATGCCCATGGTGATCCACAAGCACTTGAAGTGCCACAGAGAATCCTAGAGCTGGAAAAGTGGCGAGGAGTCCAGAGTGCTGTGGCACCTTATAGACTAACCGAAGTGTTGGAGCATAAGCTTTCGTGGGCAAAGACCCACTTCGTCAGATGCATACTTCTAGAGCTGGAAGAGACCTCAGGAGGTCATCAAGGTCAGCCCCTGCCCAAGGTAGGACCAGTCCCAATTAAATCAACCCAGCCAGGGCTTTGTCAAGCTGAGAAGTACCTGTTTGGATTATTGTACTCTGAGGCAAGGTGGGGTGGGGTATGATGGGAATGAGACACATTGATTGCCCTGCCGGAGTTTAGAAAGTCCACTTCAGAAAAGCCAGCTACAATCATCCACGCTTCCCAGAGTCAGTCCTATGGAGCAAAATGCGATTTATTGCCCTGCACACTTGCAGAAGTGCTGCCCCGACAGACTTCCAAATTGATCTGCGACTGAATGGTAGCAACTGATAGTTGACATATTCCACAAAGCAATTGCAACATGCTTCCGTACCAAGCGATCATCTCTTGTTCTTGTGGTCTTGCGCTGCAGTTCAGGGGCCAGTTCAGCACATGGTTCCAGGAACATTCCTATATGTATGTGAAAGTTTTGTGGCCACTGATCTGCAATCCACATCCACATGACAGAGCTGTCCTATCGCTCAGTGCTGGTTACTTCTGCCTTGGCCCTGTGCCACTTCTGAAAGCAGCTGGCATGTACAGCAATGGCTCCATGTGCTGGCCCTCATCTACAGACACTGACCCCCCCAGCTTCTCTTGGTGACAAAAGACATGCTCCTGTGCACATCTGCTCTATGATAGCACAATGCAGTGCCGCTTCGTTGCTGTCCTTGTCACTCATGTTTTTTGCATCAGAGTCTTCTTCCTCTACTATTAAGTGCAAAAGTAGCTGTGCTGCAATGTCCTAAGGACACCTAACACAACATGGGAGAGAAGTCTGGGATCCATGATTTGTGTCAGCAGATGGAGTTCACAAGCAAAGACTGCTCAAGTGCACAAAAGGAAACAGTAAGCCCCGGAATGCCTCCGAAGCAAACAGGTGGCTAATGGGAATGTGAAAAACATGCCAAAAGTCCCACCGGGCTTAATGACAGAAGGCGACTCCAAGCACTGTGGGATGCATATCCACATTGCTTTGATCTTTGTTCATGGGGGAAGCTAACAATGTGGCCATGATATGTTGACAAAGGGTGGCAGGAAAAAGTTTGTTTTGGCGACCGTTGCATGTCAACAGTACTTTTGTCGCCTAGTCTTTCCAGTGTAGACATGGCCTTTGTGTCACAGCAGTAGACCTATTTCTCTTTCTTTTCACACCAGTTATCAGTGAATTCTGTTTTCCACTGTCCAGCTCATACTTAATCTGGGGTTGACAGTCTTTCCCTACTACCATACCCACTTCAGGTTACTTACTTCCGGATGGAATTTTGCAGTTCTCTACTCTAGGATTGGGACCCAGTCTTCAATTACCTGTGTGTCATTCTTACCCTTATTAGGATTCTGTTGTTTTATTGTTGTCAGCTAGTCTAGTTTGTTTGTGTTCACACAGCATTGTTCTAATTACATTGGTTGCTGTATATTGGAGAAAAGGTAGGTGAGAATACCTTTTAATTTGATTAGCTTCTCTTAGTGACAAAAGTGTTTGAGTTTGTATTCTGTGTAAACTCAGAAGTTTGTCTCAACAGAAGCTGGTCCAGTAAGAGTACTTCACCTACCTTGTCTATCATCTAGGTCAGTGGTCACCACCCAGTAGATCGGGATCTACCAGTAGATCTTGGAGCCTCTGACAGATGATCTTGACTGGTTTGGCCAAGAGGCTGTCAAGTGCAACACTTCAACTGCCCCCTCTCCCCGCTGCTGCACATCTCCTGCCCTTTGCCTTGGAGCTGTTTCCTTCTCCCATCCTGCATTCTATCTCCACAAACAGAGGGAGTTTGTAGGCTGCTTTTGAGAGTGGTGCAGGGGCAAGCCTTCCATAGCCCCACTGAACCACCACAGAGGAGCCACCTGTGGTAAGCAGTATTCAGCTGGAGCCTGTATCCTGAATCCCTGTCCTAGTCATGTACCTCTCCTGCGCCCCAAGCCCCTTCTCTAACCCTGTGCCCCCTGAACTCAAACTCCCTTACAGAGCCTGAACCCCCTCCTGTACCCCAACCCTCTGCCCCTCCCTGATGAAAGGGGGAAGGATGGGGGAGGAAGAAGGGATGCAGTGAGCAGAGGCGGGGCCTTGGAGAAGGGTCACAAAGGAGGTGGGGCAAGGGTGTTTGGGTTTGAGGTAGATCCTGGATTGCACTTAAATTCAAAAAGTGATCTCATACCTTAAAAGGCTGGAGACCACTGATCTAGGTGTTCGGTCTGTCCCAAAATATGAGCAAACACTTTGTATGTCATACTTATTTCTGGTTACCAGTTTCTTTTGTTTTAATGTAGTATACCAGGAGTCACTAAAGTGGTGGACCTTTCTAAAACCAGTTTTGCAGGCTAGTTGGAGGCAGAATCATCAAAGCTGATTGCTCTGGCATTGTTCTTGTAAGAACTCTTAAGCATTTGTGAACAATAATGTGTTCACTTTTTTCATTGTATTCCTTTGGTATATATGGTCATACCAGTTCTCTTCCAGAATATGATCTGAGGAAGTGGGTCTGTCCCACGAAAGCTCATCACCTATTAAACCATCTTGTTAGTCTTTCAAGTGCTACATAGTTTTTCCTTTTGTTTTAGCAAGATCAGACTAACATGGCTTCCTCTCTATGGCTGAGAGGTGGATTGAGCATTTCTTTCCTGCTTGTTTTTTTCCAGGAAGACTCCTGTTGAGTTAAACTAATGTAGTAATTCAGAAAGTGTCCCAGTAACCAGCCTGGCATAACATTGTATGTAAATAGATTCAAGTCCCATGTCCATGAACTAGCTAATGTAGCACCACTCTTGTGTGTAAATGAAGCCTTGGTCTTAGATACCCCATTTTTTGATCATAGATTAGCTTACACAGCTGTAGTGCCTAAGGCCTAGGTTTTCAGAAGCCAAATACTGCTTTGGATGTTTTGAAATCTCATTGTCTGGTTTCCAGAGGAAAGGGCAGGTGGTTGAGTAAGACCTTTTTAAGCATCCAAAGGAGTCTCTCAAGCATCAATCAGCTAGTTGCTTTTGAAAATGTAGCCTTGAAGTGGCATTTCTAAAGTATTTGGGGGCTGTACTTCTGCAGATCAGATTCTTCTACAGCAGAGGTGGGGAACTTCAGGCCCCAGAGCCAGATGCAGCTCCCGACTTGCATGGATTTGGCCCATAAGGCTCTGGGCTGTCCCCAGCATTGGGGAGCCCATGCTGGTGCTCTACTCCCCCCCACTTCCCCTTCTGTGGAGCTGGAGTACACAGTCTACTAGCATGGGTCCCACTGTACTCTGGGGTGTGAGGAGAACGTGGAGTGTCTTTCTCCTCAATTGGGGGCCATGTCAATGTGGGTTATTATTAATATTGCTTCTCATTTGTGAGTGGCACCCAAATGATTTTTTTTCTGGGTCAGTGGCCCCTGACCCAAAAAAGGTTCCTCACCCCTGTTCTTCAGAATCATTATCCAATGCATGTTTACATGCCAATACTCTGTTTTATCTGGATGCTACTCAGTGGAATACTTATAGTTTATCCTCTTTTGTGTCTTTTTGGCTGGTTTTCTTTTGCAAATTAAAGAAGTCTTTTACCACATGTTTTAGCAGACTTACTAGCAGATTTCCTTTCTTCTAGAATCCTTCCTTAGTTCAGTGGTGTTTTTTGTCCTTCAATGCTGTGAGTTGAGATGGAGGGAGAGATTGTTTGGGGTATCTGTTTACTTATTCTTTTTCTGTGAAAATTATTTCCTACTGAGGTTTAGGGGACAGTAAATCTGTGGGGATGATCTGCTGCTTTGCCAAAATATAGATTTTGTTTTTTGGCTCATCCTTTTTTCTGACAAAGAATATGCAGGTGATATGCATTTAATTTTGTTGACACCTAGCTGAACTGTTTTGACTTTTGTCTCAAACTGATTTGTGCTTGTTTTTCTAAACTTGGAATATCTCATCAATGTCATATGGTAGATTTTTTTATTGCATTAGAAAAATTAAAACCTGTGCCCTGCACAGCAAGCAAGAGGCTCTCAGGGCTTGAGGGGGTGGCAGCTCCAAGGCAGAGAGCAGGAGCAGCACAGCAATGCTGAGAGGGGCAGGTGAAGTGCCTGCACTTGATAGCCTTCTGGCCAAACCTGTCAAGATCACCTGTTAAAGGCTCCAAGATCTACCAGTAGATCCTGATCTACTGGTAGGTGACCACTGGTGTAGCTAATTCACCTCTCCGAGAGGTGGATATGTTAATGGGAGGAGCTCCTATTGACATGTTACTGTCTATACAGGGGGTTGAGGTTGGTATAACCAGGGCTCGACAAACTGCGGTGAGAGCTACTCGCCAACCCCACACCGTGCATGTGCCAGACTGACACTAAGCATGCGTGCAGCGCCGGCGAAGGGGATGCATGGAGCGACCAGCTGGAAATCTAACTCGCCATGGGCGAGTAGAAACAGTGGTTTGTCAAGCCCTGGGTATAACAGTCACTCAGATGTAGATTTTCACACCACTAAGCAACGTAATATAAGTCTGTAGTATAGAATTGACCGTCAAAGGGGTGTTTACTACCTTTGCATCTATTTGAGATGGTTAAATTATGCTAGGTTGATAATCAGACCTCAGTGGTTCAGGCGCTAAATTAGCAATCAGCATTATACAAGAAGCCACAGAAGGGTGAATTGTTTCATTTACCGTAGTAGTATGTATTAAGTAACATGATTGGAAGTATTTGTGTAATCACAGCAAAATCATCAGGTATTACTATTTTATGAACATACATTGGTTAAATCAGTGAAATATATGCTTCAAAGAACTGCAGCACATCCTAAGTCTTCTCCTTCTCCATTGATGTAGCATGGACACTGTTTCTGCTTGGATTACTTAGGGCAGAGCTACTCAACTTTGGAATCCCTGGGGGGGGGGGGCACAATGTTACAGCACATGCTGAGGACCACAACTTAAAATGTGGTTGCATGAAGGGCATGAATACAAAGATTAAGGCAAGACTACACAACACTTAAGTCAGTTCTGCTGATATGAATAAAATGCAGTATTTACCTGATTACTGCTCAAAAGACAGTCCAGGAATTTAACTACTAAAATACATATCAACAGAAGACCATTATATTCACAACTTTTTTGTTCTGGCTTCATAATTTTAACAGTGTTGCCATTTTTAATGTTTCTTATTTAAAAAAAATCGTATACCAGTGTGTTAGGTCTTTAGCTTGAAGCTTCAGGTTGTGCATTTCTTGGAGTGATTTTACTATAAAAAGAAAAGTTTCTAAGCCAGAGCGCTTCAACCTGCGGTGGGCAAATCAGGCTGGAAATGCAAAAAAAGGATATGTGCCCAGGAGCTCTGTCCTGGATTCCCAGCAGGGCTGATGTCCCTATGTTGGAGTCCGTCACTCCATGAGAGACTGAGGCAGGGTGCCCGGCCACAGTGCCGGACCCAAATGTGGCCACCGTGATCCAGTCAGCACCTCTCAAGGCTCTGCCCACAAGGCTAAGCTTTGCAGCAGTCTCCTATTCCCCTTTCTGCCTTTGATAGAAGCAGTGGGGGGGGGGGGGGGAGGGGCAGGGCAGCACTGTGGAGGGAACCCACTTTTAAGCTGGCTCCCTCTAGCACCAGCTCCTGTTTCCCCAAGCGAGTAGTCCATATTCCAGTCAACTACTCTGGAACATCCCTAGTTATCCTTAGTCTCCCTGAGGATAGCTGATGAAGTCGACAGCTAGCTGGTGGCTGCTTTAGCTGCTGGATGAGAGTAAGGTGAGTTGCCAGTTAAGTCCAGTGACCTTGTGACTGAGAGGCACTAATATCTGTAGTTGTGGATTAATCTGTATAAATCAGTTTGCAAGTAAGGTATTCCTTTTCAATTTTAGGCAACCAAATGGAAGACTTGTGCATGTGTGGCTATTCTAGTGGTCTGTGCAGTGAGAGGGATTGGTATGGTTGATGGGTTTCTGCTGCTACTTATTTGCACTAGGTTTATTTTTGTACTATTGTAGCTGCACTAATGAAAAGCCTTTATGTAGGCATAGTGCATCAATGTAAAAGGCTTGCACCCATGCAATTTACCATGACTTGAGTCACTAAGTGTACCAGGGTAGATTTATTTAAACCCAAGTGATTTAAATTCCCCCAATTGATTTAAATCAAGTTACCAAAGCTAAGTCTGAATGCTTAGCGTGCCCTTAATTTTGGAATAAGTCTCTCTGAACTCACTTCTGTTTCTTGAGAAAATAAGTATAGAACTGGTTCTCTTGGCAAATCTTAGTTATGCTGAAGTAAAATAGGGAATCTATTGTCTTCTGTCTTAAGACAATGTATCAACTAACTCCTGCCGTGCTTGGCTGAGGTCCACCACCACATAAGCACGAAACAAGAACAAACTTATCCAACCGGTGTCTCTTTGCACATGTTATTTTTAGTCTGCTGAGAAATAGAAATTGGAACCGTAACTTTCAAGAAGCATGAGCTAATAGGTTAGACAGACCCAAGCCATTAATTCATTTTTGAGATTAAGTGTATGTATAGCATGTTTGTGTTTAAATTTAATTATAACTATTTTTAAATGAGAAATTTAGAATTTTATTGATTTTAAAATAATCCAAATGAAATAAAAATTGATTTTATTTTTTAAATCTATTTTTATCCACCCTGAATTGCACTGGTGCTGCACTTTTGCAGGATAGGGGCTTGTTCCAGTGTAGTTACACCAGTGCTTTGGGCCATACTCTGTTTTGGAAGCTAAATGCTCCATGGGTTTTTCAGCCTAGTTTAATGTCTGTCCTTTCAGGTTGGAGTGGGTGCTCATCTGCTGAATTATAGGGATGGAAATGGTTTTGTGGTGTTGAAACTGGAAGAATTTGGATGTATTGAATTCTTGCTGAGAAGCAGGAGGTTTTAGGGTGCTCTGTGTACTAAAGATCTGCTGAATGCATAGACTAGCACCTGCGCACCCAGTTCCTTCAGCAGGTTTGGGCTGGCTTTTGTGATTGTTCCCTTGTGTTCAGTTTTGGCATTTGTATTCTTGGAGTAAATATAAGGTTGGCCTAAAGGCCTTCTCTTAATTCACAGTTAACTGGTTAACTGGTGCAAAACACTGTAGGCACTCCTAATCTGATTTGAAATACTTTATATTGACTTAGCTTCAGGATCTACTTGAACTAACTCAGTACAATCCTGGTTGAAATTGGATTAAGTGTCTATACCATGCTTTGTGCTGGTGTGAGTAAATTGTTTAATACAATCACTGTCAAACTGATGCCACGCTGATTGTACACAGGACTTAAGGCAAGGGTCTCAAACTCTTACTTTAGGGCCAGTCCTAAAATCCTCCTAGCAGGCCAGTGGGCACCCTTTAGCAGGACTGGAGGAGGGGGACTTTCTGTGAATTCCTCCCCCACAGCCCTCCCACCCCCTGCCTGCTACCCCTAGACAGTTTAAAACCAGCTGGGGGCCACAATAGGGTTAGAGCAACTTCAGACTGGTAACTCCACGTGGATGCTAGCATGTCCCAATGGCCTCTGGGAGGGGTGTGCATATTGCAGAGCTGGCAATAAGATGTGAAACTATTAACTAACTTTGTGAAACTGACTAGATATCAGTTATGCCCACTTTCATGATTTGATCCCAAGCATTGATAATTGGGGCTGCCCCCCTAGAAAGATGAAGCCACCTTTTAGAATTTAGGGATGTGAAGGACTAGTCAACTTGCTTATCTGGCTGGCTCTCTACGCATGCTGGCTCCATGGACCTGCTTGCTCCCCATTGCTGCCTCTTACAGAATCAGTGGTGGGAGGGGGGAAGGCTGCCACGAAGCAGCCTCTGGTGGTGGTGGGCCGTGGGCTCACCTTGGACAGGGGCAGCTGCCACGGAGCAGCCTCTCCATGGGGAGCTCGGGTCCCCTGCGGACAGGGGCTGCTGCCACACCACTGGCTCCTGCCTGCCATCCCATCCCATCAGAGACAGCAGTGCAAGGTGGCGGGGGCTACCTGGGAGTGGGGCTGGGAGCACACTGGCTCCCACCCCTATGGACTGTCGAATAGTTGTTACCAATATTTTGTGTGGTTACATGATTCAGTTACACACTATCTCACATCCCTAGTATATGGGGGTCCAGGGCGTGCTGCCTTTGGGCTGGCAGCTGTGGGTCTCATTAAATAGCTTCCTCAAAATATTTTTCATGACTGATTCGGGAAGTGCTTGGGCTGTAGATGACCTGTGGGCTAGGGGTTTGAGACCCCTGGCTTAATGCCGGGGGAAAGGGGGGGCACAAGTACATTTCAAGCCACTTTTTTCCCATTTGCTGCTTTGACTTAAGACCTCTTAAGTGCGAGGGAGGGACTTAAGACCCTCCTTCAGTGCGAGGGAGGGACTCTGATACAGGCAGAGTCTGGCATTCAGACACTATGCAGGGAGCTGAAATAGCTAAGCCTAATGCCAGGCTGCTATGCTATTGAACAGCATCCTCTTCTGAGGGAGCTTTAGGAGGGACAGGTCTTTTGGAGAGAAGTCCAGTCATCTGGACACATGTAGCTGAATGTATCCTGTGATTTGTATATTTTTGGCAGCTGTCCCCAGGGGTACTGATAGTGTAGGGAGGGAAAAGCAGGGGTGGGGAGGAGAAAGCTCAGAGGGTAATTGCTATTTAAGTGCTAGCATAAAACTTTCTCCCCCATCCCCCTTGTCCATGGAAAACATCCATTCTTCTGTCTCAATCTAGAATTCTGGTAGAGCCATAAATGTGAAGGCATCATTCTCTAGTACAGTAATTACTTGTTTAACACATTCCTGCTTAATGTGTTTTTGCAATCGCACGATTTTTTGTTTAGGGAACTTTCGAATAACACGACCGTCCCCGAAATAACACAAAAATAATCAGGTGGGGGACTACTTCACGCGGTGTTATAAATTGGTGAAAACAGTGGTAATATGTATGAGCGGATGAATACACGTGGTCACAGTGCTCCTCCACTCACTCATGTGTTTATATTTGTGTTTATATAAAATGCAGTAACTTGTGTTGCTAGATATCTAATGTTGATGTTGACGACCCAGCACCAACAGAAAATTGACTTTGCCACCACCACCTGAAATGCAACCACCACCATCTTTTTCCATTATTTTTAATGGGAAAATTGACCCCGCATAGCATGTTTTCGCTTAGCACGAACATTTTCAGAAACGCATCTATAGTGTTAAATGAGGAATTACTGTAGTCCTACCTAGCTTCTCCATTCCTCTAGGAGACTTGCAAGTCCAGCGGGCACTCAAATGTGTTAGCTCACCAGGCTGGCCATCAGTTAGCGTGGGCAGCTGGCCTGCTTCATTCATGTAACTCAACTGTTGAGGCTGAGCACCATTCTGCAGGCAGGAAGCTTTCCATTCAGCTGGAAACTGGCCATTCCACATATCCTCCCTGTGGTAAACTCTCCCTGTCTACAGTAATTCCAAAGTAGGTAATTTAAGGAGTGTTGAATTCCCAATCCCACTTTCCCAGTAAGGTAGCCTGTCTGGCTCCTCCCTTCCAAAAATATTTTTGGGGAGACTATCTAGGCTATTGTAAATACTACTTTATTTGGTTGCTGTGCTTGTTCCTTGCAAGTCTGTAGTGTGTGCATGTGGAAGGAAGGGGAAGCTGGGCTGGCTACCACTGCTTCCTGGGATGGAGATGTGAGCAGTGTCTGTCATGGCCTTGTACTTTCAATGGCTGGGAAGTCCAGAGTAACTCCTCCCTAAAGTGCTGAGCATGTCTTACATGGTGGTTGGCTGGGTGCTGCAGGCCATGTGCTCCCATACTGTCCTGACTTTGTCTGCCTGTAAGCACATTCCCTTTGCACTGAGAAGCTGTGTGGCAGGCAGTCGTGCTGTTTTTCCTGTTAGGCTTCGGAGGGGTAGCTGAGTTAGTCTATTAGAGGAGAGGCATCTCTGCAGTGCCTAATGCCCCTGTCTGTATCTTGCAGTTTTATTAGTAGCACATAGGAGTCCAAGGCATGCTGGGTGTTGTACAGATCCAGAACAAGGTCCCTGCCCCAAAGAGTTGACTCCAGTAGGATAATAGTGAGAGAGCTAATGGAAATTAATTATACTGCTGTAATCACACTTCTATGGCAGTGAAGACATGGCCACAGATGCAGGTGAACAGGTGTAGGCTGTTGGCAAATTGGTGCCAACATGGAGAGGAGGTGAAAGTGGAGCACTGTAGGGGAGTTGGCAGTGGAGGTAAGTCAGCAGACTAGAGAAAGCTGGCAAAGTAGCTGCTGGTCTGGATCCTAATGGTAGAAGATACTCTGAGTGGGGGACTTCCAGTGAGCCCCTGACAGTGCACCCTGTCTCCCAATCTTTGATTCACAGTGCTTCTCCCTACTCTTATTTCCTATCCTATCCCATGGACCCAAGGGCAAGGAGGTGACCCTTACTGAGGTGCTGGCTATACCGAGCCCACCCTAGGCTATCTCAGCCAGATCTAGGGGCCTACCTTAGGAGTTAGAGTTGAGGCATGCTTCTAGTTATCTTGATCACCTACTTGTCAGCCCTATTGTACTCTGGAAGTAGTACCCTTAAACAAGCAAATGGTTGGGGCCCTTTTTGTCTGGATCTTGGCATCTGCCTTTGGACCTGATGCAGGAAATGCTCCTTAAAACAGTTAAAATCCTTCCCCTTGCAGAGGAAACCGCACTCATTTCTATGGCACCAATGATACTGGGGCTTCCTGCCTTCATGGTGGTCTTTCTTTCCTAATGGAAAACTAGTTTCGTGCAAATACTTAAGAGTTCACACCTATTTAATGCTGTAACAAAGTGAACTTGGCATAGTGCTGTGGGGAGGTAGAGGCACAGTGGGAAATGGCATGAGTGGGGACTGAAGCAGTCTTTGCTCACACCACTTCTGCAGGGCTTCTGCTACAGTTCAAAGGCGCTTATAGACAAATCGAATAGTCGATGGAAATCCCATTGACTATTCAATTAATCTAAATTTAACATCCCTAGTTGTCAGTAGCCTTGCAGTTGTGGTACTGGCAGCTGACTGGTTTTCACTCACCTTGGGTCTCTAAACTTTTTATTGGACCAGCTTCTGTTGGTGAGAGGCAACCTTACACAGAGCTTTTCAGTAAGCTCCAAAACTTCTCACCAACAAAAGTTAGTCCAATAAAAGTTCTCCGCCCTACCTCATAGGATCCACATGGCTACAACAATGCATTAAACTTGGTTAGTGCCTAAATGCCTTCCTGTAGGATTGTACATGTTTGAGGATTGTTTTTAAATTGTTTAATTCTACTTATTGTGATCTTTAGCAAGCTAATGAGTTAGCTTTGTTCTGAGAATACTCAACGATGGGGCAGCTGCTCATGTGAGCAGGAAATAAAACTTTCATTGGTTCTGACATACATGAAAAAGGAAAACTAAAATCATGGAAACGTCAAATGATCTAAAAGTTGAATGCTGTGTTTGAGAGTTGGGAATGTTACCACCACTGGCAGGTCCTAGACTTGGAAATGGAATGCTGACAAACGTGTCAGTCTTATGTATAGACTTTCAGCTCTACTTTAATACTTAATTCAGAAGGCTTTGAAACGGGAACTTCAGGTCCGTGGTGTGGGGGAAGATGATTTAGCTTTTAACTCCTTCACACATTTTTACTCTAACGGCCATACGGGGTCAGACCAAAGGTCCACCTAGTCCAGTATCCTGTCTTCTGGCAGTGGCTAATGCCAGATGCCCTAGAGGGAGTGAACAGAAGAGGGAATCAAGTACTTCCTTGAGTATCTTAAGGATGTGAATGAGTAGTCACTTCCCCCTCTTGCCTCTATCAGAAAGAGGGTGGTGGGGGGGGAAATGAGGGGTTGCTTCAAAGCAGCAGCACTGCTTGGAGCCCAGGATCAGCAGGGGACTCGCGCTGACCCTGGGCTCTGTGCAGTGCTGCCTCTTTGAAATGCTGTGTGGAGCCTAACACTGGGGTCCCCATGTCATTTCAAAGCAGCAGCGCTGCCCCCAGCTGACTCCAGGCTCCCCGCGGTGCTGCTGCTTTGAAATGCCATGTGGAGCACAGGGCCAGCTGGCAGCTGCCTCAGTGGCCCCATGCTCCCATCAGTGCTTTTGCCTTTGAAGTGTAGTGCAGCTCTAGGGCTGTTGCTTTACTTCAAAGGTGGAAGCATCCTATCAACTAATAAAATAGTCCAGGGTGGCCAACCCATTCTGGACAAAGAGCCAAGGTATCAGTGGATCCAGCGCGAAGAGCCGGGCCAAAGTTGTCGAGCAAAAGAAGAAGAAGAAGAAGAAAAAAGGCTACTCCTTTAATTAAGAAAATGTGTTTAGAGCAGTGTTTCCCAATTTTATTTGGCTAGGGAACCCTTTTCAGCTTTTCAGAATTTCAAGGAACCCCTAAGTTTGTCAAGCAGAAAGAGGGGCGAGGGGACCCACCAGTGTATGAAAATCACATTCCTTCCCCGAGGTCCCCCTCCTCTCTGTTCCCCTCCTCTCCATTACTTGCTATCTCCAGCCTTTATATGCTCCCGCTGGGTTGAGACAGGAGGTTTGTGGGCTCTGGGGTGGGAATGAGGGATTTGGGTGTGGGAATGGGTGAGAAGTGCAAGCTCTGGGAGGGAATTTGGATGCAGGAGAGGAGGATGCTGGCTCAGGGATGGGGCTCCAGGCTGAGGAGTGTTGGACTCAGGTGGAAGGTTGGGGTTCTGAGCAAGCCACTGGCTTGTGGATGTGAGGGTGCAGGAGTTTGGTTGGATATGTGAGGGGCTCAGGGCAAAGAGGTTGTGAGTATGATGGGCTCAGGACACAGATTTGTGATGTGTGGATGATGTAGGAGTGTTGTGGCAGAAGACTGAGGATGTGGGGATTCAGGAGTTTGGGGATGTAAGAGGTTCAGGATGGGGTTCCAGTGTATGATAGGCTCAGATTTGGGGTCAGGTGGTGTTTGGGGGCTTGTTGGCCAGGCTTCATTTTAAAATAAAATACTGTCAAACTCAAGGTTTTAGCATTGTCTTTATTTGAGGGGCAGGGAACCTGTTTTGAGTCAAGGGTCACTGACCCACAGAAAAGTCAGTTGGGGCCACACAAATGAGATGCAAAAAAACCTGCTCCAAAACCCCCAAGCCTCACAAATGTGGTTCCAACTGTGCTGGTGGGGGCAGGGGAGAGGGTGCTAGGGGGTGCTGGGGCTGGGAGAGGGTGCTGCTCAGTGCTAGGGTGGGTGGTAGGATGCTAGCACAGATGTCTGGGTGCTGGGGTCAGGGACATGGTCCTGCTGGGCACTGGGGTGGGTGGCAGGGTGCTGGGACCAGGGTCCTGGGGTAGGTGGCAGGGTGCTGAGGCCAGGGACACAGTGCTGCTGGGTGCTGGAGACAGTGCTGGTGTGGGGGCAGGGGACAGGGTACTTATGGGGGGAGGGGGAGCTGGACAGGGGCAGGGGAGGGCAGCTGGGACCAGTATCTGGCAATCCTGCAACACCTCTGGGTTCCGGGAAGTGTGTGACTGCACTTCCCCTCCCCAAACAGCTGGCGCGCATTTTCGCGATGCCATCCTGCCGGGGGGGGGGGGGGAGGGGGGGGGGGGGAGAGGCGGGTGTGGGGAGTCCCAGGGCAGATCGTGCTGCCTGCACAGTTAGAGCTGCGCAGCCCTGGGTCTCCTGACACCCCCTCTCCCTCACCACGCAGAAAGGCCACAGAACTAAGTTGCTGGGTGCCACAGCCCCAGCTGTTCAGGCAGCGCATGTTAGCTCCTTTGGGAAGAAGTGCTTCTCTCCCCACTGTGGGTCACGTGGGGTCACCCGTGTCCAGCACCCCCTAGTATGACAGCCGGGAGCAACTGTTCCCCTCTGCCCCCGCCTTACTACACATCTGTGTCACCAGGGAGAAACGGGAAACAAGTGTGCTGTTTCTTTAAGAAGTTGGCTAGCTGGCTTTCTCTCTTTCAGAGGGGGCAGGGGAGTGCTGGCTCCTCACGGAACCCCAGGGTTCCGCGGAGCACCAATTGGGAAACACTGGTTTAGAGGCTTTTTGGCCACATCAGGCTCCCGCTGGCAGATGCCATTTTTAATTCTCCTTCTTAAAAAGCTTTGCAGGATGGTACCCCTGCCCAGGTCAGCACAGGAAGTGAAGAGTAGGAGTAGGAGAGGGCTGTTTTTGGGGGTGGGGGGGGGGGGGGGGTTGGCCATGGCTGGAAAAGTTGATGTAAATTGCATTGACTATTCAATTAGTCAATCAAAATTTAACATCCCTAGTGTGTCACCCATTCTCACCCTCTGACAGGCTAGGGACACCATTCCTACCCATCCTGGCTAATAGCTATTGATGGATGTAACCTCCATGAATACATCTAGTTCTTTCTTGAACCCTGGTAAAGTACTTATCTTCACAACCTCCTCTGGCAAGGAGTTCCGCAGGTTGACGGTGCATTTTGTGAAGAAAAATTTTGTTTTAAACCTGCTACCTGTTCATTTCATTTGGTGACCCCTAGTTCTTATGTTATGGAGATCTAACTTAAAGCAAGGTCCCCTTCCAGCAGCAAACTTGAGTTTCTCTGGAGCAGTGTCTGCATGGCTAGCAGACCTAGAGCTCATGATGGGATGGTTATAGCATCACTTGTTCAGCTGAGCTGTGCAGGTCTGGAAGTTGCCCATCACACCCTGGATGTAGTAGGCCAAAATTATCCTTCTACTGTGATAGCTAGATAAAATGAGAAGGTTTGGCCAACGACAACCCATGTATCTGGAGTATATATTCTTTGCTGTATATGTGTTATGAAGTACCTGATTTCAACATGAATATTCTCATTCTGCCTCTCATCGTCTTTTTAATTGGTGGCTCTCTTCATCCTGGTATCCTTTCCCATAAGGCAGGGCTACTCAACTTTGGAAGCCCGGGGGCCACTGATATCCACAGCACATGTCGAGGGCTGCAACTTAAGCGTGGTTGCATATACATGCAAATATATATGCAATAGCTTCTTTCACAGCGACGGGCATTACTACAAAATTAAGGCAAGACTACAATGCCCAGGCCCCCCATTTAAGTCAGTTCTGCTGATATTAATAAAATGCAATGTTTACCTGATTTCCACCCATATGACAGCACTTTTAGGGTATGTTTAGACTACATGACTCTGCCGACAGAGGCATATAAAATAGGCTACCCAACATAGTCAATGAAGGTGGAATTTAAATATTCCTGGCTTCATTAAAATAAAAATGGCCACCGTGCTGATTGTCGGCACAGCACGGCAGTCAGACACGGATCAGTCGACAGGGGAAGCCTTTGTCGACTGCTCCCTTATGCCTCGTGAAACATACACTTAATGAGCAATGACAGCCCAGGAATTTAACTACTAAAATGCATATCAACAGAAGACTACTATATTGACAGCTTTTTTGTTTTGGCTTCATAACAGTCCAGGAATTTTAACTACTAAAACACATCACCTAAACTGCATAGTAAACCCAAACTGCACCGCCAGCTGCAAACAAAGGTGCCGAGGGACACATGTGGCCCGCGGGCCGCATGTTGAGTATCCCTGCCATAAGGGTTTGTCTTGTAAATTAGGAACGGAGTGTTCTGGATGGATATTTCCCAAGGTATAGTATTCATGCCAGACACTAAGTGGATAGTGGCAAACATACTGTTCCTTCTATATCTAATTCTGCCACCCCCACCAGGCTGGCAACAGAATCAAGCAGGATAGTGCACAGGCTGGAAAACAGTTGCAATGCATGTGCAACTGATTTTGGATGGTTTTGGTCACTCATTAATTTTGTCAGTGCTTTCCTGTTATCTCCCCTAGAGGGAAAGTTGTGTTGCTTAGTGGAGGAGTTCCCATTGTAGGACACGAGGTACTCCAGTTGGCTGACACATTTGATGTATGCTAAGCCTACAGTGTGCTGAAGCGTGTAGACTGACACCTCCTACACTCTTCAGGCATGTTAATGCTTGCTTCTGACTAGCTAACAGGTTCTAATTAGGGATGTTAAATTACAGTTAATCACCTAATCAGGCAGTCAATGGAATTTCCATTGATTAGGGGTGGGAAAGTGGAGTGCTTGCTATCCCAGCTGTGCCTCTGCCTTTTGAAATGTAGCAAGAGCCCCAAAGGCAGAGGTGCAGCAGTTGGGAACTCCTCTCCCTCCTCCCCCTCCCCCCCTCCACCGCCATAGAATCATAGAATAATAGGACTGGAAGGGACCTCAAGGCAGGACCAAGCTCCGTCTACACCATCCCTGACAGATGTCTATCTAACCTGTTCTTAAATATCTCCAGAGGGAGATTCCACCACCTCCCTTGGCAATTTATTCCAATATTTGACCACCCTGACAGTTAGGAATTTTTTCCTAATGTCCAATCTAAACCTCCCCTGCTGCACTTTAAGCCCATTACTTCTTGTCCTGTCCTCAGAAACCAAGAAGAACAAATTTTCTCTTTCCTCCTTTTGACACCCTTTTAGATATTTGAAAACCGCTATCATGTCCCCCCTTAATCTTCTTTTTTCCAAACTAAATAAGCCCAGTTCATGAAGCCTGGCTTCATAGGTCATGTTCTCTAGACCTTTAATCCATTCTTGTCGCTCTTCTCTGTACCCTTTCCAATTTCTCCACATCTTTCTTGAAATGTGGCGCCCAGAACTGGACACAGTACTCCAGCTGTGGCCTAACTAGTACAGAGTAGAGCGGCAGAATGACTTCACGAGTTTTGCTTACAACACACCTGTTGATACAACCTAGAATCATATTTGCTTTATTTGCAACAGCATCACACTGTTGACTCATATTCAACTTGTGGTCCACTATGATCCCTAGATCCCTTTCCGCCATGCTCCTTCCTAGACAGTCTCTTCCCATCTTGTATGTATGGAACGGATTGTTCATTCCTAAGTGGAGCACTTTGCATTTCTCTTTATTAAACCTCATCCTGTTTACCTCTGACCATTTCTCTAATTTGCTAAGGTCATTTTGAATTATGTCCCTATCCTCCAAAGAAGTTGCAACCCCACCCAGTTTGGTATCATCTGCAAACTTAATAAGCCATGGGGTGTTGTGGGTGTTGCTTACATCCCTAGTTCTAATGCTCACCTGTAAATTCCGCTCTTGATGGAGCTTCACAGGGCTCATGGAGGTATGCTTTGGTTGGCTGTCTAGCATGTTGGGGTTATTTGCTGAGTGGCCCCTAGTGGATCTAGGCTCAGGAATGTTAGGCTGTCTGCCTGTTCCCATGGAAACTTGTCTGGGCCATTTGGCTTGCTATAGAAATGCAGTCAGTGGAAATGGCTGAGATTAGAATCTTGCAGCTGCCTCACTTAAATATGCAAAAAGCATGGCTCTCCAATACTCCTTGGCAGAGGGTTCTCTGGCAGGTGGCCCTTGCAGTGTGGTGGAGATGTTGAAGAGACAGTGAGATGGCTTTTCAGCCCTGTCGGAAAGATGTAGAATCTTCTAACTAAAAGGGTTTATAAGCGCCTGCTTAGGTTGGAATCCTGTAGAGAGCGTACTTTTTATTGGCTGTTCTGTAGGAAGTCATGCAAGTCATCCTGGGAGTATGGTTTGGCTAACATGTTCCTGCTTATTTTTCCTGATAATCCCCACCACGTTAAATATCTTCATACCATTAATATCCCAATAAGCAGGTCAACACTTAACGTATTACAGAGCCATTACAGGTGCTGTGATGATGGTTTCTGTAGAAAACTGTTGTAGTTCGGAAAAATGGGTGTACTTCTACACATCTGAATTGCCTATAATGCAGTGTATTCATGCACCATATTGGGGAAACTGAACTAGTAATTATGCTGTAACCTGTTTTGTACATGCAGAATATATTAAATGTATGTTGTGGTGAAGTTTGCTAAACTGGGGAAGTTAAAATGCGATTAATTGGCATTTCAAAGGAGGAATGCTGAACTCCGTACAGCCCAGGGCTGGTGGGAAGTCCCACTGACTCTTGGGCTGCATGCGGGTGCCTGATTTGAAATGTACAAGAGCCCCCAGCAGGGGCTCTTGTGCATTTCAAGGCCATGCAGCCCTGGGTCAGCGGGGCTCCATGATACTCTGCTCAGGGCCTGGGCTCCACAACTGCCCCTTGGAAACGCATAGAGGTGGTGTTTTAAAGGGGCAACCGCGTTGGGGTTCAAAGCGGTAGCGCTGCACAGCTGTGCAGTGCTGCCACTTTGAAGTACAGGCAGTCCCTGGGTTACGTACAAGATAGGGACTGTAGGTTTGTTCTTAAGTTGAATCTGTATGTAAGTCGGAACTGGCGTCCAGATTCAGCCGCTGCTGAAACTGACCGCCAGTTCTGACTTACATACAGATTCAACTTAAGAACCCGAAGTCAGCTGCTGCTGAAACTGATCAGCAGCTGATTCCAGGAAGCCCGGGGCAGAGCAACTGTGCCTTGGGCTTCCTGTAGTCAGCGCTGGTCAGTTTCAGCAACGGCTGACTTGGGGATGTCTGGGGCAGAGCAGCTGGGGTGCTGCTGGGTTGCTCCAGTGGCACCGCTCCTCGGCGCTACTGGACCAACCCAGCAGCACCCCAGCTGCTCTGCCCCAGGAGTCCTGATTCAGCCGCTGCTGAAACTGACCAGACCAGTAGTGCCCAGAGCGGCGCTGCGGGACCAACCGGCAGCACCCCAGCTGCTCTGCCCCAGGGTCCACCACAAAAGCCTGGTCTGCTGGGGAGGGCACACTAGCTGCGCGCCCCCCCCCCCCAACAGACCAGGGACACAAGGAGCAAAGCGGCGGTGGGGGGGGAGGGTGTCTCGCCTCTGAGGCTTTGCTCTGGCGCGGGACCGCTTTGCTCCCGGTGCCCCTGGTCTGCTGGGGACCGTCTCCAGCAGACCAGGGGCACCCCGAGCAAACCCGCCGGGGGCTGCGGCTTTGCTCCCGACGCCCCTGGTCTGCTGGAGACGGTACCCAGCAGACCAGGGGCACCAGGAGCAGCGTTTCTCGCCCCGGAGGTCGAGGTGGCTGACCGCTGCCTGTGAGCTCCGGGGCGAGAAAGCCCCGTTCATAAGTGCGGATCCGACATAAGTCGGATCCGCGTAAGTCTGGGACTGCCTGTACCCCGCTCCCTCCCATTTGCTGCCTCCATCTCATACAGGCAGCAAGGGGGGGGGGGGGGGAATCAACAAGGCGGGAGTGAGGCAGGTGCTTAACAGATAGTTGACTAGTCCTAAACATCCCTATGCTAAATGTGTAGTGTGCCCTGAATAGATGTCTGTTCTACTAATAACTGGAATTCTTTTTGAAGAGATAAGAAAAGGTGGATAAAGGTCTGTGGAATTTAATTCTCTGTAAATCAGGGGAATATAAATTAGGGATGTAAATTCCTGGTTAATGAGTTAACCAGTTAAACCAGATCCCATGCAGGTGGCTGGCAGCTCAAGTGGAGGATGGGGCACAATGGTTTCTGCTACACTCCACGCTTAGGGCTGCCAGCTGCCGGTAAGGGTGATGCTTACCGAGTAACTTGGTTAACCATTCACATCCTTACTGTAAATGAGCAAAATTGGTTGGGCTCACAGCTTAGAACAGTGAGAATGTAACAGCTGCAAGACTTTTCCCCAGGTTGGTAACGTAGTCACCTTTCTGTTCACTGCTAGACTTTAATAAGATGGGCCTGGTTGTCTGCTACAAATTCAATACTGGAACTGAATCCTTGATACTTTGATGTTCCACCATGATCTCAAACCCCAGGCAGAACCAAAAATATCTGCTCTTCAGTTCCTCACAAGTACTCCAACCTTTCCATGTTAATATCTACTCCTCAGTCTTTCTGCTCCCCGGGGGCAAATTCTGCAGTTTTTTGGTACTTTATCCATTGCGTTGTGCTCAGGCACAGAGGCTATGCCCTCTGATGCGACATTTGGGAGACTGTTTTTGGCAGAGGGGAATGGCTCCATCTCCATATTGTACTACTGTAAGATGTGTAGAGCCCCTATTGCTGCTGTTGGAATATAGGAACCCTTAATATTATGACACTTTTAGACTGGAGGAACCTAACTAGTGGGAAGGAAGGATGAGAGCCTATTAGCATGATAATAGGGTAGAAGTTTTTCAGTGTATGATGCAGAAATACCCCTCATATCTCTTTCATTCCTGCAGTGGCCATTCAGACACAAGTATTAGGGTTCACCAAATGACATAAGCAGCAGTTTAAAACAAAAGGAAGCATTTCTTCACATAACATACTTTCAACCTGCAGAGCTCTGTTAGAGGATATTGTGAAGGTCAGGACTAACAGGGTTAAAAAAAAACCTTAGATAAATTAATGGAGTCGTGTGGTTATTAGCCAGGATGGTGTCCCTAGCCTCTGTGTTCCAGAAGCTGGTACTGGGCAAGAGAGGATGGATCATCCGATTACCTGTTCTGCTCATTGCTTCTGAGGCACCCTGGCACTGGCCACTGTTGAAGACAGTATACTGGGCTAGATGGACCTTTGTTCTGATCCATACATTTCAGTATCTTAGCCTTGATCTACTGTACAAATGTCAGAATACCTAGGCCACTCGGGTGAATTTTCAGTGGTGAGTGACAATTATACCAACCAAACTCCCAGTGTAGATGATGTTGTGTCATTGACAGGAGAAAAGCCCTTCCCAGTGTAACTACTGCCTCTTGAGGAGAAGGATTAACTGCACTGGGGTTGGCCCCCAAATATTAGCTACAAATCTGATGCTGCTTCCTGTGTGTGACATGTTCTCTTCTTCTCCCCTTCCCTTGCAGTTGTGGACTGCCCTGTATGTAAACATCAGTGTTACCTCAAGGATATCGTGGAAAATTACTTCTTGAGAGACAGCGGGGCAGAGGCAGCCACAGATAGCAAGGATGCCAACCAGGTAGGCATTCAATCTTCCTACCCCTTCTTCCATTGGCTCTGATTGACCCCTCTGCAGAACAGTTCTCCCCACCCTGCCATTCCCAATTTGCCATGCAACCTAGCTAGTGGTGGAGGGTGGCTTGCAGTCTTTCTGACGATAGGCCAGTTTGGTTCTCATATTGAAAGGAAGCAGTGCAGAGCACTTGGCCCTTCCTTTCCTGGCACCATGCTCCAGCCACTCCTGGCCACTCAAGTTCTAAGTGGCTGTCTCATC
Organism: Pelodiscus sinensis; assembly: GCF_052426305.1. Taxonomy (NCBI): domain Eukaryota; kingdom Metazoa; phylum Chordata; order Testudines; family Trionychidae; genus Pelodiscus; species Pelodiscus sinensis. The sequence continues at coordinate 30,007,904 of NC_143069.1, read as the reverse complement.
AGATGTCAGGGCACCCTGTGTGTGCCCTGCCTGGAGCAGGCAGTTGCACTTTCTCTGGCCCCTTTGAAAGCACATAACTCAGTGACTCCTGGGTCTGTCACCATAGTAACCCCAATGGGCCACCAATCCTCTTAGGTTCAGTAAATTGCTCATCCTTTATCAGCAATGCATTTCTAGTCATAACAATAACACTTGTATGCCAGACACTCAGAAGCAAGCCGTGGCCAGTCACACTTCTTCCATTCTCAACTCTATCCCATCTGCCCATTCTGATTAGCAGCATTGTATACATGCAGCTGTTCGACCTAGCCCCTCAAAATCCTGTCATTTATTCCTAACTATGTAGTATTTGGTTTTCTACTAATGGTGGCTGGACACAAAATGGCTTCAGTTAGATTATGTTCAGTTCTGCCATTAACAAGGCCTGCCTGCTTGAATAAAAGCCCTTGTTTTCATACTCACTTTTGAGCTATGTCTGAGCTACAATGCCAGTATCTCCTGTGAGTTATACCCACCTAAACACTGAGATAGTGTTATCTCAGCCTATTGTATACTGGAAAGTGCTCTCCCATCAGCTTGCAGCGTCACCAGAAACACTACACTGCACAGCTGCACCTCTATAAATGATGTATGGAGCTAACCTGTACTAACTTATTGTCTACTTTGCTCTAAGACTATAGCACATCTGTAATCCACCTACTTCCATTCAGGCCTACTCTACACTACCGTAGGCCATCCATCTAAGTTATGCACCTAGCTGAAGTCAACATTTATATCTACTCACCATGGTATCTTCACTGTGATAAGTTGACAGCTGACTGTCTTGTCAGCTCACCTATGCTGCTAGACCCACTGGAGTACTGGAATAGACATGAGAGCAATTAGTGGTCAATTTATACTAGACAGGATAAATCAACCCCCATTGGATTGATCACTGTCTGTTGAACAGTTGGGTAGGGAAGATACACCTGAGTTGGAAGACCCCAGGGTCATGCTCCCAGAGTCATCTGCTCTGTGCAGTACCATAACTACACTGGGAACCATCCTTGAAAATTAGCCGTCGGGTCTGCCCTTGCCATTTGCCTCAGGCTTGCCTCTCACCATTTGAAGCACTGGGGGGGGAGGGGGGGAGAGGTTGTGGGGCAGGTGTGTTCCTGGCACTAACCTTTCCTCTATCTCTCAGTGCTGCACCAGTTGTGATGACAATGCCCCAGCTACTAGCTATTGTGTGGAGTGCTCAGAGCCACTGTGTGAGACCTGTGTAGAGGCCCACCAGAGGGTGAAGTACACAAAGGACCATACTGTCAGAGCCACAGGTCAGTGCCCCATTCCTGGGAGGGAAGTTTGGAGTTAGCCTGGTACTGCATGCCCCTTACAGAGAGGTGGGAGGTGGAAGTTGGTTATACAGGTTGAACCTCCCTGGTCCAGTAGCATCTGTGGTCCTGCAGGACCATAAAAGCTGTTAGACCAGAGAGCCTGCTGCAGGGGTTGAGTGGCTGGGAGCAGAGCCTGTCTTGCTGCTGGCAGCCTGCAGAGACAGTGACCTGCAGGTAGAGAGCTGCTGTGTGGGGCCAGGGAACTCCAGGAGAAGATGGGGACAGAGTTTATGGAGCAGAGTCCTGGGAGTGGGCTGGGAGCAGCAGAGCCAGGCTGGTGGGTTGGAGGTCAGGCCTCCCAGTTCTCCCAGTGCAGCAGCCAGGAGGAGAGCCCCAGGAGAGCCCAGACACCTGACCTCCCCTGGTCCAGCAAATTCCCTTGTTCAGGACCACACTGGTCCTGAGGGTGCCAGACCAGGGAGGTTCAACCTGTACTCCATGACACTACTTCTTGCCCACCCAGAGTGCTACGCTCTGGTGTCATATGCATGAGAGATTTGCTTTAAATCCGTTTGAAACTGATTTTACTAAATCAGTTCAAAATTGTTTGCTATGTTCTGTTCAGCTCAGTCTGTCCTCTGGTGGTGCAGTCAGCTGAATGAGAGCATCCATATGGGGGTGTACTGCTTAACTGAATTAGTTGGAGTTCTGCCCTATAGGGATGTACTAGTGTAGTCGATTAACCAGTTAACCGATAAGCAAAAGCTTATAGGTTAATACTATAGACCAGTGTTTCTCAAACTGTGCTCCACGGAGCCCCGGAGCTCCGCAAGACATCTCCAGGGGCCCCACGAGGTTGACAAACTGGAAACATCGATAGATACAACACACACAATCAGTGGACCGCTGGGACTCTGCATACCTGTATGTAAAGGGCTCTGGAGCCCAAAAAGTTTGAGAATCACTGCTATAGACTACACACCTTTCCCTCCCCCAGCCCTTGCCAGTTAACTTTTTAGCAGGCTGGCCAGCAGCCTGGCTCAGTTCAGGCTTATGTCAGGTCCAGAACCTATCCCTGTGGCAGCTCTGCATTTAAAGTGTATTAGGAGCCAGGTGGGTACGCAGCCCGGCTTAGTTCTGGCATGCACTGGGTCCAGGAGATCAGAACCCCTCTTAGGGGCTGCTGCCATCCCACTCCGCTGCCTCTTTATCAGAGGCCGCAGCAGTGGGTGACAGGCAGCTGGTCTACAATGAGACAGCTTTTAAACTGGCTCCCCTTGTGGACCAGCTCCCAGTTGGCACCCTGTGCTGCTGCTTCTGATACAGTGGCTGCTGGCCCCACCACTGGGTACTATGGAATAGTTGACTAACTGATACAAATTCATGAGGTTACTCAACTATTCAAGTTAACTGATATTTAACATCCCTACTCTCCTGTGGGTAGCCTGCAACTTCCTCATGTGGACATGGTTCCAGGGGCAGAAAACTGGGCCTCTTGTCCCCATTCTGCCACTGACAAAGGGAGAGGGCTTTAACCAGGTCCCATGCAATATCCATTCCCTGGTAGCGTGAGCTCTGCTGCCCATATCCCAGATTCCCTCAACTGGGCTTCCAGTGCTGTGGCCAAGGGAGACACCTGGACATAGGCTGTAGTTGGGCATGTTGTGCCAGACAGCTGAGTAGGCTTCCTTTTCAGCTCTTCCAGTGCCCCTTAATCCAGATGTGCAGTCTCCCTGGGCCAACCCCAGCAAACAGCTTTGCCATTACCCTTCAGTCCCAGCCCTGTCGCTCCCTCCCCAGCAGCTATGCTGGTGCCCTGCAGGCCACTCTAGGCTTCTGGCTGGCTGATGTAATTGGGGTGCCTCATGGAACCTTGGTGAGAAGAGGAGGGTAACACTTGTACTCTGTTCTAGGTCCAGCAAAGACAAAGGAGGGTGAGCGCACTGTCTACTGCTCTGTGCACAAGCATGAACCCTTGGTGCTGTTTTGCGATACCTGTGACACACTGACCTGCCGGGACTGCCAGCTCAATGCCCACAAGGATCACCAGTAAGCATGCACACTTGCTGGCTGTACTCTACCATAGGCTACTAGGATGCTCTTTGATACTCCACCCCTGCCCAGTCTGGGGCAGGGCTGCACTGCCCTCTACCTCTGCTCCTAGTTATGTGGCTGGCCTGAGCCAGGCTCTGCCTCCAATACTGCTATGCTGGAGACATGGAAACCCTCTGACAGCCTGTGCCATGTTTTCTTCCAGGTGGTAAGGCCACAGCAAACCTTTCAGCTAGCCTGTGCGTCCTCTCTACTGCATGGCATGGCTCTCCTTTGTCATGTTTCTTGGCTGCTGTTGGGCTTGAGGCAGCTAGACCAGCTCCTCTTGGGGGTGTTTTGGCCCCTGTGTTAGTTCTCAGGGTAGCCTAGACTTAGTCATTTTACACTTCGCCTTCATTTCCATTACCAGCAGCCTTGCCTATCAGCCACCCAAGCAATCTCCTCTGGGCCATGGTAGCCTGCATTTTCTGTTATAGGGATAGTCTAGTTTGTGACAGTCAACTCAGAATCTGCACCTTTTGTAGTCCTGCAGCCCTGCGGGGTTTTTATTGAAAACACAATCTTATCAGTAAGGCCAACAGTGAGTGAGGAAATGGAAGCAAAAGATTACACACCCAACAAAATCCTAACATGTTTTTGAGAGACTTTGCTTAGGAGGCTAACATGCTGTCTAAAGTTCAGCACACCTTTGTGACATCAAACTGCATTGTTTCAATAGAGCAGGGGTGGGTAAAAGGGCCTCCGTGGGCTGGATCAGGCCTGCCAAGTGGCTGGATCTGGCCTATGGAGGCCCTGCTGCTCACCTGACCCCAGGCTAATTAGGGCCTGGGGGCGGGGGTGTGCCTAAAGCCTCCTGCCCTGCCAGGAGTACATGGTGCTTTGAAACCCTGTGTGCTGCTTGCAGGGCGGGGGTAGAAGGGAAGGAAGGAGTCTTCGGGCATTCTCCCACCCCCAGGCCTATCAGGGCCTGGGGCGCGGTAGCTGCATGAAGCTTCCTTCACCCTGCCCTGGCCCTGCGAGCAGCACACAGTGCTTCAAAGCACCACATATTCCTGTCCAGGGAGGGAGTGGAGGAGGCTTCGGGTGCTCCCCAGGCCTATCAGGGCCTGGGGGTGTGGGAGCTGTGAAGCTACCTTCGCCCTGCCCTGCCCTGGCCCTGCGAGGAGCCTGCTGCACTTCAAAGTGCCACATGCTCCCCTCAGGGCAGGAGGAGCTTTCCTGCGCTCCCCCACCCCCAGACCCTGATTGCCCTGGGGGAGGAAGCATGCCTAGCCTCTTCCAGGCATGGGTGCTTAGTTGGAAGGGGTGGGCAAAGGGGCTCCCCCACCCCCAAACCAATCATGGTCTGGAAGTGGGGTAGCCCTGCCCCTTCTAGGGTGGTTGAGGCTTCTTCAAAAAATTTTGAAGTGGCCCCAGGGAAAAATTATTGCCCACCCCTGCAGTAGAGGCTGTCTGGAGCACCTGTTTTCTTCATCAGAGTGCCTGCTTGCTTCCTGGTTGTCGGAAGATGGTGGGTTGCCTTTGTTCCTCATGCAGTTATGCAAACCTTTGATGTTTAACTCAAGATAAAGGTTCTCTCCCCCCTTCTGTATTCTTCCCTTTTGGCTGCCTAATGTAGGCATACCTTTGTTAGCTTACAGTGCTTAATTTACTTGGCTGGCCAAAAGAGTGCACATTTTGCAACATTAATAACCAATGCGGCCCTGACTTTTGAGTCCTCCTATAATGTACTTACGTGAGCCAAAATGTACATACCAGAATAGGAGATGGTTGTAATCCCTGGCCAGTTGCTCTTGAGGGCTCCATAGGTCACAGCCCCTGCAAATGTTCCCTGGTTGGCCAACTCCTAGCGTGTTCATTCCCATCCCTACAGGTACCAGTTCTTGGAGGATGCTGTCAGGAACCAGCGCAAGATGTTGGCCGCTCTAGTGAAGCGCCTCGGGGACAAGCATGCCAACCTGCAGAAATCCACCAAGGAAGTGCGCACCTCGTATGTAGCCTTGCAGAGTGTCCTGACCACAGGGAGGGGGGGACCCTGCCCAAGTTGCTGAGCCCCAAAGATGCACAGGGAAGGGAAGTCCTTTCTAGTCATGCGAGAGGGAGGGGATTAAGAGATTTCTTCTAGTGCTGGACCCTGTGTGCACTCTGCTGTGGAATATGCATGTGCTTAGGGCCAGAGTATCTCTGCAAGCACTGTTTGGCTGCAGTCCATCTCTCCTCATGCACTGCCAAGGGCATGAAGGGGCAGGGCAAGACTGCCTCTTCTGGTCATTCTTGATGCTACGTGGTTAGTGTTAGAAACCTTGGCATTGCCAAACAGATTCCTTTTAGCTTCTTGTATTCCCCATTAGCCAAAGAAGGGGTCCTAACTGGCAGGCATGGTCAGAATGGGAAAGAAGCAGTTGGGGTAATCAGAAAGGTGCCCCCTTCCAGAAAGCAGTTGGGGGCCCAAACTCCTTGTGAGGAGCACTTTGTGTAGTTATTGCTAAGGCAGGGAGCACGTCCATCCCTATCCAGTTTAAGGGATGGGATATGGAAGCTTGTGCTATTCCAGAACCCCTTAGCTGGATGGATACCTTATCTGGCTGACATGAAGAAAGCACAGGGGAAAGCAGTGGGTGTATGGGACACTCACCATATGGCTCTGGCTGGCTACTCAGGATTCGTCAGGTGACAGACGTGCAGAAGCGGGTGCAAGTGGATGTGAAGATGGCTATCCTGCAGATCATGAAGGAGCTTAACAAGAGGGGCAAAGTCCTGGTCAGTGATGCACAGGTGAGTGTATCTCCTAGGAGCCCTCCCAGGATCAGACCCTCTCACCTGTGGATCAGACCCTTTTGCTGCCCTGGTAGGGTTTTGAATAAGAGGAGTTCCTCTGAAACACAAGGATGTTAGCACTGAAACCTGCCCGTTACCTATTCCCAGGGCAGTAAGGAGGGGCCATCCTTTGGCTCCCCTTCTGTGGCCCCCCATTATCTTGCCTCCACATGATCTATGCCACATTTTAGCCCTTAAATAGCCCTTTGGGGGCTGGTGCACTAGAAAGGTTCTTCCAGAGGGTCCCACTCCTCAGAGGTAGGCCTCCTTGGAGCTCTTGCCTTCCTGCTCCATCCCATGCTGAGAGTGCATCCAGCTGAGACGTTTGAGCACCTGGCTGTGTTGCAGAAAGTGACTGAGGGGCAGCAGGAGAAGCTGGAGCGTCAACACTGGGCCATGACCAAGCTGCAGCGCCATCAGGAGCACATCCTGCGTTTTGCTTCCTGGGCCCTAGAGAGTGACAACAATACTGCCCTGCTGCTTTCCAAGAAACTGGTGAGTGACTGAAAGGGATATGTTGTGGGAGGGGGAAGCACAGCACAGTGGAGCCCCCGCTAATGCTGGCTAACCTTTGTTGCTGGCTGCTCTCCAAGCCTGGTTCTAGTGGGGGTCTTCTCTCCGCTTCCCTTTCTGAAAGGGATGAGGCTGGTACTGTGGTCAGTTCTTGCAGGTGTATATGGCGTATCACAGCCCAGGGCAACTGCACCTGTGTTTCTCCTCTGTGGTCCAGCAATGACAACCTACTCCAGGCTCCCCACGTGTCTGCTCTTCTGAGCAGAGACCCATGTCTCTCCCTCCTGCCTATGCTGTGAATCCCCCCAGGCAAGTTACATCTGCACTTTATCCTCAGCATGGTTGTCTCTTGTGTCCACTCAGTTCTGAAGAAGCACATTTGCTCCTAAGATGAAAACTGTAGAAAACATTGAATCTCCATCCCTAGAGGTTTTTAAGTCTTGGCTTGACAAAGCCCTGGTTGGGTTGATTTAGTTTGGTTTGGTCCTGCCTTGGGCAAGGGGCTGGACTTGATGATCTCCTGAGGTCTCTTCCAGCTCTGATTCTGTTATTCTAATACAAGAACCTGCATATGTGCTGATAGTTTTAGCAGTGATCATCCCAACTCTTGGAAGGGTTCACTGGTGAACAGTCCTTCAAACTCCAGCAAAGTGTTTTTTTGGGAGGTTGAAAGTTCGTAATAGCAATGTTCCCTCTAAATCTTCCCGTTTATGTGCACCGAGACAAAAAACTTAGTTGTGAGCACTTTGCAGAGATTTCATTTGAATCTCTGACCACATAAGCTCACAGGGAACACTGCATAACAGCTTTTGCTGAGAATAGGCTCCCCCACGTATAACTCAGCCAGTCTTTTAATACAGCTGCAGTCTTCAACCTTGAGATTCCCTAAGCACATGATCAGTACACAATGATACTTTTCCTCTGGGTGTAGTTACTTAAGTTCCTGGAATAGGTCCATCAATGACTATTAGCCAAGATGGCCAGGAATGCATCCCCATGCTCTGTGTTGTCCCTAGCTTCTGCTGGGACTGGATGGCAATGGATGGATCACTCAATTGCCTGTTTTGTTTGTTCTGAAGCACCTGGCACTAGCCATTGTGGGAAGACAGGGTACTGGGCTAGATGGACTATTGCTCTGACAGTGTGTGGCCGTTCTTTGAGTGCTTGCTCATGTCCTTTCTGATCAGGTGTACATGTGCCGCGTGCACGGATTCTGGAGCTTTTTTCCCTTAGTAGTATCCATAGGGCCAGCAGAGAGTCCCCTGGAGTGGCGCCGGTATACCGGTGCATATATACCCCTGCTGGCCCCTCCACCCCCTCAGTTCCTTCTTACCGCCTGCAATGGTAGCTGGAGCGTGTGTTAGGGCTATCAGCCTGCCCCATAGCAGTTTGTAATCTTATCTGTTGTTGTACTGTAGTTAAACTTAGTTGTTAAATACTCCCCATCCGGGGAGGGGATGCCAGGGCTCCAGGGCTTTAAGCCGTGTGGTTCCTGCTCGAAGCCTATGCCCTGTGGCGACCCGCACTCTTTCTGTTTGCCTCAGAGAAGCCCATCGAGCGGAGAGCTGCTCTATCTGTAAAGGGTTTAAGCCCGGGACCAAGAGAGAAAGGGACTCTCATTTAAAACTCCCGTTGGAGTCAGTGCTGCAGCCTCAGAGCGAGGAGCGTCCCCACTCCGTCCACAGCGCACAGTCAGCTACATCGGCGTCACCAAGCAGCCATCTCGAAGGCACCCAGGCACAGATCGCAGTTGCTGGCACCGAGGAGCTCCAAAGGCTCGAGGGGCCGGTCGACAGAGAGGCATGGTCACAAAGTGCGCCCTAAGGACGGGCATTTGACTTTCCAAGGCACCTAGGAGGAGGCGCAGCCCGAACAAGGCCCGGGGCAGGAAACTGGGATGGGAGATATTCAGTGTCCCTCTACCCCAGAAACGGTCAATGCAGCAAGGGATCACATCGAACTGACTTCAACAAAGGGGGAGGTCCCAGTGCCGCACGCACAGGCCGCACCTTCCCAGGGCACGGGTACCCTCCTACTGGCACCGCCATTGGGGTCATGGGACCCGCAGCTGACAATACAGACTCCAGCCCAGCAGCTGTTTCAAGCACCGGCATCAGGGCAGGCACCAACGCAGACACCGGCACCGGTTCCCAGCCTCATGCCTTCAGCGGCACTGATGCTGGGGCTGCCAGGGACAACTCCAGCAGCACTGGGGGTAGCACTCTTGGAGGCAGCACCGCTACTAAGACCTCAGATGGTGCTGGCCTCCGTACTGAGCCATCTACTGGCCATGCCAGCACCGATGCAATCGGCGCCTTACGGTGCACCGGCATTGATGCCTCTTCCAGCACCGAGTCAGTTCCAGATGACACCGGCGGTGCAGCACCCTTCGGTACCGCAGACAGCCATGGTACCGCAGGGGTATCTCCTGGCATACCAGATGCAGTTGGACTCTAGGCAGACCCAACAGATGCCTCCCCCGGCACTGTGCTCAGGACACGGGCAAGCCATCAGCCATGGCTGCGCACCAGAGAGCAAATTTTGATGGCCCCACCTTGGTCAGCACCAGACTATTCTTCAGAGTCCAAAGCGGAATCAGTGAGGTCTGCAAGATCGTCTTATAGATCACGATCTCTGCACCGATCATGATCAAGCCTTAGATCTGGGCACAGGGAGTTGGCTGACCAACAGTGGCAGGCACAGTGGTAGTACCAGCCGCAGTGGCCATTCTGGACACCGTGGGCCTGCCACCAGGCTCAGGGGGCCCCTCCCGTTGGGGTCAGTTGCGTGGTCATCTCAGAGGAGCAGTGCTCCTTCCGCCACCCCTTTATAAGCCCCATCACCAGAAGCAATGACATCGGTTAGGCCGCTGGTGGTTGGCCAGGGTCAAGGTGCCGCAGTCCCATCAGCAGGCTCGGTGCAGGCAGATCCATTGCCCATTGAGGATACAGGGGCACCTGTGGGTGAAGAAGAACATGTGCCACTGAGAGAGTCGTCCTCAACAGATGAGGTGCTGGCGGATCTGGCACCCCAGCTCCCTTCCATGGATGCCAGGGCTCACCAGGACCTCTTAAGGAGGTTGGCTTCCAACCTGGCAGTGCAGGTAGAAGAGGTCCAAGAGGATCTGGACCCCATGGTAGATATTCTGTCGGCGTCAGGTCCGGGTCGAGTGGCACTACCGCTAAATAAGATGGTGGATAGATTGTCAAAGACCCTGTGGCAAATGCTGGCGTCGATCCCACCAACACAAAAGGGGGATGGAGAGACGTTACTATGTGCCCCAAGCAGGGCACAAACACCTTTTTAAACCCAGCCCGTCTCGGGGTCTATAATGGTGCAGGTGGCAGAGCAAAAAGAGCATCAGGGACCTCTGGGACCAACACCAAAGGCCAAGGACCCTAAAAAGCTGGACCTCCTGGGTAGAAAAACCTATGCCATGGGAGGCCTGCAGCTCCATATTACGGACTAGCAGGTGATGCTGAGGCGCTATGGCTTTAATACCTTGGCATCAGTGCAGAAAATTTGGGGAGTGCCTTCCCCTTGAGTCCCGTCACGAATCCCGTCACGATCGTGGAGGAAGGAAAAGCGGTGGCGCGCACAACCCTGCAAGCGGCCCTAGACACAGCGGACTCTGCGGCTTGAACCATGGCCACAGCGGTAGTCATGAGGTGTAGCGTGTGGCTACAGGTGTCCGGCTTCCCATTGGAGGTGCAAACTACTATACAAGACCTACCATTTGAGGGGTCGGGGTTCTCTGACCCTGGGACCTTAATCTGGTCCTGACCAGCTCTATGAAGCTCCCTTTTGAGCCACTAGCTTCATGCTCACTAAAGCACTTGCCCTACAAGGTGGCTTTTCTGGTGGTCATTACCTCAGCTAGGAGGGTGTCTGAACTCAGAGCATTCATGTCAGAGCCCCAGTACACTGTCTTCTTTAAAGATAAGCTGAGGATGCAGCCTCACCCAGGGTTCCTCCCCAAGCTGGTCTCGCATTTTCATCTCTCCCAAGACATTTACCTACCGTGTTTTATCCCAAACTGCACTCCACACCCAAGGAACAGGCACTGCACTGTTTGGATGTTAGGAGAGCATTGATGTTCTATATAGATAGGACACGAGAATTCAGAAAGTTACCACAGTTGATTTCAATAGTAGCAAGAATGAAGGGGTTACACTGCACGGAGATGGGTATCTCTTTGTGGATCACATCTTGTATCTGGGAGTGCTTATGATGGCTCTGGTAAACCTCTGCCACCTATAACTGCTTATTCCATGAGGGCACAGGTGGCCTCGGCAGCATTCCTGGAGTATATGCCAATAATGGAAATCTGTAGGGCAGCCACGTGGTCATCCGTGCACACTTTTGCAGAGCACTATGCGATCACTCAGCTGGCTAGGGAAGATGCAGCAGTAGGTGCGGCGGTACTGAGGTCTGCAGAGATATAGTCAGGAGTCCACCTTCCAACCCCACCTCCAAAGGAACGGCTAGGGATTCACCTAATCAGAATGGATATGAGCAAGCACTCGAAGAGGTTACTTACCTTGTAACTGTTGTTCTTCAGGATGTGTTGCTCATGTCCATTCTACATCCCACCCACCTCCCCTTGTTGGAAGGAGCTGGCAGGAAGGAACTGAGGGGGGCTCCCTGCTGGCCCTATGAATACTGCTAAGGGAAAAAAGCTCTGGAATCCGTGCACGCGGCGTGCGTACACCTAATCAGAATGGACATAAGCAACACATCTCGAAGAACAACAGTTATGAGGTAAGTAACCTCTTCTTACGAAGGCTCTGATTTTGCATAGCTGCAGGAGTGGGAGTTGAGTTGTTTAAAAGCTCATTGATGTTCATGGTATGATCTACTCTTTTTTGTAATGGAAGTTAGATTCTGTGACTTCCAGAGAATTCTGCAACATTTTCCACTTCAGCCCTGGGGCAGTGGCCCTGGTGATGCCAGCTGCTGCGGGGTGTTGGGGGGGGGGGGGGGGGGAGAGGAGCTGTTCCCTTCCTTGCGGGCTTCTGTTTAACTGCATCCTAGACTGTCAGTCTTTTGTCAGTTCTTGGACTGAGTGGGTTACCCATTTCCCAGCTCAGAGCAGAGTTTTGATGATTGGTATGTGTACACTGTCCATGTATTTACTGTGTAAAACCAAAAAATGTTGTCTATCCTGTTTAATCAATTAACCTGTGTAATCATTTAACTAGTTAACCAACTAAGTGGGATCCTGGACAGAGGACTGCTCCAGCTCTGCTGGGGGCTTCCAGTGGGGCTGGAGCAGTCTGCAAGCCACGGGGGGGGGGGGGGGGGGACTGCTCTTGGTTAACAGGTTACACATTTGTATCCCTGATGTAGACACAGCCTAAGTTTTGAGCCAGGTCAGACCAAGCAGTGCTATGAGGAAGCATCCCTATTTGCCCTCATGGCTCTTGTGTGTATGTTTACAAGACTGGCCAGCAACTGATCCCAGCTAATTGGACAATGTAGTCTCTGAAATTTCTGTTTCCATAGCATTGCATCTGTTGGAGTGTCATCTTGTTGGTGATCTCATCATGTGACGATTACGGGGGGCTGGGACCAGCATAGGCCCCTCTATCCTTGTGAGGTGGGATCTCTTAGATCAGGGCAATAACTTTTGACCAGGAGTCACTTCAGAAATTTTTGAAGTGGCCCCAGGCCACTGCAGAAGGGGCAGAGCCTGGACACTTCTGTACTTCCCCATCCACAGACCCAGATTGTTCTGAAGGTCGGGGAGCATGCAAGTCTTTGCCTCCCAGAGAGAACTGCCAGCTCTTAACAGTTGGTGGTTCCCTCTAGGTACCCATGCCTCTGGCAGTGAGGGGGGAGCACGTGAAGTGCCTTGCTCTGTGCCCTTGCCGTGCAAGGGAGTGCCACTCTTAGTCAACTACCAGCTGAGCAGCAGCTGAGGGTTGACTTAGTGCTGAGTACCTTGCAGGGTGGGAGGAGACTTAATGTACTCCCCCTGTCTCCAAGCCCTGATTGGCCTGGGAGCAGGGGGAGTGGCAGGGCCTCCATGGGCTGGATCAGCTTGCTTGGCAGGCCGAATCCTGCCCACAAAGGCCCTTTTGCCCACCCTGTCCTAGACCCTGCACAGAGATCCAGAGTCCGTGGGGTTACATGGGAGGAGAGGGCAGGATAGGTGACCCAGCTTCCTGGGTTTTAGGTGTGATTATTCTGGGTAAAAACTTAAACAAATAGTCTGGTAGCACTTCAAAGACTAAGAAAACACGTAGAGGGTATCGTGAGCTTTCGTGGGCATAGCCCACTTCTTCAGATGACGGGAGACTTATTCTTGGTGTGGCCATCTGTTCCCCTCCCCTTCCCCACAATTCAGATCTACTTCCAGCTGCACCGTGCCCTCAAAATGATTGTGGACCCTGTGGAGCCCCAAGGGGAAATGAAGTTTCAGTGGGATCTTAACGCCTGGACCAAGAGTGCGGAGACCTTCGGTGAGCCATGGGGCCCAGCACCACAGAGGCTTGGAAGAGTGTGGAGGGGGGGAATCACTGGTTCTTCGAGTGATTGCTTATGTCCATACAATATAGGTGTGTGCTCACCACATGCACTGATGCTGGAAGATTTTCCCTTAGCTCTACCTGTATTGTGAGCTGGCTCAGGCACCCTTGGAGTGGCGCACACATGCTGCACTGTGTAGGGTACCTCTGGCCCCCTCTACCCTCAGTTCCTTCTTGTGGCTAGCGTTAGCTGTAGCACATTTCCCTAGTTGAACTTTGTTTTCCCTGTAAATAGTTACTGTTAATCAATTTACTGTTAGTTAGTGTGGAGGCCCACCATCTCCTGTATGCAGGAGGTCTCCTAGGTGATCAGTTTTCCTCTCACCACAAGTGGGTTCTGTCAGATCGTGGCCATGTTTTCCTGGGGCACTTCCCAGGTGACCTCTTTGCCACAGTGGAGTACAGTGTTGCAGCTTCTGCTCCAGACTGAGTGGACGAGGGTCCATGGCAGATGACTTCCTCATCCCATGGTTGGGTGCCCTGATCTACTCACTTCTCCCAATCCCACTCATCAAGATTCTGGGGAAAGTCAAGCAGGACAGGGCCACAATCATTCTTATAATGCTGGCCTGGTCCCATTGGCATTTGTATGCCCCACTGCTGAGACTTGCAGTGTGGCCCTTGCTGCTTTGCCCAGACCTGCTCTCAAGACAAAGGCTGCTGCCTTTATCCAGACCTGTTGTCTCCACATCACAGTGTGGCTCTTCTTGGATTCAGCAGGATCCTGAGGGGAAGCTGTAAGCCATTGATCAGGCAGATGTACATAGCCAAATGGACTCTGGTTTTTGGTGTGGGCGGGGCAGCAAGGTCTCACCCCTACAGAAGCACATGTCCAATCCATTTTTTACTATCTTTTGCACTTGAAGGGGAAAGGCTTGACACTTTCATGCCTCTGTCAAAACTGTTCCCCACTTTAGCACTCTGAGTGCAGGAGGTGGGGGCCTGCAAGAGACTTTATAGACCTTGCCTCTATAGCAGCGGTTCCCAACCTTTTCTATTTTGACAATTCAGGAAGACTTGATGACCCAGGGCAATTCCAAAAATGTGTGAATGGCTCCTTAAGAGCCACCTGGGGAGGAGACTCCTGGAGACCCTTTTGAAATGTAATGGCAACCCATATTTGGGTCCCAACCCATAGGTTGGGAAACCCTGCTCAATAGGCTTCTGCTCAAAGCCCCACAAGGCCACAGATCCCCTGGCCTTGGGAGGTAGCTGCCACCACCAAGTGAAACAAAAGAAAACCCCTTTCTTCTTGAAGCCAGGAAGTAAGCACTTGGACTTCTTCCAACGAGGTGCCCCACGCTCTTTTACCATGAGAGATATGGGACTTAAGAAAACAAACTGCAATCTCGGATGGCTGCCCTCAATGTTAGGCATGCATACACTGACCTTCTATTACTGTCCAAGACACAAGGATCAAATCATTGCCTTAAAAAGGTGATTTTATTAACAATACAAAAAGAAATACTTGGTAAAACATACTTGGTTGCAAGATGTTAGAGCAACTGAGAAAAGAACAGATTAAAACGCAGAAATTGTCTGGGATACAGCTTAAAACTGGGAGGGCATATGAACTTAGCACAGAAGTTTAACCAAACAACAAAACAAATAAACCTGATAGTGACTAAATAGGAAAATGTCTATCTGCTTACAATCCATGCTTCTAGGTCCAGTCCATTTCCATGTCCGGTATTCCTTGTAGGCATGGTAGCTCTGCCTGTTTCAGTTAAGTATATTCCCCCAACTTCTGGCTTAAAACTCACACAAAGAAAACAGCAGGCAGGTATGTCTTCAACACTTTTCCCTTTGGCTTTCTTGGCTCCCTGCCAGCACCCCCTAGCTACTTGAGTGTAACCCTTTAGTAACCAAATGCTGACCAGCACTCTTCCTATCTATCACATCTGAGCGCACTTGGCAGCAGTCTTGGTTTTTCACCTGCCAATTCAGGGTCAGCCAGTGTTTTCCCATGATATGATGGCTAGATTTGAGTCCTTGAGGCTCTTTCTGCTTATGTCCCCCTCCCCACTCCCTCAATGGAACTATAATCTAGTCCTCACTAGTCCGCCCTTTGAACCAGTGACCACATGGTCCCTTTAGCACCTGTCCTAGCACCCACCTTACAACTATTACATTGGATAGGGGCATTTCTGAATTGTGTGCCTTAACTACAGAGCCCCATGCATGATCTTCTGTAAGAATACAGTACAACTGCAACCACACACCCTGCCTTCCTACCCAAGGTGATCTCTGTTTCACATGGGTCAGGATACATCTGCCTCCTGGCTTTCTCCCTGGAGCCTCATGCAGTCCCTGAGGAGAGGTGACTGTATGCCCTGGATGGTCACAGGGCCCTTGTTGGTCTACATTGACAGAACAAAGCTGTTCTGTTATGCTGAGCAGATGAAAGCAACCATCTTTGTTGCTTATGCTGAGCAGATGAAAGGACTACGGGTATCCATGCAAAGCAACTCTAATTGGATGACTTCCTGCATTTGGAAAAACTTAAATTGTCTAGTAGCACCTTAAAGACTAACAAAGAATGTAGATGTTATTTCCTGGGTACAACCCACTTCAGATGGAGTATTAAAAGTCCAGTTTCAAAATAAATAGGGAATGGGGGAGAAAGAAAGGCAAAATAGTGAATTAGTGTTCCTGTTGCAAGAAGCTGATAGAGAAGGTGCAAATCGTTCTTACGTACCCATTGTTTGGTTAAGTCATTAGGATGTGGAAGGCAGTGTGCTAGCCAGGTAACGTCTTTATTCATACCTTTGTGATGGCTCCCAAACTTGTAAATGAAGTTAAGGTTCAAAGCTTAAGTTCCATAAGTTAAGTTCCTGCATTTGGTCATGCTGTCAGCTTGCTGGTGCTCAGCCACTCCTGCTCTTCAGGATTCACTCAACCAGAGCACAAACCTCCTTTGTGGCCTTCCTCTCCAGTGTTCCTATCCTGGACGTTTGTAAGGCTACAACGTGGTTGTTGGTGCACATCTTTACCACACGCTAAGTCCTGCTGTAATAAGCCAGAGAAGTTGTGGTCTTCAGTACAGCTGTGTTGCTGTCAGCATACCAGTGAACACCTCCCACCTCCAGACATACTGCTTGCAATCACCAGCATTGAATGGACATGAGCAATCTCTCGAACATTTCTGTAACGGATTTTTTTAAATGTGTTGCTCACGTCCATCCTGCCCTTCCTAGTCTGAGTTGTCAGACAAGAAGGAACTGAGGGTGGAGGGGGTACCCTATTTGTGTGCTCCAGGGGATGCCTGAGCTGGCTATCCTATTGGTACTGCTAATGGAAAATCTTCCAGCACTGGTGTACGTGGCAAACACACATCTACATTGAACGGACATGAGCAACACATCTAACACTAGTTATGGAAACAGGTAACTGTCTTTGACGTGGTGGGGTATGTGTTAGAGGGAAAGGGGATTGCATAGATCCTGGAACCTAGGAGTGTGTGTTGGCTCTTCTGTCCCTTGTCCCTGGGGAGGGATTAGATGTTGGCAGGTGAGTCACTTGTGAAAGGACAGCAGGGGAAGCTGTGTATGCAGGTCTTGAGCCAGGCTTCTGTCCCATAATGTTAAGAGCTGGGGATGGTGCAGAAGTAGCTGGTTAATTGCATGTGTGGGGAGGTGCTGCTGCATTTCTAGCCCCATGTTCGGGTTCAGCCAACCAAATGGCTCCTGCCCAGTTGGGTACAGCTGAGTTGGTGCTGGGTGGAGGTAGGGTGGTCGATCAGAGAAGCTGTTCACCCATGCCTCTTTGTGGCTGGACTCTGGGTGTGTGTGGTCTCTAGACCCCCACCCATAGTTCTAGTCCCACTGCTGCTTTCTGACTATGGGGTCCATCTGAAATCTGCTCTCTGCATTAGGGCCAGCCTGACGTGGTGTGCCAGGATGTGAGCATTAAGCTAGGGCGCAGAGCGCTTTGCTTGAGCCGTGGGAGCAGATCCTCAGCAGCTCCTTATAATGGCATTGGAGACACCCTGTTCATTGCAGATTACATTGAGGGTGGGGAGGCTGCATAATAGGTTCAGAGGGCTGTAGAAACCAAGAGGTGAATCCAACTCAGGCTTGTGTGCCCTGTTCCTGTGTTCATGTGCTTCAGTTTAAATGCCTCCCAATGTGCTCGTCCTCTCCCCAGGAACAATAGTCTCAGAGCGGAGTGGTGTCCCGCAGGCCGCGGCCCCCAACGCGCAGATCCAGCGTGCCAACGCCACCGGCCCGGCAGCGGGAGGAGGGGTGAAACAGGTCTCCGGCACTCCCCAGGTACTGGCTCCTCTTACGAATGTCCCTCCCATGGTCCCGAACCGGCCTGGGGCAGCTGTCTCCCAGAGCCAGCCTCCACCTCTGCAGCCGCCAGTGCAGCCCGCCCGGATCCTCACGGCCCCTGTGGTTAAGAGTGGTGCCGGCAGCACCTACGTACAGCCCATGCAGCTCCAGCTGGTGCAGCCCCGCGGCCTCCTACAGATGAACGGCCAGCAGCAAGTCATGGGCCAGCTGGTGCTTCTGCCCCAGGTCAATGGGACTCAGGTGGGTGCCACACTCCAGCGGCTACCTGGCAGGTGGTAGGGGGAGCCTCTCCCCAGTGGTAGTGGGAGTGGGGTGGCCCGTGCGCCTGGCTCTGCCCTTCCTGTGGAAATAACATTCCCTTTCCCTGCAGGGTGTGCAGCAAGTCGCAATGCAGTCCACCATTGTCAGCAAGGGACAGATGGCCCCAGGAGCCCTGCTTCAGCCTACCAACAGCCAGGATTGCTTCATCGGTGATGGTAACCTCTTGCAATCCTCTACTGTGCAGGTGAGCGGGGGCAAGTACAAGTTCACTTAAATGCTCCAAAGGCTAGCCAGCAGATACTGTTATCCCAATGCACATTATCCCAGTATTTAACACCCTTTCTGAGCTTTGTTGGCAGTAGGTTTACTTCCTTGGTGAAGGATCCAAAGTGAGCCTTACAGGATAAAAATCCATGGTCTTATCTTGCAAACAGGGCAATCCTACCTGCTTGTGTTTTCCCGTCTAAAATCTTACCCAAAGTTTGCTACCAGTTAACATTTTGCTCAGATGATAAGTATTCGTTGTAAACTGTACAAAAGTTATTTTTACATGTAGGCAGATGGAGAAGAACACTTGTGGTCTGAAGGAAGCTTGTTGATCATTTTCTAGTAATTGCCCCCCCACTCAGATTCAAGAATATTTTCAGTATCGCATCATACATCTCAGGGCGAGAAGACAAACTGAGTGAGGTCTCATCTTTGATTTGACCAGCTTGTGGTTCCAGTAAACAAGGCTTCTCACAAGCTTGTCTCTATCCAACAAAATGTGTCGAGTCAAGGATCTAACCTCATTTTACCTTGTCTGATATCCTGGGACTCCAGCTTGGCTCCACAACAAATCGATGCATGTTACAAGACAAAGCAGCCTGAGAGAGGCATCCAGTAGAAACCTGACATGACTCTCTGGGAAGCTAAGGAGTAAATACCTATAACTTGTGTGACGTAGTGGGGGTACCTGGCTAGTTTCTATGCTGCTGGCTCTGGGGTAACCTCCACTGGCTGCCATGGGTACCATGACCCAGCAAAACAGGATGAGTCACTATGCAAACCAGTAGGGCCAGACACCCCCCATGGAGAGGAATAAAGGAAGGTGGAATGCTGCCCTGGCTGGGGGACAGGGCTGGAAGAGGGTTAGTGAGTGGCTGTCTGTGAGCATGGAGGATACAGCCTAGGGAGAGGGGCTGGAGTTTAGGGGCCCAGTCTCCCCCCAACTCAAGGAGGCCTGAGGCATCCTAGCCCAGCTCTGTGACCAGATTCCATCTGTGCTGTGCTGTATCCTGGAGAGGCAATAAACTTCCTCTATTCCACCGGCTGGTGCAGTCTGTTTGTGCCATTTCGGGGTGCAGGAGACGGGGGACCCCCAACGCGCCGTCACAACTTGTCCCTCCTGTGGCGGTGCTGCAGAAGTTGTTTGATGCTATCTAGGTGTGAGGCCCTGTGCTACTAGTTGCTGAGTGTGAGGAGTTGACTGCGCTTGTTACAGATCAGTGTTCTCAACTGGAGGACAATG
Organism: Pelodiscus sinensis; assembly: GCF_052426305.1. Taxonomy (NCBI): domain Eukaryota; kingdom Metazoa; phylum Chordata; order Testudines; family Trionychidae; genus Pelodiscus; species Pelodiscus sinensis. The sequence continues at coordinate 29,988,610 of NC_143069.1, read as the reverse complement.
GGCCACTTGCAACCCAAATAGCACAGAGCTGCAACCCATGTGACATCCTCAGGGCCATACAGGTCACAATAAATAGCTGAGAAACTGCTATAGAGTATCCATAAGAACAGTCACCCTGGGTAAAACCAAAGGTCCATCTAGCCCAGTATTCTGTCTTCCAGCAGTGGCCAATGCCAGGTGCCTCAGAGGGAATGAACAAAACAGGTAGTCAAATGCTCCATCAGCTGTCCATTTCCCGTTTCCCCTGAAACCACTAGCCTCTAGCAACCTCCTGCTGTCCAGACAAATCTGTGGGCTCATACCAACTCTGAGGCAGAGCATATCCAGCCCCTTGTCCACTGAACACTCACCAAATCACCAGACCTGCTGGTATCTTCCAGCTTATAGGATGTAACGCAGGGCCAGTCCTTGGCTTAACACCACTGCCACTTAGATATACAGCTGTAGTGCAGACCTGACCTATATAAATAACTGTATTGCTCCGGGGTGTGAAGCTGACCTAACTTCTTCATGTAGGCAGCATGATGTGGATGGGCTGCTTCTGCTGACAAATACTGCCTTTTGGGGAGGTGTTCTCTGTGCCTCCCAGATAATACACGTCTGAATATCTGCAGATGGGGTTTCCCCAAGCTGTTGCTTCCTTCCTTCCTGTATGTTTTCTTACAAATTCTCACAAGCCTTCATTTGTTGTCAGTCCAGATTGGTGGACGGTGACCTGTTGTGAAATGCACAATACTGAATTTACATTTTAAACAGACAGCTAGATATGCGATTTGCCTGAGACAACCTGTTCACCTTTTGACTGCTGATTAATAGCTTGCTACAAGCTTTAGCAATATTTTCAGCAGATATTCATACTATTGTGCATCCATTCACTGTGTGATAGTGAACACCAATGCTGACACCAGTTTCCATTTGAGACCTTTAATATATGTGCCAGAATCACACCACCCCCTGGCACCCTCTTGTCATTTGGCATTGAGTGATAGGGTAGAGATGTGGTGGCATCTGGGAATGGGGAGGGGCTGGGATCTGTGTGGCAGGATCTGAGTTCTCCTTGATGTGTTCCCCTTTTCATTACTTTGCAGCCCATGGACACCCAGGAGGAAGGCTTTGGAGACATTGGTAAGAGGTGGTGGGGAGCCAGTGGGGAGGGGTGGCTGTATTTCTGGGCAGGACAGAAGTATCACCCTGCCCATGCCTCCTAGTTGGCCCCAGAATGAGAGGCTGGGGGCTTTGTCAGAGGGTGTGGCCTGGTACCATAGGGGAGTAGCTCCTCTGGTCTTATCCTCCCTCTCCACTTGTTGGGGACAGCCACCTATCCCATTGTTCTTTCAGCTCCCATGGGGATGCTGTTAAAGTCTCTTCAATGTTGCCCATTGGTGCCCCACTGAAATTAATTGGGGAGATGCACTAGTCACCATTTCCTGCATGTTCAGGCAGGTGGTAGGCTCCTGGAGGGCTGCTTTTCCCACCCATGCCAGGGCCAGAAATGGACTGCCTCTTCCGGTTCCTTTGGGATTCCTTGTGGTAGTGTGACTGGAGCACCTGTCACCCCAGGGAGATAGGCAGGGACACCAGGCTGCATGCAGACAAGGCCACCTGACTTGTGCCTGGCTTCTCTCTCCTCAGCCGACAGCACTGAGGCCCATGTTTCAGGAATGAAGAGGTAAGTCAACTGAGCCCTTGCTGTGGTGGGGGAAATGACTGTATATATCTGCCAGCCTGCTGCAGGCATCTTTCCTCTTTTGCTCCCGGGCATCCCCTGTTGCTGGGGCCTCCCACCCCAGGTGGTGGTCATGCCATGAGCCCCCACTGTGCTGCGTTGCAGGCCCAGGTCCTCTGACGGCAACGTCATGCGCAAGGTGCCTAGGGTGAGCTTGGAGCGGCTGGACCTGGACCTAACAGCCGACAGCCAACCGCCTGTCTTCAAGGTCTTCCCTGGCAACAGTAATGAGGACTACAACCTGATTGTCATTGAGCGTGGGGCCCAGCAGGCTGCCACTCAGCCTCCTGGTGCTACCCAGCCCGGAGCCATCGTCAAGGTCAGTGCTGCTTTGGGGTACCCGCCCGGTCTGCTCTAGGGGCTAGTGTGGCGGTGTCCTGTTGGTGGTTGGCACCTGGGCCCTGGGGAAGCCAGCCCTGATGTGTCCGTGTCCCACCAGTGCTGATCTTGTGCTGTCGTATTCTCTCCTCCCACCCCCAGGAGGAGCAGATGGAGGCGGCCATCGAATATCCAACTGAGGAGCCCAGAGACACCAAGCCCATTGTTCTGCCTCAGGACGCCCTAGCTGCCGAGGGATCCATGTCCCGCCTCATCTCCCCCAGTGGCAGCGGCGGCTCGGGTCTGGACGTGACAGCCAGCCAGAACCCGGAGGGGGGCACGGGGGCAGCGAACGCTGCCCACTGCAGAGTGTGCCGGAAGGCCGGCTCTGTTGTGATGTGTAACCAGTGTGAGCAGTGCTACCACCTGGACTGCCACCTCCCTGTGCTGCAGGAGATCCCCAGGTACTCATCCCCTTCCCCAGCCCCCCCGAGTTCTGCACTTGCCCACCCTGTGATTGCTTCATGCCTTGATTTCTGGACCACAGCTCAGGGCACTAAAGCCCAGCTGAGGGGCAGCATGAGTTCTAGCCTTTCAGCTGGGCTTGTTTGGTAGCCAAGGGGCAGCTCAGTGGTTGTCCCTGGGAGGTGGTTGGTCCTTGAATAGCTTGGGGTAGAATACAAGGTGGAGGCTGCGAGCCAGGATGGCGGGGTTCTATCCCTGACTGAGTGTGCAGGGAGAGAGTGGGCTCTAGTGGTTAGAGGAAGGGGGTTTAGGAGCCAGGACTCCAGCGTTCTTTCCCCAGCTCTTCTACTGATACACTGCAGAAACAGATGTTCCCTGCTCGCACTGTCTGGCAGTGTGTGGGGGCAATGCTCACTCCTTGTTTGCTCCCCCAGTCAGGAGTGGAAGTGCCTGCTGTGCCAGGAACTGCCAGAGGCCGGTGATGAGGATGGCACCCATTTCTCCATGTCCGAAGATGCGAGTCCCAAAAAACTCTCCCCCTTGGAGCAAAGGGTTAGTGTGTGGGTTGGGGGCCAAGCAACATGGGTCTGTTGGGAGAGCGAGCTTTCTCTCCCTGCCTCTGGGCGCCATGCAGGGGAACATGGGCAAGGCGCTTATTCTCTGCTCTGTGGGCTGAGCCAAGAACCTGGCCAGCCTTGAGACTGGGCCTGGCCTGGTGCCCCACAGCCTGGCCTTGCCACCTGCATTATTCTGTGGGGTTGGGGTACGGGATGGGAGCGTCTGGTCTGACCCCAGTGGGAGGGTTGGTGTCAGGATCCCGTCTCCCTGCTCTTGACCCTGCTGTGTCTCCTTTGGCTTGACAGAAGTGTGAGCGTGTCCTGCTGGAGCTGCTTTGTCATGAGCCGTGCCGGCCTCTCCACCGGCTGTCAAACGCCACAGTGAGTCTGGGAGTGGCAGGGAGCTGCACTCCGCGGGGGCAGGGGCATTGTGGGTGGGGACGCTTCCCTTGATACATGGGTTATGGGGAGCCCAAGGGATGTGGGGGGAGGGATGTCTCACCAGTGCTCAAGTGCTGGGCCCTATTCTGGGAAGAGGGTTTCTGATATGGTGGGTTGGGGGGGACTGGGGCTCAGGGAGGGCAGGGGCCTCTGGTGGGTGGGGCCAGGCTTGACCCCTGCTATCTTCCCCAGGAGGGCCAGAACACTATTGACCTGACCCTGATCCGAGCCAAACTGCAAGAGAAGCTCTCCCCGCCCTACGGCTCCTCCAATGAGTTTGCTCAGGATGTCTGGAGGATGATCAAGCAGTTCAACAAGCTGACAGAGGTGAGAGGTGACCTGGGCCCCTCTTTCCCTTGCTTGGCTTGCAGAGGCAATGTCCCTTCTCCGGCAGGGCTGGGGCATGTGTGCTGATTACAGTGCACCTGGCAGGAGACTCCTCGCTACCTCTCAGGGTGAGCATGGACCCCCAGCTCCATGGACCACCTAACCCCCCTCTCTCGACTAATGTGGGATAGGCATGCTCCAGCCCCGAGTATCCCCCTGGACACCCACAGTACCCACCCCAGATCACCCTTTGGTTTGTTGCTCAGCATAAGGCTACAATTATCCTGAAAACAAGTGCAACAGAAGGGATTCAAATGACAGCAAATGGAGGTGTTGGGAATTGTTTCCTGGTGTCCCTTTGAGACCCTGAACTGTGCTCATTACTCTTCTGTCTTACAAGCGAGGTGTCACCTCCAGAGTCCTTGTGTTAACAGCCTGGCTGGGCTGTGTTCTGTTCATGAGACACGGGCCCCCTTCAAGTTTCCTTCCCCCAAACAGCCTCCCTTCCTGCTGTTTTGTTTGTTCCTGTGACTTTCCCCATCTCTCAAATGGTATTTGGCCCAAGTGGTAGCTGGGCCTCGACTGTGAGGCAGTTGATAGGCATGTGACTAGCAAGGGGTGGGAGAAAAGCAGCATCTCTCCTACCTGAAACAAAATACAGGACTAGGTAGCACTTTAAAGACTAACAAGATGGTTTATTAGGTGATGAGCTTTTGTGGCCAGAAAGCTCATCACCTAATAAACCATCTTGTTAGTCTTTAAAGTCCTACATAGTCTGGTCTAGCTGAAACAAAAGACAAGACTAACAGCCACATTTCTATTACTATTCTCCTACCTGAGGCATGTTCATCCCTGTATGGTGACCTGCCTTCTCCCCCATCCCTGAGTGCACAGTTTCCAGCATAGAAATGCTTAACACCAACCATACGCATATCTGTGTGACCAGGTGGCCAGAGTTGCTGGGGCTATTAGTGTGTGAATTGTTCTGCTCTCCTCCAGTTTGCAATTGCAGGTTGCTGGTTCTGGAGCACGTGGGTAGGGTGGAGAGACTCTGAGAGCAGGTCTTGGGCCAGTGGGTGATGGGGGGAGATTTCTCTGCTTTCATCTCCTGACCCCTAGTCTCCCTTCCCCCAGGACAAGGAGGATGTCCAGTCCATCATCGGGCTGCAGCGCTTCTTCGAGGCCAAGTGGAGCGCCGCCTTTGGCGACCGGAAGTTCTCCTCTGTGTTGGTGGAGCCCATCCCACTAGATGAGCAGCGGAGCGAGAGCAGCAGCAGCTTCACCCACCGCAGCTCCCCATCTGGCTCCCTGGGGGATGCCGCCACTGTCTCTGCTGGCGCTGGAGAGGAGGAGTGAGGGGCTGGCCAGCATAGACCAGAGCAGCTGCCTGGCATTGCGTGGGCAGTGACCAAAAGCGACTGGGACTTGCCCCTTGCCCCAGGTCGCATGGCGGCAGGGGGCCATCCTATCCCCCACTCCAGTTAAATTGTTTTGTAGATGGGGAGTCTTTCCTCTCCATGCCCGTTCCTCTTTGCCATGAAGTCTCTCTCACGGTTTGCATTGAGGGTATCACTCACCTCCCCCTCCAGTGCTGCCTTCTGCTTTGGCTCCAGGGCTCCCCCATTCTCTGGGATTTCATGCAGGGTGTGGGGGGAGCTGACTGCAGGCAGGGCCAGGGCAGTGGGGGACACGGCTGGGTGTAGGGGAGAGGTAAGCATCACTCCCTCATCCCTGCCCACACTGGGGACCTAGCCCAGTGCCTGGACTCACCTGCCTAAGTTGTGGGATCCTGGACAGAGGTGTTGTGCTCTGCTTCCATGTGTTCTCTGGGCCCTGTGGGGGCAGGTGGCTCAGTGAGGAGAAAAGGAGGCTGGCAGGGGAGTTGCCCAACAGCTTGTCCTGCTGGGATACTTCTCTGGGTTTGCTCCCTTACTGCCCATCACAATATCCCGGGCACAAGCTATTCCAAGCCACTGTCGGTCTCTAGCTGCGTCCCCTCCTCCCCCGCTTGCAATGCCAGTGTACTCCCTCCCCCATCCATGCCAGGGGAAGCTACAGTTCAGTGGTTTTGTAACTGACGCCCAAGGCAGGGCCATTCCAATTTCTGTGCCTGTCCTGGCAGGGCAGCTGCTTTCTGGCTCGGTTCCTTGTGTCTCCATCATGCAACGAAATCCCAGGCTGGGCTTCGCTTGTATATTTTAGTTGGCTTCTTTCATGTCCCCAATAACTGTTTGCAACCTGTGCGATGGAAACTTGTTTCTCTGAGAACGGAATAAATCTGGGTTTTATGTACTGCTCTGCCTGATGCCTCTTCCTTCCTGGATCTTGAGTGCTCCATGCTGAAAGGGGGTGGCCCCTGTCCCCAAGAGCTGTACAGGAAACACAACGCTAGTATTGTGGGTGTGCCCAGACAAACACCACCACCTAGTGCGGTGGTTTTCAAAGTATAGGTCAGGCACTGGGTCGCCTTGCTGTAGTAACCAGCAGGTGTGCTAAGATAGGTTTCCTACATGTGCTGCACACCAGAAATGGCCAGCAGCAGATCTGATTCCTGGCGGGGTGGGTTTGGCACGTAGGGCTCTGCACTACCCCTGACCCAAGCACTGGCTCCACACTTCCATTGGCTGGGATCCACAGGAGATAAGCCCATGCCCTAATCCCCAGCTCAGCCCTGTCCCCTCCTGTAGCCTATAAACAACTCACCGCATCTCCGCCTCCGAGCCCACACTCTAGATACGTTGAGTTGGACACATCAACCTTTAAATGGGTGGGGGGAGAGTTTGAAAACTACTGCTATTGCATTGGTTCCCAAACCAGTGTGTGCCCCCCTGAGAGGGCTGTAGAGGGACCTGGGCCAGCCCACATAGGCTGTGCAGAGGGAACCCCCATCCAGATCTACTCTGCCATCAGTTCTGGCTGTTGCCACTTCTGGTCCTGCCACTAGTCTCTTGCCTCAACCTTTTGGGTTGGCAGGGGAAGGGAAGGAGAGGGTGCAGGGGTGTTACAAGGAGGAGGGAGGCAAATTGTTCTCCTTGACCTCTGAGGATAGGCCAAGAAGCAATGGCCTTAAATTGCAGCAAGGGAGATTTAGAATGGACATTAGGAAAAACTTCCTGTCAGGTGGTTCAGTACTAAAATAAGTTGCCCAGGGAGGTTGAGGAATCTCTACCACTGGAGGCTGAGCAAGTTAGACAAACCTCTCTCAGGGATGTTTCAGTGGGTGCTTGGTCCTGTGGTGAGGGCAGGGGGTTGGACTTGATGACCTCTGACCTTGTTCCTTCCAATTCCAATTAGCCTTCATGGTGCCCCAGGACTCCTTGTTGTTTGTGGGTTTACATCTTTGCTCCACACATGGGGCGCGGGTGTGCATAGACCATGGTGCTAGAGAAGCATGCTGGTGCTCTTCTGCATTTCCATCTTGGTTTAACTTAAATGTTTCATCCCTCCCAGCTGCTGCAGGACAGACCCACCCTCCCATAACAAGCAATATTCAGTTTGCTTGGTGAGCCTATAACCCAAGACTATTAACCACCTAAAATCCAACAGCCTTGCTGAGCCTCAACTCCCAGTTCTTCAGGACCCCGTTAACTTCTGGGGTCTGAAAATGCTGGGCCAGGGGCCCAGATGTATCTGCGCAGCAGTAACTGCAACAGCCTGATTCCTGCCACTAGAGGGGGCAGCTAATCCATGCTGGTGCACCTGCACCACCAGTACCCTGGAACTTGCGGGCCTGTACTGCCTGGAGGCTGTTGAACCCTCCCAGAGAGAGTTTCATGGGGTCATAGGCCCCTCCTGCATCTCATTATTTAGCTGTGGTGTTAGGAGCTCCTAATATGTCTCAGAAGCTGATTGGTTTGTTTGAGCAGCGCCCAGCACAAAGTGACAACCACTGCCTCAACCAACTTCCACTCCAAGTGAGATGACAGGATGTGTTAGAGCCGGGGACAGGGGAGGGGAACGGGGACAGGACCTTTTTTGGGTCAGGGGCTGCTGACCCACAGAAAACTCAGTTGGGGGGGCCCACACAGGTGAGAAGCAAAAAAACCAACCAAACTCACTGACATGTGGCCCCTGACTGAGAAGGGGAAAGCCATTCCCCTCACACACCAGAGCCTAGGGGGGGCCAGGCTAGTAGATTTTCTGTGCTCCAGGTCCACAGGAGGACAGTGGGGGGCTGAAGTGCCAGTATGGGCTCCCCCGTGCTGAGGAGGGAACCTTGAGCCTTGGGGCCCAGACAAGCCAGGGGCCACATCTGGCCCCCAGGCCTTTGGTTCCCTGCTGCTGTGCTAGACAAATAGCTGGGGGAGACAAAGGAGATGGTTTGCTGAGCCCCCTGCCCATTATGCTAACAGCCCTCTAATCTGCACTCACTGAGCTGCGCTCTCCCCCATGCCCCCATCCCACCGCAGCCACTGGGGCATACCCCTCCCTGCTTTTCATCAAGATCCTTTCTGGCCTCCGCCTATGAACCTGCATTGTCTGCCCCTCCATCCTGCTGCTTTCACCAGGCCATCGCTTGCTCTGTGGCTCACCACTGACCCTGCCTTCTCCAGGCACCAAACAGCAGCTGCTTGGTTTTACTTCCAAGGCCCGGCTGATCCCCCTCCCCCACCCACCTGATTTCCCCCTTATTCATGCTTGTGTCAGCTGGCATGGCTGGTGACAGCCACCTCCCTTGTGTACTCGGGATGTTTTTGAATGGTGCATTCTCCCTTGATGGGCAAAGCTTCCTGTCAACACCCACAAAGCCACCTCATCCAATGCCCACCCCTGCCTCGATGCTCCAATCTGCTGGGGTGCCTTCAAGCAACATACCTGCCCCCCACCTGGACCCATGTCATCTGCTTCCCTTCTGCCTGTCTCGACTTATATGTGGATTGTTGGCTCTTGGGGCAGGGAGCAACTTTGTTCTGGGTGTGTACAGTGTGTGCAGCCCCTAGCGCATCAGGGTCTGGGCAGGAGCTCTGGAACCTGTCTCAGAATTGGGGGCGGGAGGGTTCAGCAACTGAGACTACCCCATGTGCCTCGTCTTCCCCTGAGGCCCTGCCCTCAGCCCCCCTATTTAGCCTGAGGCCCTGCTCTCCTGTAATCTTTCCCCAAGACCCTGCCCCAACTCCTCTTCAGTCAATAGTCCCTAGCACGATGCCAATAAAAGGCCTTCTGCCCTTTCTGCTCCAGTCTTTCCCGCGCTCCTACAGAGAGCGCTAACGTTCAGGGCTTTCCCTTCTGGGACCTGGCAACCCTACAAACACTCAGGGTATGTCTACACTACAGTGCGAATTCGAACGAACTTAGTTCGAATTAGTTAATTCGAACTAAGCTAATTTGAACTAACGCGTCTAGAACTAAAAACTAGTTCGACTTAGCGTTTTGCTAATTTGAACTAGCAAGTCCACATTGAGTGGACCCTGAACAGGGCTTAAGGATGGCCGGAAGCAGTGCTGGCAGGGCATCAGAGGAGGACTTAGAGCGTGGAGATGCTGTCTCAGGCTAGCCGAGGGCTGCGCTTAAAGGGTCCCGACCCCCACCCTGGACAGACAGTTCTCAGGGGTGCCCCGCTTGAAAACCTGGCTTGGATTGCCCGGAGTGCCCACACTGGGCACATCACACCACTCGGCCATCAGCCCGGCTGCACTTGCCGCAGGCTGCCATCTGGGGAGAGGGGGCAATCGGGGGGCTGCAGGAGAGTTTCCACCCCCAGAAGCCTGCAGAGCCAGCCCAGTCCTCCCCATCGGGGGCTCGTACCCCATTCCTCCCTCACCTCCTTCCACTTACCCTTCCCTATCCCCCCTTCTTATTGATGTACAAAATAAAGATAACGTTTCTTCCAACATTGACTCTGTCTTTATTGAACAAAACTGGGGGAGACTGGGAAAAGGAGGTGGGAGTGGGGAAGAGAAAGGCTGGGAGAGGGGAGGGCAACTAACATGATCAGGGGTTGGGAACAGGTCCCAGATGAAGAGAGGCTACAGAGACTGGGACTGTTCAGCTTAGAAAAGAGGAGACGGAGGGGGGACAGGATAGAGGTCTCTAAAAGCAGGGGTTGGGTGGAGAGGGTGCATTCAGAAAAGTTCTTCATGAGTTCCCATAAAGAAGGACTAGAGGACACCAAAGGAAAGGAATGGGTAGCAGGCTTGAAACTAGTAAGAGAAAGTTGTTGTTCTTCCCAAAGCAAAGAGTTAACCTGTGGAACTCCTTGCTGTAGGAGGCTGTGAAGGCTAGAACTGGAACAGAGTTTAAAGGGAAGTGAGATCAAGTCATGGAGGTTGGGTCCATGGAGTAGTCTTAGCCAGGGGGTAGGAGTGGTGTCCCTGCCCAAAGTTTGTGGAAGGCTGGAGAGGGATGGCATGAGACAAATGGCTTGGTCACTGTTTTCGGTCCATCCCCTCCAGGGTCCCTAGGGTTGACCGCTGTCGGCAGACAGGCTACTGGGCTAGATGGACCTTTGGTCTGACCCAGGACGGCCATTGTAAGCTCAGGGCTCAGTGTCGGGGGTCTCAGTGGACCCCCTTGATTTTCATGCACACCTGCTCCTGGGTGGCCAGGCTGGCAGCTCTCCTGCCCTAGACGGCCACTTTCCTGTGCCTAGTGCGGAGATCGTGGACGAGGTCCACGATGTCCGCACTAGCCCAGGAAGGTGCCCGCCTGTTGCGGTCCAGGGCAAGCTCCCGGGAGCCGCCAGCCTGGTCCCGGGAAGAGGGGGTGGGCTGGGGGACAGCGGGTGGGTGGCTTGTGCCGTGCCAGGTGCAGGGTCTGCTGGCTGGGTGCTGGCAGGTTTGCACCTGGCACGGGCACCGTAGCCAGCCCGTGCCCCTTTGAGGGGTCCGGGGCCGGGAGGGGGGCATAGAGTTTCCCTAGTGTTGGCCAGAGTGGCCACCAGGGAAACCTGGGGAGGGCTAGCCTCCCACTAGTTCGAATTAAGGGGCTACACACCCCTTAATTCGAACTAGTAAATTCGAACTAGGCTTAATCCTCGTAAAATGAGGTTTTCCTAGTTCGAACTAAGCGCTCCGCTAGTTCGATTCAAATTCGAACTAGCGGAGCGCTAGTGTAGCGGCTATGAATGTTAGTTCAAACTAACGTCCGTTAGTTCGAACTAATATTGTAGTGTAGACATACCCTCAGTGCCTGGCCTCCTCCCTGGCTCCCAACACCCCCAGCCCCCTGACCCCAGCCCCCCCATGCTTACTTGGTTCCCCAAGGCTGCTGGCACCTAGGGGAACCAATGCTTTTCCCTGGGGATCTTTGGCTTAAGTCCTTGGAGTCCTTTTTTTTTTTTGCTCAACAACTTTGGTCTCCCTCCCTTTTTTTTCCCCCTTCAACAGAATTTTTTCCTGTTTTTTTTGAGGGGGGGGTGGCATTTTTGTTTCAACCATCTGGCAACTCTAGGTGGAGCAGGGGTGGGAAGAGGCAGAGGGGAGGTGGGAAGACGTGGGGTCTTGGGGGCAAGGGTGGCTGAAATACGGATTGGGGTGGAGTGGGGCGCAAGCAGCCCCCAGCATTCACAAAGTCGGTGCCTCTGTTTCACTTGGATGCATGGGGCCTGGCTCACATGCAGGTGTCAGCTAGTGTCAATGGTACAGTCTCTTGTAGTGTGACGTCTTTAACCCATGATTTCAGGGATGCCGGCACCTCAGCCGGAGGTTAGGGGTCTGGGACAGGAGCGGGTGGGTGAGGTTCTGTGGCCTGCAGCATGCACGGGGTCAGACTAGCTGCTTCTAAAGGTCCGTTCCGGGCTTCACGGCTGTGAGTCTGCGGTAAGGCTGGGGTCATGCTGGTAATTTCCCCAGCCAACCCTTTTTCAATGGGAAGGCGCCGCATCGTGGGAAGCGGGACCCTCGCTGGGAACTGGAACCAGTTCGGCCCCTTTTCCAACCGGAAGCCTTTCAGAGCGACTTGGGAAAGAATGGTCACTGGGCCTGGGGACATGTTCCAAACACAAACGTCACCCGGGCTGGGTGGCAGCAACGTTTCCCTTCCAGATTGACCTGGCGTTTAAAAAACACCAACCTCGTTCAAAGGCTCGAAATCCCGAGGAAACAGTTTGATTGGCCCAAATGGGGCACCAAGATCTGGGGTCGGCCGCCGTCTGGGATTGTTCCGGGCAGAGCCTGGTCCGGGCGAGGTGTGAATGGGGGGTGGGCACTGAGGGGGAAATCTCGCTCCCCTGGGGTACAGAGCCCCCAGAAGGGTTCGAGGCCGGAGGTCAAATCAGTGAGGCAGGAAAGAAACTTAGAAGAGAAAACTTTATGATGCATGCATGCAGGCTGTCACTTCCAAGAGTGAAGCAGCAGCCCTGACAGACAGATTCAGGTATCCTATATACAGAATGCTTAGACAGTTCAGTTGTGGATTGTTCTTCTTTAACATATCAAAGTCTCAGCAGAAGTACTCTGAGACTTCTGTTCACCCCAGGAGTGCTAGAAGTAAGTTTTTACAGTACACAAAGCCACATGAGAACTTGAGTGGAGGAGTCTACAAGGCAAACCGTGACAAAGATAAGGGTTTACATGACAAATTGTGACAGACTAGGAGTATCCATGAATTTGAGATAGTCATTTGTAAGGGTCTTTGATTAGAGCTAATTTGATTTCTCTCTGTTACAGGGAGAGAGGCCTGGAAAACTTTTTAACCCTTACAGCAGTTTTCTTTTAGAAAGTTATGATTTCTGCACAGTCTCCCCTTAGACACAATTGGAGTTATTTGATTTTCCCCACAGCACAGAAGGTTGGGGGAAGGGACGACACAGAGGCTGAGCTGGGTGCAGATCGAGGACTCCTGCTAGAGAGGGGAATAGGAGGTCCACAGGACGATGGGGCGAGCCAAGTTCTGTAGAGGCCAGAACATGCCCAGTGCTGTAAGAGCCAGTGAGTTAATGCACATAGTCCTTCAGCTCAAGCACCCACAACCCAGGCTCTGGAGGTTCCCTGTATGACAGGGTGAATCACAGAGATCTCTTTAGAATTGTCCCTCAATGCACTGATCATGCCGCTGTGTCATAAATGGCAGCTGCAAAGGAGAGGATAACTTACCTGGAGAGTGAGGAAAGGGTTAAGTTCTGCACTTGAAGCAGGGGGCTTTGGGCATGGGCCAATGAAATGCAGCTAAAAAATTTCAAGCTCTTGTCTGAGAGAGGGGGGAATTTTCTCCAGGCAGGGAGGGAAGAAACAAACTCCGCACCCCCGCAAAGCGGATCCCCTGGATTCATCAGAATGTGTGAGTAGGAAAAAATTTAGGTAGTCCATCAGGTTTATTGTTTTCCTTGTTTGAGGTTTGAAAATTCTGTCTGAGCTGGTTAATTGTCTTTTATTTTTCCGTCTTGTAACCAAAAATTAATCCCAGGGAGAGTCCCTGAGTTTTGTTTCAATTCATGGCTTTTAACACCCAGTCATTTACTATGCTTGCAACAATAGTCTTGTTTTAATACTAAAAGCGTTTTCTTTTTTTCTGGTTCTGTTAACTGCTATTGGTTGATCTTTTATGTCCTTAAACTTAAGTGCCTGGCTGCAGAAATGTTACCAGAGAGAGAGAGATAACAGGCTCATTGCTCTCTGCAGAGTGCTCTTGTTCGTTTTCCAACTCCTTGGGGAAATGAGGTGGTGGAGGGTTGACCTCACGGGAGAGATTCCAAGCAATTTCTTCCCTGGAAAAAGATTTGGCCACTTGGTGCTGGCAATACAGAATGGATTTCAGGGGAAACTGAAATCAGGAAGACTCTTTTTGTCTCTGGGAACTGCAGAGTCAGGATCTGACAGTGGTTTTATTTTACTAGCCAGCCCCCATTATCTACACTCAAAGTGCCAGGTTGGGGAATTCAGCTGTGACACACTGACACCCACCTTCCTGGCCTCTGGGGCTCTCCACCACCCTGTTGTCCTGAGCCAGAAATTCTGGTCTCCGCTAGGCAAAGAACAAAGTTGGGGTTACCATCTGCCCTCCAGAGCAAGACAGGCACAGAATTCAGGAGTGCTCAGCTGTAAGGACTCACCTCCCAGAAAACCAACTTGCAAAAGGGGCCAATCCCTCCCCGCAAAAAAGATCTGTCTGATTTTGTACAGGTTTTATACAGAGAAAGCTCATAAGATCAGCCTTTTTTACCAATGAAAGAGAGAGATGCACAGTGGTTGCTTCCCTCCAGGTAACAATTAGTTACACTCAGCTTGGTAATTAACAGAAGTGTTTTTGTTAAGTATAAAAAAATAGGCTTTAAGTGGTTGCAAGTGAAAATAGATCAAAGTACGTTATTAAATTAAAATGGACAAAAACTGGTTAGCTAGTAAGAAACTTGCTAAGGAACTTGTTACATGCAATTTTTTACCTTAAACAGTTGTTCTTATCTCAAGTAAAGAGCTTCAAGTTGGAGTTGGTGTTTACCTGGCTTGGGTCTTCTACAGCTTTTCAGAGCTTTCTAGGACCAACCGAGGTTTGGACTTACAGGACAAACAAGTCAAACAAAAGGAAGTATTTCTTCACAAAACACATAGTCAACCTGTGGAACTCCTTGCTGGAGGATGTTTTGAAGGCCAAGACTTCATCAGGGTTCAAAAAAGCACTAGATAAATTCATGGAGGATAGGTCCATCAGTGCTTATTAGCCAGGATGGGTAGGAATCGTGTCCCTGGCCTCTGTTTGTCAGACCCTGGGAACGGGTGACAGGGGAGGGATCACTTGAGGGTTTCCTCTTCTGTTCATTCCCTCTGGGGCACCTGGCATTGGCCACTGTCAGAAGACAGAATCTGGGGCTAGATGGATGATTGGTGTGACCAAGTATGGCCATTCTTATGTTTTAAGACTATTCATAGGTCGTTGATTTGATCACAATTAAAATTTCTGGGGCATCAGTAATGGCCTCATTAGCATTATAAACAGAGCCTGACTTCACAGACAAGAACGATACATGCACCAAAACAGGATAAATACACTCCAGGGATTGTAACATTAAAATGGGTAGTTGACACGTGACATTTTGTCTAAAGTGTCTTAGAGTGATGCATATTTGTATTCATAAGCCAGTTTGCATAAGGCATGGGGGAGACACAGCACCCAGTTTAGAATCCCCCATGGGTGTCACTGTGCAAGATTGCCCTCCCTCGATGCACACGCCTGCTTGCGGGGGTTGCCACAACGGGAGACCCTGATGCTGGCCTCGATGTAGCCGGTCCCTGCAAGTCACAAGGGAGCTGGAACATGGGGGCCACACGGCAGAGGAATCAGGCTGAACGGGGGCGCACTCAAGGGGCCAGGAATGGGATACCTTGGACCGTGCCTGAGACTGGAGATCAGAGCCCCAGTGAGGGAGAGCTGAGCAGACTGGCTGGGAGATCAGATTGGGATGGGAGAAGGAAACGCCAGAGATAAACCACATTTTGGCCCCGGTGCGTTTTTTTTTTTTTGCTCAACAACTTTAAGCCTAGAGGACCAGCATCTTTTTTCTTACAAAAAAAAAAAAAAAAAAACACCCACTGGATGCAAGCAACATATCTCAAAAAACAATAGTTACCACAGTGAGCAACTGTTTTTTACACAGGGAATATCAGGGTAGTCGGGTATTTTCTTCCTTGCTTTGCTTGAAGCCTTCCTTGGAAAAACCACAGAAGCAAATATTTTCTTAGTCCTTCAGCCAAGGAGCCTGGGGATCTGGAGATTACAGCTTTACAAAGAACAATCAACCGAGATATCTTTTCTCCCTAATGTGGCTCTGGCATTTGAGTTAAATGAAGAAAAACAATCCAAGGGGTCAAACAGCCTAAAACCAAATCAGATGCTGTCTCAGCTAACCACTTTCAGGAAAACCAGGGCAGGGGAGATGCACCTCTCTGGGGTGCACCCAAGTGTCTGACTTATCCAGTGCTCTAGATCAGTGGTCACCAACCAGTAGATCGGGATCTACTGGTAGATCTTGGAGCCTTTGACAAGTGATCCTGACAGGTTTGGTTGGGAGGCTGTTAAGTGCTGGCATCTGTGCTGCTCCTGCTCTCTGCCTTGGGGCTTCCCCACAGGCTTGGGAGCCTCTTGCTTGCTGTGCAAGGCACAAGAAGAAGAGGAGGGGGGATGCTGATGTCAACATCTCCACAGAGCACAGGGGGGCAGGGATGGAGAGAGTTTGCTGGCTGCTTTTGGGAGTGGTGCAGGGCCAGGGGAGGGGTGAACCACCCTTAGGCCCCTGCGCCACCACCCAGCAGCCACCTGTGGTAAGCGGTGCCCAGCTGGAGCCTGCATTCCAAACCTTGGGCCCAGTCCTGAACCCCTCCTGCACCCCAAACCTCTGCCCTAGCCCTGAGTCCCCTTGGACCCAAACTCCCTCCCATATCCTGCACCCCAACTCCCTGCCCCAGGCTCAGCTCAGAACCCCCCCTACACTCCAAATCCGTTAGCCCAAGATCAGAGACCACACCCTTGCACCCCAGCCTGATAAAAGAGAGGGAGGGAGGATGGAGTGGGCAGGGGCAGGACCTTGGAGAAGGGGCAGGAAGGAGGCGGGGCAAGAGTGTTTGGGTTTGAGGTGGATCCTGGATTGCACTTAAATTCAAAAAGTGCTCTCATGCTTAAAAAGGTAGGAGACCCCTCTAGATCAGTGTTTCTTAAACTATGTTCCCTGGAACACTGGTATTCTGTGAACAACTCACAGGTGTACCGCCACCTCTTCTTTGTTTTTGTTACTTCTTTGTGTTTGTCTTTTTTTTTGTCTGACAACCATTTTTTTTTTGAAGAAAATGTGCATACAAAATACTATTGTTTGGTGCTCTGTGGTCTCAAAAAGTTTAAGAGACATTGCTCTAGAGCAACAAAAAACAGACCCAGAAATAAACCGGAAATTCTGCGCCTCACCAGCTGGACACTGGAACCTGGCGGGAGGATTCTAGTGAGTGGCATATTAAAAAGCAGTGGTTATGGAAGAAGGATTACAAGGGGGAAGGAATTTGATAAACAGCATAACTTCTTTCTGAGTCACTAACAACTCGGAAGCAACTGGTCTTAAATGCTTATGGATCGGTGGCCTAAGAGGTGGCATGCAAGATGAGCTACTAGTGGGGGCTTTGACCATTTGTTTATTTTTGTGACAGTTTCGCTAAAGATCCATATTTCTTTTAAACTGGTTATAGATTTGTATTTCTTTAAATGTTCAGAGTTGCAGGAAATAATGGTGGGGTGGGGGGTCAGATAATTATATAACATCAGTAGAGGCTGAGAGTCAAAAAGTTAACACTTTACAAACTGTTAAAATACGAGGGCTATGTCTACACTAGCGGCGTCTTGCATGAGTAATATGCAAATGAGGCTAAGCATGGAATATTGTGGAGCCTCATTTGCATGGCTAATGAGCCACCATTTTTGCAGAAGAGGCTTTTGCACCAGAAGGAGCCTTGGTGCACGTAACAAAATTTATTCTGCACGTGGATGGAAAAAATTAGAGGGAATATTGGCCAGTAATGAGGAGGAGACAGAAAATATGCCCATTTTTAACGAGAAGTTGGGACACTTAGAAGGGGAGTTAAAGGGACTATCCCTTTAAGAACGGGGGGGACGTCTGGTCACCATGGAGATAATGCTGTTCCATTCTAATTGACAATGCCACCAGAATGTGACACCAGGCAGTCACGTGGGTCTGGCCAGTTGGCGTGAGTTCGGTGACCTTTGACCTCGGCCTTGGTGGTATGGTGGGCAGAAGAGCCCAGTCTCCCCCCCAAGACAGAAGCTATGGGGGTGTATGTCCAGCAACCTGGGGCTGAGGCATGTGTGGGCCCTGGGGAGGGGGAATCTTACAAATTCCTCTCCCAGAGGCGCTGACAACCCTTCCAAACCACAGGCCGGAAGTCATTCTGCCCTCAGTAAAGATGGCGGCCGGTGGACTTCCGCCCTGCGCTATACCCGACCCTCCCCCAGTCCTTTGGAACGCTTGGTCTTTCCCGCACCAAGGAGGCGAGCGTCGGGCGGAAAGAGCCGAGCGCTGGGTGGGCGGGGCCGAGCGGCGTGACGCCACGAGCCGAGCGCTGGGCGGAAAGGGCCGAGCCCTGGCTGCGCGGCAGCGGACGTCTGACGTCACATGCCGAGCGTGCGGCGGAAAGGGCCGAGGCTGGGAGCGGGCGGGGCCACGCGCCGGGACGGAAAGCGGCGCGGTCCAATCCGCCGGCGAGGGGCGCCGCCGAAGCGCTTCCGGAAAGGGCCGAATCCCTTCCGGAAGGAGCCGAGCGGGCCGGCCGTTGCCGACGCGCACCCGCAGCGGCAGCAGCCTGGGCGGCCCCGCTCCGCTTCCCCCGGGCCCGGCCGCAGCGAGCGACTGACCCGGCCCGGCGCCGGGACCCGCACAGGCCGCGCCGAGCCCCGCCCCCGGGCCCGGCCCCTCGGCCCGGCCGCCCGGCAGGATGATCAAGCTGTTCTCGCTCAAGCAGCAGAAGAAGGAGGAGGAGTCGGCCGGCGGCACCAAGGGCAGCAGCAAGAAGGCGTCGGCCGCGCAGCTCCGCATCCAGAAAGGTACCGCCCGCCCCCCGCCCCCCCCGCACCCCCCCCCCCCGCCCGGAACCGCCCCTCCCCCCCTGCCCCCTCCCCCCCCCCCGCCCGGTACCGCCCCCCCCCCCCCCCCCCGCCCCCTCCCCCCCCCCGCCCGGTACCGCCCCCCCCCCCCCGGTACCGCCCCCCCCGCCCGGTACCGCCCCCCCCCCCCGGACCGCCCCTCCCCCCCCCCCCCGGCCCGGTACCGCCCCTCCCCCCCCGAAACCCCCCCCGGCCCGGTACCGCCCCCCCCCCCCCCGGAACCACCCCCCCCGGCCCGGTACCGCCCCCCCCCCCCCCGGCCCTCCCCCCCCGCCCGGTACCGCCCCTCCCCCGCCCCCCCCCCTCCCCGAACCTCCCCCACCGGCCTGGTACCGCCCGCCCCTCCCCCCCTCACTGGACCGGTACCGCCCGGCCCCGCCCCCGCCCGGCCCCCCCCCCCGGTACCCCCCGGACCGGTATCGCCCCTCCCCACCGGCCCGGTACTGCCCGGCCCCTCCCCCTCGGTGCCCCCCCCTCCGTGCCCGCCCCCCCCTCCGTCCCCCCCCGGACCGGTATTGCCCAGCCCCTCCCCCCGTGGTACCCCCCTGGCCCGGTATCGCACAGCTCCTCCTTCCTCAGTACCCTCCCCCGGCCCAGTATCGGCCCCCCCCCCCACCAGACCGGTACTGCCCAGCCCTTCCCACCTCGGTACTCCCCCAGTCTGGTATCGCCCCTCCCCCCCGGCTCGGTACTGCTCGGGTCCCCCCCCCAGCCCGGTACCGGCCCACTCCTTCGCCACCGGCCCGGCACTTCCCAATCCCTCTCCTCTGGCCTGGCCCAACTCCTCCCCCCGGTCTGGTACCTTCCGCCTCCTCTGGCCCAATCCCCTGGCCAGGCCTGGTACCGCTCCGCTTAGCGCCTTCCCCCACGCCGGCCTGGTACCTCCTGCCCTAACCCTCCCCAGCCTGGCACCACCCAGCCGGACCCTCACCCCTCTTCAGTCTAACCCCTGCCTGTGCCCGATACCATCCCCAGATGCTTCCCAGCCTGGTACTCCCTGTCTTATCCCCTTGCCCCACTGCCTGGTACCGCCTGGCCCGCCCCCTTCCGCGTACTGGCCTCACCTAAGTTCCCCCCTTTCCTTGGCCCAGTCCAGATGCTGGTCTCGATCTCCTGGTACCATTTGTCTAGCCCAGGCCCCTCTCTCCTAGTCTGGTATTGGCTGACCTGGTCCAAATGTTGATTGGTATCACCCAGCTGAGACCCTCTGCACCCTGGTACTGACCAGACCCTGATTGGTACCGTCCGGCATCGATCCTCCCCAGCTCAGTGCCACCCAGACCAGACCCTGGGCCTAGATCCCTTCCCATAATGGTACCGCCCAGACCAGATCCCACTCCAGTACCACCGAGATCCTTATGGGTACAGCCCAGCCTACATCCCTGCCACCCTGGTACCACAGAGATCAGACCCTCATTGGTACTGCCCGGCCTAGATCCCCACCCCATTTTGGTATGGCCCAGATCAGAACCTCATTGGTAGCTGGGCCAACCCAGATGCTCTGACCATGCCTGGTGCTGTCTGCTGAGGCCCAAATCTTGGTACCAGAAGTTGCAGTGTTTTGCCCCTCCCCATCTGGCCCAAATTCTCTATCCACCCAGTGTGGTGCCACCCAGTCCCACTGTTGTGTAAATCCAGTTCACTGGTGCCACCTGGTCCACGTTCCTCCAGCACCATCCACCCAGAACCATCCTCTGGTGTGACCAGGATGGGCTCGGAACAGTATAACCAGCTAACCCCCGACCGGTGCTGCCTGTGCGTAGTGCTAGGACCGAGACCTGCTGAGACTCAAGGGAAGCCCCTCTCTGAAAATTACCAGCTGCTCAAAGCCTGGGGCGACCCATGGAGCCCCCACCTTTGCAATAAGGCACCACCTGGCCCAGGCAGATGCTGGGATTGGGGGGCCAGCCTCCTTCCTCCGCTCTGTGCCCACAGTCTGCATTGGTGGGAAGAGACGCCTCCCATTCACTGGGAGGATGCCCCCACTTGGACCCCACAGACCCCTCCCAATGGGGGGAGTGCAGTCGGGAAGTTCCCTCTTTGTCGATGCAGACCCCCATGTTCTCCTGCCCTTTAGAGAATCCCCTTGAGCCCCCCTCCCCCACACAGGTACTTGAGATGCCCCTGCAGGAATGGGGCATTTTTCCTCCCCTTCAGGGGCTTCCTGCTCATTCACCCTCACTAGGGCTTAGCTCCACTTCACTCCTGGGTGCCACCCCCCGTGGAGGTCTTCCCCAACGGGACCTGCACCCTTCCCCACTGAAGGTTCATACAGCCTCTCCAAGACACACCTATAGAAATTGACGCCCCCTCCCATTGGGGAAACTCCAGGAGACACCCCCTGCAGATTGGGGGGCTCCCTGCTGGAGAAACTTCAGGAGACCCCCCTCCCACTCATGCTTTCAGGCTCCCGCACTGTGGAGCGCCAGGAGACCCCTGCTTGTCTTAAGTGTACTGCCATCTAGAGTCCTGCCCCACTGGCCAGCCCTTCCCTCATTCCCATATCTCCAGGGAGTATTCCTTCTCCCATCCCACTGGGGAGCCCCTCAATGGGAACCCATACTCATGGGGTGGGGTGTATGTCCCCAGTGGGGACCCCAGATGCAAACTCCACCATATAGTTAATCAGACATCCCCGCAGGTAGCCTCAGCTGAGCAGTGCCCTCAAAGGGCAGAAAGTGGAGTTCTCCCCACTTCCAGCTGTGCCCAGAGAAGTACCAGGGAAATACAAGTACCAGAGGGAGGGCATCAGGGATACCTGCTCGGTTCTGGGGCACCTGGAGCCTCTGTCCCTGGGCGCGGGTGCAGCCTGTTCCAGCAGGGGCCCAGTGAAAGGAACGAGGGTCTCAGTTTGATTCCTCTGGCCGGCAGGGATCTCCTAAGCTTCCCTGAGCTGCTGGCATTGGTGCCCGTGCTGCGGTGTCCCCGGTGACTGCCGGGAACACCAGTGGTTCAGGGCAGCTCCGGAGTCTGGTCGGTTTCAGGCCCTGCTCGTTCTGTGCAGGCCAGTTTGAGGCACAGAACTCACCTGATGGAGCTGGGAGCATTTTCCTCATCTGCAGTCTGACTGTACCTCCCTTCCCCTGCTCTTCCACTCCTGGGATCCTCCCAGCTCTGCTCATGCCCCCACCAACCCATCCCTCTGCCCCATTATGAGCTAATGGGGGATCCCGGCTATGCTCCAGGGCTGAACCCAGACAGATTCGGCTTGTGTCCTGTTGGATACGTGCCCCCTACCTGGCACGCGTCCATTCAGCACGCTTCGCCACGGGCCAGATCCTGCTGGGGCCTCGCCCACGAGGGAGGGCAGTCAGAGACTCAGCGCCGGGCTGAGGGGGACCTGGGCAGTGCCATGGGGCGAGTATCTCCTGGCATAAGGCATCTCCCCCAACCTCAGGGTGCCGGAGAGGATTCTGGTCTAGGAGAGGGGCATATGAGGGGGTGCAGGGTCTGGAAGGGAGTTGTGACCTGGGGGAAAAGGAGTACAGAGGGTTTGGGTGGTGGCCTGGGGCACGTAGTTGGGAGGGAGAAGGGGGTGCCAGAGGCATGCTCTGGCTAGGAGGTGCTTACCTAGGTGGCTCCCAGCCAGCAGCCCTGCAGGAACCTGAGGCAGGCTCTCTGCTGAAGTCTGTCAGCTGGCTGTGTCATGGGGGGTCTGCTCCAGGCATGGCGGGGGGAGAAGGCTTCCCACGCTGACCCTGGTCTCGGCAAAATTTCTCAGCTCCCATTGGCCGGAAACTGTCCAATAGGAGCTGAGAGAATTTTCTGGGGGGGCGCGGAAGGCCGGGTGCAGTGTGCGAGATCTCCCCTCCCCCGGGGAGTCCAGAGTGGGGAGCTGCCCGCTGTTTAATGAGTGAGCATAACGGTTCTGGAGAGGCGGCCGCGGGCCAGATCTGGTGGCTTGGCAGGCTGGATTCGGCACACTGGCAGCCTCTTGCTCACCCCTGGAGTGATGGACATGTGGTTCCTCTGTGTGGGGAGGACTGTAGGGTTATCCCCCCCCCTCAACTGATCCCTCCCTCTGCTTCCCTCCTGCCTCCCAGATATTAACGAACTGAATTTGCCGAAAACATGCGAAATAGATTTCTCCGACCAGGACGACCTCCTCAACTTCAAGCTAGTTATCTGCCCTGACGAGGTGAGGGGGGTGCGGGCGGGAGGGAGGGGTCCGGCGTGTGGCTGGGGAACAGGGACTCCTGCGTGCCAGGACTTGCCTTTCTATTCCTGCCCTGGGGAGGCCCCAGCTACCGCTCAGCGGATGGGCTCAGCCAGTGCCCGGGCTCCGGTTGCTGCTCCCTGCTGGGTGGCCCCAGCTCAGGCCTGGGCGGGAGGCAGCTTGAAGTGTGTGGGGTGCTGGAGCCCAAGCCAGTGCATCAGTGAGCAACACGAGGAGCGGAGGCTGCACAAGCTTCATGGATCTGCCCGTGGACTTACTGTGCCAGCCTCAGCTCTGGTCCTGGCAGTGCCCCTCGCTCCTGATCTGCAGCCCCTTGCAATCCCCGTTTTCCCCCTGCAGCTCTGCTGGCGGCCGCGCGGTGCTAGCTGAGCCGGATGCTGCGGGGGGTGGGCGGCTCTGCTCCCTGCACTTGGATCCCAGGCCTCTTGGGGTGCTGGGGACCCCTGTGAGGATGCCTCCCTCACTGAAAGTCTTTCCTCTTTCAGGGTTTCTATAAAGGGGGCAAGTTCGTCTTCAGTTTTAAGGTAAGTCCCTTCCTCGCCCCTGGGCAGAGCGTGGCCTCGCAGCGGCCTCGTCTGGCCAGGGATGGGGGTGCCTGCACAAGCTTTTAGGGGCACCCCCTATCGGAGTCTCCTCTCGCTGTGTCTGAGAAGGGAGCGTCAGCCGGCCCCTCAGTCTGGCGGCCCCTCTCCTGGGAGGGAGGAAGGTGCTGTGTCTGCTCGGGGGGGGGGGGGGTTGGGGACTTGCCCACAGTCCCCCACAGCTGGGGAGGGGACCCAGGAGTCTGGGCTGCTTGCACCTTCCTGCAGTGAGGGAGGGGCATCGGGGCCCAGCTGTTCTCCTGTGGAGGGACCTTGGGAATGACTCTTCGGTCCGTCTGTCTGTCTGTAGGTCGGCCAAGGCTACCCTCACGACCCTCCCAAGGTGAAGTGTGAGACCATGGTGTATCACCCCAACATAGACCTCGAGGGCAACGTCTGCCTAAATATCCTCAGGTAGGGAGTGCGTCTGGCTGGCCCGCTCCGGCACTGCCAGGCCGGAGCATTGCCCCACCCACACAGATCGGGGTGGGGGGGCGCCCCTCTCCAGCCCCGGGATCCTTCCCTTGCCTCACCCACACAGCTCGGGGAGGGCAGCGGGAATCCAGGAGTGTGACCCGCTGCCTACAATGGCCCACACCCGAGACTGCCACGCTCAGGGCAGAGTGCAAGCAACAGGGCCGGTGCGCCCCAAACTGGGTGAGTTTTACTGTCATTGGATGCCCCAGACCAGCAGCAAAAGAGCTTGTGCAGCAGCATCGAACTGGTTCCCCTTGATCCTTTCCAGCCCTTGCTTCTCCGCCACGCAAACTGGCGTAATCCCCTGTGAGGCTACTGAAAATCCAGTTCCCTGTACGTGAGTGTCCGCCAATCCCAGCGGGTCCGGCGCCTACCCCCAGGTCAAGACGTGTCTCCAGTCTTACCCGCGTGGTCAGCCAGTCCTGGGTAATTGAGGATTTATTAATGAAAAGAAGAGTTCTCAATGGTAAAAGAGCCTGCCTGTAGAAATAATCGCCAGGGCCTGTTATTCGGGTCACTGCTACCAACCTGATAAATAGACTGTTGGCTTGTAAAATGTCTCCAGTCACTGCCATTGGCCGCTCAGCCCCATTCAAAATACTTTGTTGGAAACCCACAGCCCTGAGAAGTGGAGCAGGAACGAGGCAAACCGGGCTCTCCGGGGGTTCTTTTATATCCTCTGCCATGCGCCTGGAGCAAAGCCCACAAGATCCGAGCAAAGATGGAGTCTGAGGGCAGATGTCCACGTCACGTGCCCTGGAGCGTGGTCTGCTGAATCACGGGGGTGGCCGCAGGCTCTCCGGGGGGGTCCACTGGAAGGGAATTTGTTTTTTACTGGGCCGTCGTGCTTGGGAAGCCTGTTCGCGGGGGGCTGGCGAGACGGCGCGTGAATGACTTTGGGGGGCTCACCCCGGGACAAACGTATGTGAGAAACAAAGGCCTCGCCAGGCTTCCCACCGTCAAATGCAGGGATGCTCCCTGAGCTTAATCCGGATCATTCTGTTTGATCCGGTTTCCACTGACCCCTCACGTAATTTGCTGCCTCTGAGGAAGTGGCTTGTGCCCGCGGAAGCCCGTGATACTATATACTCTGGTTAGCCTCTAAGGGGCCACAGGACCACGCGTGGTTTTTAGTGGTAACAACAGTGATACAGTCATCTTCAGTCAAGCATGGCCAGGACATTCCCAGTGGCCTGCCTGCAGCGAGCGAGGGAAGAAGATAGGGGATCCCCGTGGCCTGCCCACAATGAGCAGGGGAAGGGTTGTGGCCGCCTCCCACCAGCTCCATGATCCCTGTCTCCTTCGTCAGATTCTGATGGGATTCACCACCCCAGGTCCCTCCTCCCCTTCCTGCCAAAAAACTCCCCCCAGCCCATGGCACCTGTCTGGCTCTCTTCCCTGGTCAGATCCTAGGATGATCCCCCTGCCTCCCTAGTGGGGTGTGGCTCATTTCTGAGCTTGATCACCCGGTTTTCACTCATGCCTCTTTTCTGCCCCCACAGAGAGGACTGGAAGCCTGTACTAACAATAAACTCTATAATTTATGGTCTGCAGTATCTCTTCTTGGTGAGTACCGGGGGCGGGGGCAGGTCTCACCTGCGCTGTTGTGGGGTGTAGGGTCATGGCTGGTGGGGGCCCAGTGGGGAGGCCATGGGGCAGGAGGTGGGAGGGGCCAGGTGTCTACTGCACTGTTTGGGGTGGAGATAGCTCTGGTGTTTCAGCTGGGGCGGGGCTGCAGCCCCCTCCCACCATGTGTGTTTGGGGGCTGGTCGTGGCGTTCTGCTCGGCTTGTTCCCTTGCTCTGGTCTGCATGGCCTGGGGCGGCCCTGGTGCCTGTTTCCATCTCTGCAGGTCCCTGGTGCTTTGCATGGCCTCCTCTGGGGCTCCCTCGCCCTGGTGCAGGCTGGGTGCCCCACAGCTCTTTCTGCGGACATGACTGGCTGCCCTGTTCTGGGGGGTGGAGCTGCTGCCCGCTTTGGGGCAGGTGCCATGAGTCCATTACACACCAGTGGGATGCGTGGTCTGTGTGTTGGTCAGCTTCTGCGTCCCTGCTGCCTTGGGCTGACGCTGACAGAGTTGATGGAGCTCTTGGGGATCCCAAGGCTCTGGGAGAGCTGATCGAAAGGGGATGGGGCAACGGGGTGAGCAGCATCTGCCGGCAGCCTGAGATGGGTCAGCTTGGTGAGTTGTTGACTCTTAACCCTACTGACTGTGGCTGTCAGTGGCAGCACAGTGACCTCTTTTGCTGCTGCTCTCTTGAGCAGAGGTGTTCAGTGCGTGTTCGTCTTCCCCAGTCTCTCAATTGTCCCTTTTTTGTGTGGCAGTTCTGCAGTTGATCAGACACCTGTGGACAGGGGAGAGAGTTCAATGTAATATTAAAATATATCCCACAGGTGGACGTCAGTATGAACCAGGGCTGGGGAACCCCCGGCTTGCCTGTATCCAGCCCTCAAGGCTCGGGGATCCCCCCCGCATTGGGGAGCCCGTACTGGTGCTCCAGCCCGCCTGCCACCCACCCACAGGACTGAAGCGCACAGTCTACTAGTCTCCGTCCCCCTAGGCTCTGGAGTGCAAGGGGATTGTGAGGAGTGTGTCTGTCTCTTTCTGTCAGAGGATTCTCACTTGTGTGCGGCCCCTGACTGATTTTTCTGAGGCAATGTCCCCCCGAACCCAAAAAGTTTCCCTACCCCTGGTATAATCCTTCCTGTCTATTCCACTATCACTGCAGTAATCGGGCACCCCATGGATTTATCCTCCCATGGCCTTGTGTGCCAGGGCTGGGCTGTTTATACCCATTGTACAGATGGGGCAGTGAGGCACAGAGATGGTCATGCAAGGTTAGTGGCAGCACGGGGAAAAAAAGGTGACTCTCTCCTGAGTGCTCTAACCACTGCGCTTCGTTGCCTCGTTAGCCACTCAGTGGTCTCCAACCTTTTCACACCCAAGATCACTTTTTAAATGACAGTCCAAGCCAAGATCTACCGCCCCGCCCCTTCCTTGAAGCCCCGCCCTCTCTAGTCTCCTCTTTTCCATCACTTGCTATCCCCAAGCCTTATACTGCTACTTTAAAAAAAAAAATTCCCACCATTCCTCGCAGCTACTCACCTGTGCTGTTGCTCGGTGAGTAGCTGCTCCTCAAATGAGGAAATCTAATGTAAATGTACTTCGCAGGCGCGCAGTTCAGAGAGGGCTCAAGAGCTACTCTTAGAGCCTCCGAGATCTACTGGTAGATCACGATCTACTGGTTGGTGACCACGGGGCCCTACATTAAGCAGTGAGGCTGCAGAGCACAAGGGGATTGGGTCTGATTTCTTCCCTGTTGCATGTATTTCGGAGCAGGCATCAAGATAAAAGTGCAGCTACCGTCCCTTGACGTGCTGGCTTGTAAACACCCCCTCCAACTTCCTTAAAAAGAAACTGACGCTTCTAGTCTGAGCTCCTGTGCAGAACGTGGTTGCTGGCTCTTTGGAATTTGGATGGCTAATATAGTTGTGTGTGATGCTTTTTTTCCCCCCTATTGTTATCCATGGAAGTGTTCATGCTTTTCCAAAATTTGGGGATTTAGGCATTTATCCCCTCTGCCCCTTTATTGTTGTAAATGATCACCCTGCGGGAAATGATTGGCGGAAGGTCAGACACTTATGTACTGATGTTTAGGGGTGTTAACGTCACCACTGGGCTCATTGGTTAGCCATTAACTGGGGGGGACTGGAGCAGCAGCCCCTTTCCTGCTGCAGGCAGGAGGCCGCTCCAGCCCTCTGGGAGCCGCTCCAGCCTGCCCAGAGCAGTCCCCGTCCGCAGCGGGCCCGGGGCGCACTGTGGGTAGGGGGCTCCAGTCTGGCCAGAGTAGCCCCTGTCCATGTCGGGGGGGGGGGGAAGGGCACTCCAGCCCCCTCGCTTACCCCTGTTGAATCAGTTACCTGGTTAAATGTAACATTTAACCACTCAACTAATTAAACAGGATTTTCCATCCTTAGTGACATTTGATGTTGAGATGCAATGTTATCACTTCAAGCCCAGTTGTCAAAATGTGCCAAACCAAGTAAATAGCCTTCAGTTAAACTCCAGCGAGTCCTCCAGCAACACTTCTCTTTCTTTGCCTCTGAGTTCCGATATGTTTCAGTGTTTGGGGCAGTGTTTCCTCAAACTCAATCCTCTCCCCCCTTCTCCCCCCACCAAGAGATAGCGGCTCCTTCTCTGGTTTCCCGGGGGGGTGGGGGTGTGTGTGTGTGTGTGTGTGTGTGTGTGTTTTTCCTCGACAAATTCCCCTCCCCCGGCTATAGGGGTTCCTCAAAATTCTTCCGAGTCTAAAAGGGTTCCGTGGCCAAATGAAATTGGGAAACACTGGGTTGGGGAAAGTAACATTTGCTGATAAATGGTGTGATCCTTCCGCGTTGTTACGTTCCATCCCCTCGCAGCTCTGCTGAATCTTGAGTTTGACTAAAGCATCTCCCAGGAAAGGGATCGAGTCTGGATGTGAAACCATCAGGAGATGGAGAATCCGTCACTTCCCTTGAGTGTTGGTTCCAATAGTTCGTGACCCTCGCTGTTAAAAGATTTGTGCTTCATTTATAACTGGGATTTGTCTGGCCTCAGCTTCCAGCTCTTGCTAGATTAGAACATTAGATAAGTGCCAGGGGTTTTCTCCCCAGGAAGATGCTGGAGTTTTGTCTCTGTTATAGGGTGGTGATTTTGGGGAACAGTCCATGGAACAG
Organism: Pelodiscus sinensis; assembly: GCF_052426305.1. Classification (NCBI taxonomy): domain Eukaryota; kingdom Metazoa; phylum Chordata; order Testudines; family Trionychidae; genus Pelodiscus; species Pelodiscus sinensis. Next base: position 29,960,294 of record NC_143069.1, on the reverse strand, counting down.
CCTCCTATCGTCCCTTGTCCCGGTCTTGTTTCTAAATCAGCACCCCACTCACACCCAGAACTCCCGCTGCTTCAACAGCTGTTTGAAACCTGATTCTGTGTGGGCTAGGAGTCTCTTCCCCTTCCAAAGTGACTGGTAAAAGAGTTTAAAAAACAGAAATGGGGCGTGTTCTCCCTCTCCGCTGACCACTTAGAGTGAATATTTGTGACTTCCTTCTTTAGAACATGGGGAATGTCTGATCTGGTCTTTCCTGGTGTAGCTGGAGGGGTCTTGGGAAGATCTTGGGATGTTTCTTTTCTGGTGGTGCTAAAGTTTTAGCAGTGCTGTCCTTTCTCCAAAATGGTCATCAGACTTTGAAGTTAAATGGATCTTAAATACTTGGCCCTGGCCACATGGTGGTAGCGGTGTTGGCTGCAGGACAGTGGAGAGACAAGGTGGATGTGGTGATATCTTTTATTGGACCCACTTCTGTCATGAGACAGACAAGCTTTTGAGCTTACACACAGGTGCTCTTCAGGTCTGGGAAGGATGCTCAGAAATTGACAGCTACACACGGGGGAGGAGTTTGTTTAGCATGAGGAATGAACCCATTTCAAGGGACCATTCGCAGTGAAGTTGTCCAATAATGTCTCTGCATAGAACAGAAAAGGGAAGTTAGTGGGTAACTGTTATAATGAGCCATAAATCCAGTGTCTTTGAGTTACGTTTAATGTCTAGCAGTGTTGGGAATTTACGCTCCCAGGTTCAGTTTTGGAAGGTGTTGGGCACGTTTCCAGTGAGGAGCAGGCGATGGCTGTGAGCAGCGTTTGCCCACAGGTGACAGGGCGTTCTGGTCTCCTTGCTTTGCTGCGTGAGCTCGGTAAGGAGTAGAGGGAGTGTCCCGTTGCACCCATGTAGTTGCTGCTGGACACTCAGTGCACATGTGGTAGGGGTGTGTACGACCCATGGATTGTAACAGAGGGGTGTGTGCCGGGGATGGAAAATCCTGTGTAATTAATTAACCAGTTAAACACGTTGAACTGGCTAACAGATCAAATGGAGATGGGCCGAAGCAGCCCCCTCCACCAGCTGTGGCCAGGCTGGAGCAGCTCTCCAGCCATGGGCAGAGACATCTCTGGCTGGGCTGCAGCTGCTCTCCCTTCCCCCCACGCTGGTTATCCATAACCAGTAGCATCACCCTGCCGGTTTTGCCTCAGTTGTTCTGGGAGGGTGTGGCGCTGTTTTGAGTTTGTGATAGGGATGTAAGCGAGTAGGTCACTGGTTTATTGTCTGATAAGCATAAGCTTACTGGATAGTTGACTAGTCGCTTCCCCCCCCCCCCCTTTGCTGCCTCTATCGGAGGCAGCAAGGAGCGGGGGAGTAGGAGCCATCTTAAAAGCCGGTTCCCCTGAGCATTGTCTCCGTGGGGAGCAGGGGGGTAGCGGGGACCGGGCGCAAGCCAGGAATCAGCTGAGTCCCGGCTTGTGCCCAGTCCCAGGACGCTGCACCTCTGCTTTTTAAATGTATTCTATCACTATTTAAAAGGCTGGTGCACGCGGGGTTCGCTCCCGGAGCCGTCGCGGTTTCTGCGCGTATCGACTAGTCGATGGAATTTCCATCGATTAGTCGATTTTAGTTGATTATACCAAATTTAACATCCCTAGTTTGTGAGGAACTTTCTCCTGCTGAATGGGGGGCTGTGTGAAGGCCAGGGGTTGGGGACAGGTTTCTTTCTGAGTGTGGTTCCTATGCAGGCTGTGTGGTGTTGTGATATCCCATCTGGGCTCTGTGGTGAAGGGTAGGTGACAACCCAGCGTGTGCCGTAGGCGTGTCTTCGTGAGACACTGAAAATCAATAAGGGCGTTGGGTTTATGGCTCATTACAGCAACTGATGACGTGCGAACCCTCCTTTGTCTTACGCCGGCAGAGGTGTGTTAAGTGCTCACTTCACCTTGAACGGTTACCACATAACTAGCGGTAACCCTGCAGGGTTTCCAGTGAGCTAACTGGGCTGCCTACGGACATTGTACTGTCGGAACGCCGTTGGATAGAGGGGTGCCGTGGGACCCACGCACTTAAGCTGGTAGGCCCTTAGCCGGGACACAGTTATACCGCTAGAAAGGTGCCTTGTTCTGCGATGATTGTATTGGCTGTATGCAGAGGACTGCGTTAGCGACAGTGGGTTGATACAGTCTTCCATTGCTACGCTGGCTGTGATCTAGAGCTTGACAAAGGAGGTCAGTATCCATCCTGATTTTAAGGGTGGGGAAACTGAGGCACAAAGGAGGGTGTGGTCGCCCAGCGGCAGCGAAGCAAGGCTAAGAACCGAGGTGGCCTGGTGCCCAGTTCAGCGCTCTGCCCACAGTAGGTCATGGAGTTCCCTGTGGCTAAAATGGCTGAAGGTGGAGGATGCAGCGAAGGGCCCTCGGAAGTGAGGCTAAGGGCTGTTTTGCAGCTGGTGTTCTCCTGGAAGGATGGGGATGTGCGGCAGGGGAATGCAGCCCTGATTGGGGTGGGGGCATCCGGGGGCCTGGGCAGCCTCTAACCCCATCTTCTCCCCACCCGCAGGAGCCAAACCCCGAAGACCCCCTGAACAAAGAGGCCGCCGAGGTCCTTCAGAACAACAGACGCCTGTTTGAGCAGAACGTGCAGCGCTCCATGCGAGGCGGCTACATCGGCTCCACCTACTTCGAGCGCTGTCTCAAATAGAACTGACCAGCCGCCCCGCCCCGCCCCGCCGGGGACTCTGCCAACACCGCTGCCTTTGGCCACCGGGGGGCACGGGAGCCTGGCACTGGCAGGGCCCCCCTGGCAGCCTTCCCCCCCCCCCCCACTCCTGACCCCTGGCTGGAGGGGAGGTGGCGGCTGAGGGATGGGGCAGGGTTTACATTTGTATCCCCCGCCCCACCCACGCAGCCCTCTTGTCCCTATTGGCTGCTCTGCTGCTGGTTTCCCAGCATGCTCAGCCCATGATTGAGCGCCCTCTAGCCTGCGGCCTGGTGTGAGTGCTCTGGCTCCTCCCCCTGGCTTTGTGGAGCGCATCTATTTATTGGGCAGGGGGGCTACGGCAGGGGTGCAGGGCAGGCCAGGGGTGCATGCAGTCCTGCCGTGGGGGGGGGGGCGGGCCTGCCCTCCCCTTTTACATCCCTTGTGTGTCTGGTTTTTAAAAACAAAGCGCCCCACTTGCAGCAAAGCGAAGGCTGCTTATTAAATGGGACCGGGCCGGAGGCGGGGCTTAGGCTGATTGAGCCCCGCCTCCCTCTGGCCCAAGCCACACCCTCCAATGAACTGGTTCTTTGCCATGCAGGGGCCTCCTGCCAGCCCCGGGGCCATGAAGCCACTGTACTCTAGCGTGTCGGGTTATTAAAGGGGAACGTTAGCGCACCTCACCGCCCAAGGCCTCTCTGTGCCTTATTGCTCCGCCGCCTCCCTCTGGTCTGGAGGGGTGTCTCTCCTGCAGGGGACCCAGGAATCCTCATCTCCTCCCAGTCTCTCCAGTGGGTCCTAGCCCGTCACTCAGGCCTCTGGTCTGTTGTGCTGTTTGAAGTGGTGTGCGGGTTGACCCTCATCCTCCCCAGTATGGAAGGAAGCTGCTCCCTCTCTGCCCAGTTCTGCAGCTGGCTCGGAAACCTCCAAGCCTCATCAGTGGGTGCTCGCTGCATAGCAGGTGCAGGCCTGGGGAAGGTGTGCGGAGGTGGGGGGGGTAAAGCCCCAATACAGACAGAGGAGACTAACTGTTGCCCCCTTTGGCTAGGAGGGGAAGGGCCAGTCAGGCTGCTGCAGAGCCCTGCCAATAGCTGCTGATGTGGATATCTGGGGCTCAGCTGCCTGGAGGTGGGGGATGGGCATCCAACCTCTGCCTGAGTCTGAGCTGGTGCTCAGTGTGGAGGGAGAATTCCCCAGCAGAGGGTAACTGGCGGGTGGGTGTACGTGGCCCCCATCTCCCATGGCTCAGCGGCAGCCAGTTCCATTTTAATATGGCCCCCCCTGCCTGGGTCTGCTGCAGCTTCTGTGAAATGCTCTGCCCTGTGTGTGCCTGGGAGGGGGAAGCATGGAGCCAGCCACGCTGGGGTGTGTTTGCTGTCAAAGCTCCTTCAACTGGCCCTGGTTGGCTCTGAGCCTAGGTCCCCCCAATCCCCAGCTGAGATGGGGGAGGGACTGTCATGACAATTTCCTGCACCTGTGCTCAACCCCCGCTGGAGTTCCTGAGGTGGGGTGACCTTGAGGGAGCTGGGGGCCAGCACTTGTGTTGCTGTGGGTGGGTGGCCTGGGTGTGCAGCCCTGGGACGAGGGGCTTCCTGTCCTAGGGACCCAGGGACTGCTGCTGCAATAATGGAGCCACCAGGCTGGGGGAGCAGAGCACTGCAGAGGGATGTCAGGACCCAGCAGCCATGTTTCACAGTTGGAGGAAGGTCCTTGCCAGGGAATGCAGAGTGTGTGTACAGCCCAGGGGCCATGTGGCACCACTTAGGAGAGGAAATGGGGTTTAGAAGTCTCCCTGGAGCAGGTGCAGTGAACAGGAGGTGAAAAAGTGAGCATGGATGGTGTCCCTGTAATATCTGTCCAATAGTTACCACCCTTTTCTCTCCCCCACTCATCCCCCCCCATCACTAACCAGTCTCCTGCTTCCCACCTGCACTTCCACGTAGCCCCCACCTCCCTGTCCCCAAACCAGCTTTTGCTGCATCATGACCCACTATTCCTCCACCCCCATCCCTGGACCCATTTCAACCCCAGCTCAACCTGCTTCCCAGACGGATGGTTGCCCAATCCAGCCACCCCCAGTGCAGCCCCTGCCCCATACCATCCTCGCCTCCCCCAGCCCCAATTCTGCCCCTCCCCTCTGCACCACTCTGGCTTCCACCCCCCTAACTCTGCCCCACTTCCCAATCTCATGCCAGCCCCACTCTAGCCCCCTGCCCAGTCACCTAGTGGTGCCAGGTGCCTGGTTTTCCAGCAACACCCGACCCAAAAGGGACCCTGCTACCGCTGGTCCGTGTGGCTGCCCGGGCTGCGAGAAGTGCAGGGGGGCAGGGGTGCGGAGGGGGTTGGGAGGGTGTTCAGGGGGGCAGGGATGTGGTGGGGGTCGGGAGGGGGGTGCAGTGGGGTAGGGGTCGGGAGGGCGCTCAGGGGGGCAGGGATGCGGTGGGGGGGTCGGGTGGGGGCAGGGGGAGCCTGCCTTGACCCCACTGCACCCCCTCCCGACCCCCCCACCGCATCCCTGCCCCTCTGAACCCCCTCCTGACCCCTACCCCTACAGGGGGTGCACTGGGGTCAAGGCAGGCTCCCCCTGCCCCCACCCACAGGCACCGCCCCCAGCGCCTGCTCCGCAGCTCCCATTGGCCAGGGGCGGTGTGTGGGGGCGGAGCCACCCAGGGAGATGCTGCTGCTTCCAGGGGCTGCCTGAGATCCGCGCTGCCTGGAGCCCCCTCCCCCCCTTTTCCTGTGGCCCCTCCCCCCACCGCCCCGTGCTCCCACCCTGAGCCCCTCCCCCCACGGGGAGGGGCGGGGCAAGCCTGGTCTGTTTCCTGCCGTGAGAGCGGAGTTGGCCCCGCCCCCCGCGCGCCCCGCCCCCGTCTCTCCTGCGGGGGGCGGGGCTCGCGGGCGCCGCTCTCCGCCCCCTCCCACCCCGCCCGCGTGATCCGCCCGCGGTCGCTCTGGCCCCGCCCCCCCCATGGTGACTTCCGGGCGCAGGGGGACGCGCTCTCCGCGCGCCCCGTCCCCTGGCGCCCCGCCCCTCACGTGCTCTGTGACGTCAGCTGAGCGAAGCGGAAGCGAGAGAAGGAAACAAGCCCAGAGCCGCCGCGGGTGAGACCGGGGGGGGGCAGCGCCCAAGTCCCCCCCCCCGCCTGGGGGGCCTGGGGGGGCACAGTAGGGAGGGTTGGGGCTGGCGTGGAGCGCGGTGGGGACGGGGGGCGGGGCGCGGTGGGGGGAGGGGGGGGGTGGGGCAGGGTGGGGGGCTGTGGGGAGGGGGTGGGGAGAGGGGGGAGGGGCTGGGGGCGGGGTGGGGGGCTGTGGGGAGGGGGCGGGGCACGGTGGGGGGGGTGGGGCAGGGTGGGGGGCTGTGGGGAGGGGGCGGGGCATGGTGGGGGGAGTGGGGGGGTGGGGCAGAGTGGGGGGCTGTGGGGAGGGGGCGGGGCACGGTGGGGGGAGGCTCTGGGACCTGGCCAGGAGGGGTGGCCCATGGTCACTAGACGGGTAACAGCGAATGCAGCTTATTGAGCTGTTAGTTTCCACCTCCCACCAGAGCGTAGGTGCCGGACACGCGGCGTTTTTATGCCGGGGGGGCTCCCTGTGACTATAGACGTTTGTTTTAGTCACGGTAGCGTAACAGCGGCAGGTTGTTCTTAATTAATTGGCTTGTTTGTCTCTATTAGCACATGGCGAATGCCAAATCGCTTCTCTCCTTTTGCTGGTAACTGGTGTTTCCCTGAATGGACAAAACATGGAAAACGCACTTTTAGTAACCAAAACAACCCTAAACGTTTTAGATGCAAAATGTTCTCCTATCAGAACCGTTTCCATGTTTCCAGCGAAATGATTCGTTACTAACCAAAGGGTTTAATTGTCCTCGGTAAATCCAGTTGATTATTTCAGATCAGTCTGAGGAAAATTTTCAAATGTGCCCAAGTTCTTACTTGTGCCTCTTGAAAACGAGGCTCCTAAACAACTAGCAATAGCAGATCTAGCTCTCTGGTGATGGGACGCTACCTCCTGTTGGCTCCTCTGGCTCAGAGTTACTACAATGAATTCTTTCTCAGGTCTGACAGACTCTGAGCCTTTGAACAAGATCAATCTGATCACTGTATTTACGGTGAGGAAGGAATTTTCCCCAGAGGCTGGATTGACACAGACCATGTTTTTTTTTGCCTTCCTCTCCAGTCTGAGTCATGGGTCATTTTCAGGTTAAACCAGTGTAAATGGTGGAGTCTCTGTAACTTGTAAGTCTCTTAATCATGATTTGAGGACCTCAGTAACGCAGCCAGAGGATAGGGGTCTTTTACAGGACCCGGTGGATGTGGGTCTGTGGCCTGCAATCTGCAGAAACTCAGACAGGATGGTTCCTTCTGAGCTTACAGTTTGCGGCTGTGACTACCGTGGCTGAGCTGTTTATCAAGCTTGACCTCAGGCATTTGATATTCCCCTCCTGATGCTTTGTACTGAAAATCTATCTTGAGTGCAGCGTTTTCGGTGCAGGCTCTTGGCGCCAGCATATTTATTTCCCATGTAGTTGTAGATGAGCATGCCTTTAAATTCAGGCTTTGTTTTAAAAAAAAAAATAACGCCTAGTCTAAGGGACCTGACAAAACACATTCTGGTTGAAATTTTAAAATGCCAATTTCAGCAAAAATGGCTGATTTGTATCCAGCCTGGTGTGGGGGCTGGAGCACTGGGGTATGTTGGGGGCTGTGCACTTCCCTGGAGTGGCCCTGGGCTCCTTTCCTCTCTGCGGGTGTGTCCGGCCAGAGCAGTGCCCAAATCCCAGGCAGTGGAGAGACCCTCTCGCCCTCCCTGACCTTCCCCTCCTGTCCCTGCAGCTCGCTTTACGTGTCCACCTCAGTCCAGCATTTGCTGTCTCCTCCAGCCACCACCCGCTGTCTCCTGGGTGAGTAGTGTGCTGGCCCAGGCTTGGGGGTGGGGTTCCCCCTACACTCTGTAAGGCCATGCTGATGGCAGCTGGTATTAGCTGTGGCTCCAAATCAGAGGGAAGGGGTCTGTGCTTGGCTCCTGCTGAGCAGCTTATTCTGTGAGTGGAGGGGTGTGGCGGGGTAGGATCTTCCTGGCATGTGGTTCAGGGGGGTCCCTCCCTCTGAAGTAGCTGCCCGCTGCTCTGACATCTCTCCTCCCTAAGAGGCAGCCAGCTCCTTCCATTAAGCCGGTCCCCAGTGCATGTGCAGCTTGGAGTTGCATCTGACTCCTCACTCGGGGTCTGCGGGGCTGGGGAAGAAGGCAGCTAGGTGTGTGTAGGGAAGGTTGGACTGCCAGTAGGAAGGACACAGAAGTGGAGGGGGAGAGGATGAAGGAGTGAGAGCCCAGAGAACTGCTGCAGGTGGGTACAGAGGGAGACCTCTGTGTCCCCAGGACAGGCATGGAAGTAGTGCCTAGGGTCGCCTGGACAGTCCATTTTTTCAGGCCCTCGTTTGGTAAAAACCCCAGAAAATACCAGACATGTAAAATGTTGGTTATTTTCTGTTTCTCTTGGATGGAAGGCCGGAGGGGACAATCTTCCCCTGCCATGTCTGGCATGGCCGGGGGGAAGCAAGGAGCGCGGGGATTCTGAAAAGGCGCAGCAACTTTTTTTTTCCTCAACAACTTTTGGTTCCTTGGTTTTTTTGCTCAACAAGTTTGGTCTCCTGTTTTGTTTGTTTTGTTTTGTTTTTTGCCATGTTCAGGACTTTTGGTGAAAGCATCTGGCAAGCCTAGTGGTGCCAGTCCTCCTACTCCTGCCATGACCCCAGAGAGTGGGGGGCTGACTGGCCCAACTCGCATGGGGGGGTAGTGCTGCCCTACCCTCTGGGGTGGAGTCTAACCCTGACCAGTCTCCCGCCCCACGCACTGTCAATCCCAGAGGTTTGCTCATCACCTGGCTGCTCAGCCCCCCACCCAGCGGTCCCTGTCCTGCCAATTCCTGAGCTGCTCTTCCCCATAGTCGCAGGCCGCCCCTCGTCCCGCTCAGGATGGACTTGCTGTTCGGGCGTCGGAAGACGCCGGAGGAGATGCTGCGGCAGAACCAGCGGGCCCTGAACCGGGCCATGCGGGATCTGGACCGTGAGCGGCAGAAGCTGGAGACCCAGGAGAAGAAGATCATCGCAGACATCAAGAAGATGGCGAAGCAGGGGCAGATGGTGAGTGAGGATGGGGTCCGGGGAGCATCTGCAGCTGGAGTCCACCCTGTGCCCTGCAGGCCGCAGTGAAGGTCATGGGGTGTGTGTGTGCATGTGCACGCGGTTCCTTGTTGTAACCCACTTCCCTGGCAGGACGTGGTAAAGGTCACAGGGTAAGGCCTGGGGAGCAGGGCTGTCCCTAGCAATCCTGGGGCCCTATGCAGCCCAGCACCTGCACGTCCTCACAGGGAGCCATTCCTCAGGGGCTGACCCCTCCCCTGGGGGGGCACAGGGGCAGAAGCTGTGGGGTGCAGGAGCACTGCAGAGCAGGGAGGGCTCCCCTGCCACTCCAGAGGAGCAGGTGGGAGTCAGGGCCGCCCACTGCTCCTCCCGTGTCCGCTGGTCCGCAGGCTCAGGCCCAGTGAGTGGCAGGTGTGGCATGAGGCTTGTGGGAGGGGATGGAGCTGGGTGCCAGAGCCGAGAGCTGCTAAGGGAATCAGTTTGGTGGCCCAAATGCCGGGTTCCCCACGCAGCTGCGTATCAGTAGGGACGGCCCTGGCGGGGAGCGTCGTTGCCGTAACCCCTCGCCCCCCGCAGGACGCGGTGAAGATCATGGCCAAGGACCTGGTGCGAACCCGCCGCTACGTCAAGAAGTTCATCATGATGCGCGCGAACATCCAGGCCGTGTCGCTCAAGATCCAGACCCTCAAGTCCAACAACTCCATGGCCCAGGCCATGAAGGGCGTCACCAAGGCCATGGCCACCATGAACAGACAGGTAGGGAGGCTGCTGGGCCAGGAGGTGGGGGGCTCCCAGCTAGGCCAGCCTGGCCTCTCCCAGCAGGGCCCGCTATGGGGCCAGTCCACCAGCTTTTGCCCAAGGCAGTGACGGCGTCTGTTCCGCCCCCCCTTCCAGCTGAAGCTGCCCCAGATCCAGAAGATCATGATGGAGTTTGAGAAGCAGTCGGAGATCATGGACATGAAGGAGGAGATGATGAACGACGCCATCGATGACGCCATGGGGGACGAGGACGACGAGGAGGAGAGGTGGGGGGGCCGGGCTGGGGGGACTGGCTGGTTCAGTGGGGGCGGGGAATAGGACCTGGGGCCTCCCCCTGCCAGAGGGTGCTGGCACCCAATCAGCTCCAGGACTGATCAGCTGGACGGGCGAGGGACTGAGCCACCCCTGGGGGGATTCCCAAGGCAGAGTGATGCTCTTGGAGGCTGGGAGTTCACCGAGCTGGGGCCTGCTCCGGGGTGATCTCCAGGGGATTATCTTGGCCAGTTTCCCCAGCTGTGAGCACTGGGCTACTGTGTGCGGGGGCTGCTCTTTCCGGGTGCAGGAGGGCGGTCTGGGCTGGGTCCCTGCTCTCACGTGTCTGTCTCTGCCCCCAGTGATGCGGTGGTGTCCCAGGTGCTGGACGAGCTGGGCCTGACCCTGACGGACGAACTCTCCAGTGAGTATCTCAGCAGCCGGGCAGGGCTGGGGGGAGCCCAGGGCTCTGGCGGGGGATGCTCACGGGTCCCCTTGGGGGGCTGGGTCAAGGGGCAGCAAAGCTGCTGGGGGCGCTGGGCCGTGCGGAGGGAGGTCTCTGCTGCCTCACCCTGCCAGTCCCTGGGAGACGGGAGGCGGCTGTGGGGTGCTCCAAACGGGCTGGCCCCGTCTCCCTGCAGACCTGTCCTGCTCAGGGGTGGGGCGTGGGGCCTATAAGGTGCTCTGGGTGGGCTGATTCCCCCCCCTCTCCCCGCAGACCTGCCCTCGACGGGGGCTTCGCTCAGTGTGGCGGCTGGGAAGAAGGCCGAGCCCTCTGCGGCGCTGGCGGATGCTGATGCCGACCTAGAGGAGCGGCTGAAAAACCTGCGCCGGGACTGAGGGGCTGGAGCTGCCCCATTTCCCCCCCCTGGACACCCCTCCCACTGCTCTCAACGCCCCCCAGGCCTGTGGCTGCTGCCTCTGCCCTTCTCTGGGCACCCCACCCCTCTGCCGATGTGGGATCTAGGTGGTGGGGCCGGGGTCCCTGCCCGTTTCGAGGGCAAGGCCCCTTACCCCAGAGCGTGGGCAGCAGGGCCTGGCTCTGGGGCTGCTGGGGGGGATTGTTTCTGGGGGTCTGTTAACCCTTTTGCTTCCGGCTCTCATACACTACAGGGGCAGGTGTCTTTTCTGCAATGGCCATCACCCCCCAGCAGCTGCCAGCTCAGGCTGGGCCCCCCACCCACTCGCAGGGGGAGGGGCTGGCTCTGGGGAGAAGCACAGCGGCCCTAGCCCAGGAGTTGTGTGGGGCAAGGGGCTGGATTTACAGGATGGGGGCAGCCGGGCTCACCCATTTGACTGGATTTGGGGGGCATGGATGGGAGCTGCCCCCCGACTGGGGGAGAACCCCCTCCCACCTCCTGCAGAGCTCTCCATCCCATGCACTGGGGGTGTGTGTGCTGCGGTGAGGTCCCCCTGCCTCTGTCCGGCTGGCTGGCAGGGGGAGGGGCTGTAATAAAAGCTTGTAGATTTGTATCCAGGGTATGTGCTGGCTGGTTCTTGTGCCACAGCGTGAGCTGGCCGGGGGGCGGGGATCAGAGGGGGGATGGGGCAGCTGGCCCATGCAGATGCCTCTCTCTAGATGTGTGGGGAGAAGGGCTGGGAGATCTCCCCCCCCCCCCCCGCCCCCAACCTGCTGTGTGTGCTCTGCCCTTTTCCCCTGGTTGCAGTATGCCCCACATCTCTCTCCAGGGGATCCTGGAGTCTCTCCCTCACCCCAGGGTAAGATGGTGCAGCCAGCCTAGCACTGTCCCTCGCCTCCTGCCATCTACTAGGGGCATGTGGGGGCCCAGCGGTGGGTGGAGGGGCAGTGCTGCAGGGGGAGGGCTGCCGCCCGAGGGGAGAGGATGTGGGGTGCCAGGGCTCACAGATCAAGTACACTTGGCCCCGGTAAAATGCTGCCAGTTTATTGCCCTGCCCCCCACCCTCCCGGATCCAGAGCGGATGCCTCCTCCCCGGCCGGCGGTGCTGCTCAGCTGGGCTTTGCCTTCCTGGCCACGGTGCCCGGGGCCCCAATGCCCCTCAGCCACGCCAGCACCTGCAAGAGATGAGGAATTGCTGAGCCTGGCACGGGGAGGGGAAAGGCCTCCCAGTGCCCTGGCGAGAAGCCCTGGCTGCTCCAGCCCCAGGCCTACTGAAGCTGGGGATTTGTGGGATATTGGGCTTTTCTCCTACAATCCTCCCCCAGGCTTGCCTGGCCCCCCTGGAATCTCCCACGGCACTTGCTTGGGGGGGGGAAGCAGGCATATGCATCTGTTCCATGCAGCCTGGGCACCCTGGATCCCTTTATGTTCCCTCTCTCTGGCTGTCACTGGGCTGGGAGGGGCCTTCAGGGCAGGGTAACCCCCGGCCCCTTGCTCCCTATGGGGTGTCTCAAGGAAGCTGCCCAGCCCTCCCTTTCCAAACTTCCTCCAACCCCAGTGGTGCAAAAATTGCCTGTGGGCTGGAAATGCAGCTGCTCAGCATCAAGGGGGTGGCAAACGGTGGAACAAAAACTATAAAAATCTGAGCCTGGCTCTGAAAGAATCTGTGTCTGCCCCCAAACGAGTGTGTGTAAATGGAGGGGGAGGCATTGCTGGGAGGGGGAACTGGCCAGGGGTGAGCTGACTGTACCCAACACCTTGTCCCTCGGCAGGAAGATTTCTACTCTCTTGTCCTTATTTGCACTGCCATACGCTGTGAATATGAGCCAGGGGAGGTTGGAGGTGTGAACAAGGTGTAAATTAAACTGGTTGGGTGTGGGTGTGAACCAGGGGGTGTAAATTGAGAGCGGGTGAGGGAGTGTAAATTGAGATGGGGTGTGGGTGTGCACCGGGGGGTGTAAAATGGGGTATGGGTGTGCACCATGGGGGTGTAAAACTGGGGGGATGGGTGTGCACCAGGGGGTGTAAATTGAGATGAGGTGTGGGTGTGCACCAGGGGAGGTTGGAGTTATGAACCAGGGGGTGTAAAGTGAGATGGGGTGTGGGTGTGCACCGGGGGTGTAAATTGAGATTGGGTGTGCACCATGGGGGTGTAAAACGGGATGTGGGCGTGCACCAGGGGGGTGTAAATCGAGATGAGGTGTGGGTGTGCACCAAGGGAGGTTGGAGTTGTGAACCAGGGGGTGTAAATCGAGATGAGGTGTGGGTGTGCACCAGGGGAGGTTGGAGTTGTGAACCAGGGGGTGTAAATCGAGATGAGGTGTGGGTGTGCACCAGGGGAGGTTGGAGGTGTGAACCAGGGGGTGTAAAGTGAGATGGGGTGTGGGTGTGCACCGGGGGTGTAAATTGAGATTGGGTGTGCACCATGGAGGTGTAAAACTGGGGGTGTGGGTGTGCACCAGGGGGTGTAAATTGAGATGAGGTGTGGGTGTGCACCAGGGGAGGTTGGAGTTGTGAACCAGGGGGTGTAAATCGAGATGAAGTGTGGGTGTGCACCAGGGGAGGTTGGAGGTGTGAACCAGGGGGTGTAAATGGAGATGAGGTGTGGGTGTGCACCAGGGGGTGTAAATCGAGATGAAGTGTGGGTGTGCACCAGGGGAGGTTGGAGGTGTGCACCAGGGGGTGTAAATTGAGATGAGGTGTGGGTGTGCACCAGGGGAGGTTGGAGGTGTGAACCAGGGGGTGTAAATGGAGATGAGGTGTGGGTGTGCACCAGGGGAGGTTGGAGGTGTGAACCAGGGGGTGTAAATAGAGATGAGGTGTGACTAGTTACCATGTAAGATTAAAACAAATGATGTCAAAAACAAATTCTCCCTTTAACACCAGCTGTTCTCTGCCAAACCTGGGCTCGCTCTGTGCCCACTGGACAGGGTGTTTCCTGCAGCCACATGCCCCCCAGCCCAGGTAGCTCCGATGCCATCACTGTGGACACACTTGCCTGGCAATTGTTGTTGGGGCCCTGAGCCTGCCTCCCTGGGGCGGGGGTTGCTTTGGGGAGGTGGAGCCAAACTCAAGCACCAGGTGCCCAGGGAGGAGAAGGGGCCGTGCTGTGGCTGCCCAGGGAGGCAGGTGCTCCAATAGCCCAGCCCTGGCACCCCCCATGCAGCTGGAGGGGAACTCACCGTGGGGGGGAGGGTGCTAGACCTTGATGCCCAGGGCACGTAGACACTCGTGGTACGATTCCATCAGCTCCTTGCACGACTCCTCCCCCTTCTCCTTCACGCTGCGGAGACATCCCGGGGGCTCATTAAACGGGGGAGGGGGCTGCCTGGCTGACACCCAAGGGCTCCTCTAGCTTGGTATCCCAGTGCCCCACCTGTGGATCAGAGCCGTGAGCCTGTCTCGTCCGGTAGCCTTTGTCCCCACCTGCCTGAAACTGAACCAGGCGGCTGCGAAACCCACAAGCCCCTTCCTGCTTTCTCAGCCCTGCACATGCCTCCCTCCAGCCGGCCCCCTGTCTCCGAGGGCTGCCTGGGGGGAGAGCTGCAGGTGTGTGCATGTGGAGGGCTGCAAGGCTGTCTATGGGGAGGGCTGGTGGGTACGCATGGTGGGGTGTCTATGGGCAGGGCTAGTGAATGGGTTACGTTAGCCAGACACCCCCCGCAGCCCGTCCGGAGATCCAGCCTGTACCTTGTGGGGCTGTGCCACTAGGAGGGTGGCAGGAGCGGGTGCTGTGCTCGGCACAGGCCAGGGCTGCAAAGGGCCGGTGTGGGGTGTGGCTGAAGGTGCCCAACAGCAGGGTGCTGGGCCATTCCCAGGGTGTGGGGGTTGGGTGGGTGGGTGGATGGGAATCCTACCATATTACACCTAATAACGTACAGCGCCTAGCACTGTGGGGTTCTGGGGCTGTAGGTGCTACCGTAACACCCCTAGTAAATACTAATACATGGTTTAGCGGGAGGAGGTGTGGCCTAGCTGAGAGAGCACAGGCCTGGGATTAACCTGCTGGATGACAGGGGGTGAGTCATAGCCTCCTCCCTCCCCCGTTGCCTCAGTTTCCCCATTCGTCCAATGGAAAATACCTGACCGCCGTAAAGAGCTCTGAGATCTGCAGGTGGCCGGTGCCACATGAGCTCTAGGGTTGGTGAGAGGGGACCTTGCAGGTCGCCCTGGCTGGGCAAGATGAGGCAGGCCGGGATCCCTCCCGTCCCAAACTGGGGCTGCTTTGGAAGTGGGGGAGGGGATGTTGCCCGGGAGGGGAGAAGGCCCTGCCAGGCTGTTAGGGCTGCAGGTTGCAGATAAGAGGCAGCTGCAGGGAAGGGTTAGGGAGGTCCCAGGGCAAGGGTGGAGCCCTAATGAGCCACCACCGGAGAGGCGGGGGAGGGGTGGGGGGCTGGAGCCGGGTGCCTTTTGGAGCAGATGCAACCTCTCCCCTCCCCACTGTGCAACTCCCCCTACCCTCGAGCATCACCCTAGTGCTGCTGGAGGCCCAGGACCCCCCTGGCTGCTGGTTTGGGGGGTGGCCCGAGTGGGAATCAGGAGGCATCCAGCTGCCACCACAGCTGGGGCAGGGCTGAGCGGGGGATGGGCCTGAGTTCCCAGGGTCCCGGTTCCCCGTGATCATGGGCTTGGACCAGGTCCTGGGTTCTGGGCCTGGCGGGCGGGAGGAAACTCTGGGGGGAAGGCGACGTGAGGCCAAGCCCGTCGTGGCCCCGTTCGCCTTCACCCCTGATGCCAGGGAGCGGGGGGGGGGGGCTCTGTGGAGTCTTCCGAGGGCCCCAGATTTCCTCACGGCAGCCCTGGAGGAAGGGTGAGTGGCTGGACCCCAGGCCGCCCCGGCCAGCTCAGGGGGAGCCCCAGGCCTTGCTGTGAATGCTGGGTGCTGCCCAGGAGGGGGAGCCCTTCTGTGGGGTGTGATGGAGCTGGGGGGCAGCTTTAGCACCTGGACTGGGACTAGAGGGAGGCTGGGAGCCAGTCCCCGGAGTTGGGACAGGGTGGGGAAGGGCTGGGGTGGGCGTGGCAGGGGGCGAGGGGCAGGGAGGGGTTACTGGTGGAGGAGGGGCAGTGTTTCCCCAGGCACCGAGGGGTTAATGCCGGCCCTGCGCCCGCGCCCCCGCTCTCGGCCTCCCGTTACTCCCGCCTGGCTGCCCCGGTAGCGCCTTTCTCTGGAGCTAATGAGGCCGGGGCTGAGTCAGCACCGCGCCCTCCTGCCCCACGGCGGCCTGCCCCACCAACCCCGGCCATGGCTGCTGTGGGGCTGGCGAGGGCTCCAATCCTCCAGGAGGGGAGGGGGGATCTGTGGGGGAGGGGGGGCTAGGGATCCCTGGGGGGTGGCAGGTGGGTCACTATGAGGCAAGCAGGGGGGAGGACTCATCTCTTGGGGGGGCCCTGTGAGGCAGCCAGGATGGAGGGGGTGTCCTTAGGGGTCCATGTGGGGTGGCAGGTGGGACCTGTAGGGCTGGAGAGGAGTGGGGTGTCTCTGGGACACTGAGGGGCAGGTAGGCTGTGGGGGGGGGGGTGTCTATGGGGCACCGTGGGGCCAGCAGGGGTGGAGGAGGCATTGATCTGTGGGGCATATGTGGGGGGGGGTCTCTCAGGGGCACCATGGGGCAAGCCACCATCCCCTCCCCCTCCTGTGGCATGCCCGCTCCCTGCTGCCATGGGAACGGGGTGGCAGCCGAATGTAGGACACCGGCCTGCTGGCAGCGGCTTAGCCGGCCCCACGTGTCCCAGCGGGTGCCAGCCATGGGGGGGCATCTGCCCCGTGGGGACGTGTGTCTGAGCAGCCATCGGGTCGGGGTCGCTGAGACCCGGGAAGGGGGTGGAAGCAGCGTGTGTGTGAGCAGGAGCGGCCGTGGGAGCCAGAACTCCTGGGTTCGCTCCCTGGCTCTGGGAGCAGGGACTAGTGGTTAGAGCCGGGCACCAGAACTCCTGGGTTCGCTCCCTGGCTTGGGGAGGAGGGACTAGTGGTTAGAGCCGGGCACCAGAACTCCTGGGTTCGCTCCCTGGCTTGGGGAGCAGGGACTAGTGGTTAGAGCCGGGCACCAGAACTCCTGGGTTCGCTCACTGGCTTGGGGAGCAGGGACTAGTGGTTAGAGCTGGGCACCAGAACTCCTGGGTTCGCTCCCTGGCTTGGGGAGCAGGGACTAGTGGTTAAAGCCGGGCACCAGAACTCATGGGTTCGCTCCCTGGCTTGGGGAGCAGGGACTAGTGGTTAGAGCCGGGCACCAGAACTCATGGGTTCGCTCCCTGGCTTGGGGAGCAGGGACTAGTGGTTAGAGCTGGGCACCAGAACTCCTGGGTTCGCTCCCTGGCTTGGGGAGCAGGGACTAGTGGTTAGAGCTGGGCACCAGAACTCATGGGTTCGCTCCCTGGCTTTGGGAGCAGGGACTAGTGGTTAGAGCCGGGCACCAGAACTCCTGGGTTCGCTCACTGGCTTGGGGAGCAGGGACTAGTGGTTAGAGCCGGGCACCAGAACTCCTGGGTTCGCTCACTGGCTTGGGGAGCAGGGACTAGTGGTTAGAGCCGGGCACCAGAACTCCTGGGTTCGCTCACTGGCTTGGGGAGCAGGGACTAGTGGTTAGAGCTGGGCACCAGAACTCCTGGGTTCGCTCCCCAACTCAGGGAGAGGAGGGGGTCTCTCAGGTAGAGCAGGCCCGTGGAAAGCTGGACTCCTGGGGTCCCTGGTGCTCCCGTCGCCCCTGGGAGCTGCGGGGACCAGGCCGGATGTGGGGAGGGCACAGCGGCCTCGCCCCCCTGCACTAATTAAGCAGCCTCCTCAGTGCTGCCCGCTCACTGCCCCCGGCCCGGCAGGGCAGATGGTGCCGGGTGCGGGTCCTGGCGCGTCCCTGTCATGCCCCATTAGCCGGGCCCGGGAGATGGAACGGGCTGCGGGGGAGGCATCGCCCTGCAGCCAGCGTGCCAGGGAGGGGTGGGGCCGGGGTGTAGTGAACCTGGCGGGGGGGGGGGGACTCTAGGAGGAAGAAGGTTTGTGGCCAGGGGGAGCCCGGGGATCACGCTCAGCCCGGCCGCAGGTGCCGTGACTGGGGGATTTATAAATCATAGTAATAATTCCTGGCAGCGCCGTGAGCAAAGCGCCTTACCCCGCGGGGGGTGCTCATCCGGTCGGGTGAGGGGGGAGGCACGTGCCCAAGATCACATAGGGACAGAGGTAGGGAGAGAACCCAGGAGAGGCTCCCAGCCCCCATTGGCTCTAACCACTAGCCCCCACTCTCCTCCCAGAGCTGGAGAGAGATCCCAGCCTTGTCTCCCTGGGGGTCTCCCCTCTTGCTCTGAGGCCTGGAGGGGGGGTCCCTCGCTGGTGTGGCCCTCGAGGCCCTGGACTCTGGTATCCTCCCCTGGGTCCAGGCCCTACCCCCCACCCTCCATGGCAGCGTTAGCTGTAGAGGTAATTGGGGGTGAGGATCCAGCAATGGGGTCAGCTTTCCTGTGGGGAGGGAGGGGGAACCAGACGCGCTGGGGCCAGAGGTGGGCAGGGCCCCCCCAAGGCCAGCTGGGGGGGATGGTGCCAACCCTGAGGGGGTTGAATGGGGGGGGTCCTGGGAGACAGTCACGGCCCCAGGCCTGTGACCCCGAGGGACTGATCTGGGGGATGGAAACCCCCAGGGACTGCCTGGGCCCCCTGCCCAGCCTCCCCAAGACTCCTGCCCCCTGAGTCCCTACTGGGATCTCAGCTCCCTCAGCCCCCTCTACAGTCCCTGCCCCCCTGGACCCGCTGCTCTGAGAGCTCCCCACTGAGCCCTCCCTGTTTCTGGCTGACAGTGGGGTGGGGAGTCTGTAAGGGGTCACTAGGGCCTAACAGTACCTGGGAGGGGCACGTCATCCACCCCCATACACCCCTCTCCATCCCCACCCCTCTAGCCTTCCATCCCCATACACCCTGCTCCATTCCTATACACCCCCCCTCCATCCCTATACACCCCTTCTTCCACCTCTCCCTACCAGCACCCCTCCATCCCTATACAGAGACTCCCACTAGCCCCATACACACAGCGCTGGCTTCTTCCATCTGTCCCCACACACACACCCTCCAAACATCCCCTCCAGATATCCCAACGGCTCTGCCACTGCCTCTTGCTGCCTTCTTTCCCCTCCCGGCAAGCCCCCCCACCTTCACCCCCTCCCCCGTAACAAGGCACAGTTCCTGATGCTCACTGGCCCCCGTTCACACCCTCAGCCATCACATTCACACCCTGCTGCCCACCCCATTCACACCCTACTGCCTACCCCCTTCACACCCTGCTGCCCACCCCATTCACACCCTCAGCCATCACAATCACACCCTACTGCCCACCCCATTCACACCCTTGGTCATCACATTCACACCCCTCAGTCATCACTAGTCACACTCCATAGCCATCCCAGTCACACCCTTCTGTCCCCAACATTCACTTCCCTCTATCAAACCGTATTAATTACCCCCCAACCAATACATTTCTCTCTCATCTGCCCCGCCCCCACAGTTTATCTGGGGCTAGCGGGGTGAGGCCTGGCAGGGCTGTGTTGGGGGCTCGGCGGGTGGGGCTCATCCTCCCCATGGGGTCGGTGGTGTTGGCCATGCTGCTGGCTGCCTCTTGGGGTGTGGGGGGCCCTGGGGCTGCTGAGCCCCCTCCAGGCCAGCGCTGCCCCCAGGAGCTGGCCCAGGCCAGGTCCTGCTGCTCCCTTCCCGGCCCCTGCGCCACATGGCCAGCGCCTCGGCCTATCCCGGCCCTGGGAACCGCGGAGCCAGGGCCCTGCCGGCCCCCCACCCTCCTGCCTCACCCAGGCTGGGCCCCTGCCCTGCACCCCAGGACTTGGCACAGCTCCCTGTGCCCACCCCATGGCCCCCCCAGTGCAAATCCACTGAGCCCTCCCACCCCACTGAGCTGCCCCTCCCCCGCCTCACTGAGTACCCCTCCCCCACCCTACTGAGCCCTCCTCTGAGTTCCCTGCCCCACGGCACCCCCAGCACCCACTGAGCCCCTCTGTCCTGCAAATGCCTCCAGCTCCTGCCCCACTCAGCCCCACCTGGCCCACCAAGTTCTCCACCCCACTGAGTCACCTGCCTCACAAAAACCGTGAATCCTCACCCCACTGAACCCCGCTTCACTGAATGGCACCTCCCACCCCCATTCCCTGCAGTGGCGCCCCATGGACAGGATCAGCCCCCCCCCCAGCAATTCCCTTCCCCCCCCAGCCCCTCATCGCAGCAGCTGCACCAGGACTCACCATTTCTCCATGGCTGCTTTGAGCTCGGCGCAGGGGGGCTGCCCCTCAGGTTCCTCAGGGGGCCCCCCCTCGGGGTCCCCTCCTGGGCTGGGGCTGTCGGACATGCTGGTCTGTGTGTCCGTCCGTCCGTCCGTCTGCGGAGCCCGGGCGGCAGCAGGGGGTGGTGGATAGCGCGCGGGTATTCGAGATATGTCATAACTGCTCCGGGGTTAATGCACCGCGGCTTAGCCTGGGCCAGACGCCTCCCCCCGCGCCCTGCCCTCCCCTCTCACCACCCGCTGAACCCAGCCCGGGAGCAGGGCGGGCGCGGGGGGGGGGGGTGTGTGTGTGTGTCTGTTCCTCACTGGACGTGAGGTTTCATCACACGCCAGGACCTTTCAGTAACGATTAATCTTTCATTCCGGGAGACACCAGGGTAATTCTGGAGGGTGGCGACCCTCTTGGGGCTCTGGGGACCTGCCCCCCCTGATGCTTATTCCCCTCCATGAACTGGAGGCCCCCCCCCCCCATGCTGGAAACAGGGAGCTCTGCAGGCCAGGATCTCGGCCATAGACTTGCTGGACTAAAGTGTGTGTGTGTGGGGGGGGGGGGAAGGCTTCAGCCTTTGCCTTGTGGGCACAGGGAATCAGGCCAGGCTCCCTCCCCATGAAAGGGAGTGTGTGTGTGTGTGTGTGTGTGTGTGTGTGTGTGTGTGTGTGTTGGGGGTGAGATTTAGCATGTGTGCAAGGGGTGGTGGGGTTTGCAGGATGCATGTGTGTGTGTGCAGTGTGCATGGGCGCGTGTGTGTGCATAGAGGGTGCTGGGTATGTGTGTAGTGGAGGTGTTGAGGGAGGATTGTGTGAGTGTGCGTAGTGAGTGTGGGGGGGTGCACGAGTATGTGTAAACAGGGTGTTGTGGTGTGTGTGCAGGTTCTGTTGGGGGTGTTTGTGTGTATAAAGGGCGTTGCAGGGTCTGTGTGCGAGAAATGGTGTGTGTGTGTGGGCAGCTGATTGTGTGCTTCATGGAGGAGGTGTTGGGGGGTTGTGTGAGTATATGTGTGTAGGAAGTGTTAGGGGTGCACATGTGTCTGTAAATAGGGTGTTGTGGTATGTGTGCAAGTCCCATTGGGGCGTGTGTGTATGGAGGGTGTTGGGGGTGTGTGCAGGAGATTGTGTGCTCTGTGCAGGAGGGTCTAGGCAGAAGGAGGGTGGGTTTTGGTGAGTCTGATGAGGCCCGGGTGGTGCTCAGCGAGCTCCATGGAGGTCAGCTCAGACCAGTGGAGCTGGGCAGGTCACAGATGGGGCTGTGTGGGAATCTGGTGGCTGCACACTCTGATGGCCTGGGATTTGCTTTCTCCTGGACCCCCTGCTACAGGGGTTCCCTGCTGCCCTCCCCAGAGACCTGCTGCCCATCCCTGGCTCTGACCCTGCAGTTGCCTCCGCTGCCCTCCAGGGACAGGAAAGTGCTCAGAACCAGCCCCCAAACACAGACCCTTCCCACACAGCGAGATCCATGGCAGGGTGGCCGTGCTGCCCAGTACCACCCCCCGGCCTTGCTTCCCCATGGCACAGGAAGGCTGCACCATAGTGCAGAGTGCAGCAGGGGAGCAATCCAGGGACAGGCAGGGAAACGGGGGGGGGGGGGGGGCAGGATGAAGAGCTGCGTCATTTGGGGATTATGCAACATTGCCATGCACACAGACAGAGCTAATGTGGGCGGATGCAGTGCCCCCAGTGGCCTTGTTGATCACATGCAGTTTGGATGCTGTGGGTGCTAATGGAGAGCTGTAGTGCCCCCCAGTGGCCATGCTGAGCACATGCAGTGTGGATGCTGTGGGTGCTAATGGAGAGCTGTAGTGCCCCCCAGTGGCCATGCTGAGCACATGCAGTGTGGATGCTGTGGGTGCTAATGGAGAGCTGTAGTGCCTCCCAGTGGCCATGCTGAGCACATGCAGTGTGGATGCTGTGGGTGCTAATGGAGAGCTGTAGTGCCCCCCAGTGGCCATGCTGAGCACATGCAGTGTGGTTGCTGTGGCTGCTAATGGGGAGTCACGGAGCCCCCCAGTGGCCATGCTGAGCACATGCAGTGTGGATGCTGTGGGTGCTAATGGAGAGCTGTAGTGCCTCCCAGTGGCCATGCTGAGCACATGCAGTGTGGATGCTGTGGGTGCTAATGGAGAGCTGTAGTGCCCCCCAGTGGCCATGCTGAGCACATGCAGTGTGGTTGCTGTGGCTGCTAATGGGGAGTCGCAGAGCCCCCCAATGGCCATGCTGAGCACATGCAGTGTGGAGGCTGTGTATACTAATGGAGAGCTGCAGTGCCCCCCAGTGGCCATGCTGAGCACATGCAGTGTGGTTGCTGTGGCTGCTAATGGGGAGTCGCAGAGCCCCCCAGTGGCCATGCTGAGCACATGCAGTGTGGATGCTGGGTGCTTTTGGGGAGCTGCAGTGCCCCCCAGTGGCCATGCTGAGCACATGCAGTGTGGAGGCTGGGTGCTTTTGGGGAGCTGCAGTGCCCCCCAGTGGCCATGCTGAGTGGTTAGCTGTAATCACTAGCAAAATCTTGGAGTCATTGTGGATAGTTCTCTGAAAACATCCACTCAGTGTGCAGTGGCAGTCACAAAAGCAAAGAGATGTAGGAATAATTTATAAATGGATAGAGACTAAGACAGAGAATATCTTATTGCCTCTATATAAATCCATGGGATGCCCACATAGAATCATAGAATACTAGGACTGGAAGGCCTTGCATGTAGAATAGTGATAGAGATGCAGCCTGGTCTAGCTGAAACAAAAGACAGGACTATGTAGCATGTTAAAGACTAACAAGATGGTTTATTAAGTGATGAGCTTTTGTAGGCCAGACCCACTTCCTCAGATCAAATTGTGGAAGAAAATAGGCATGATCATATATACCAAAGGGATACAATCAAAAAAATGAACACATATAAAAAGGACAAATCAAATTTCAGAACAGAGGGGGAATGGGGGGGGAGGTTAATGTCTGTGAGTTAATGATATTAGAGGTGATAATTGGGACAGCGTGACAGGAGCTGCCCAGTTCCAATAAAAGGAGCAAGCACGTGGCAGAAGCCCTGTTTATGATCTGCTGGCTGGCTGGGATGACTGGAGGCAGACGCTCCAGACCTGCTATGCCTTGGCTTTCTCTGTCTCCCTGCAGCCCTTTGCCAACCTAAGAGTGTGAGTGCCCGAGGGCATCAATGAATGTGTGTGTGCGTGTGTGTGTGTGATAGTTGTTCCCCTTGAGTTTAACCCCTACAGTGGATTGTTAATTCCTCATTTCAGACTGACACGGCTACATCTCCATTAATAAATCCATATGAGTGTAACTCTGGGCTACGTCTATACTGCATCCTTCTTCTGCAAAAGCTTATGCAAAGGAAGCATGGAGTAGACTATCACCACAATTCATTTGCATAATTAATTAGGGGCCATTTTTGCACAAGAGGCTTTTATGCAAAAAGGAGCTGTGTAGATGGCTCCTTTTTGTGCAAAAATCCCCTTTTGCACAAGAGCCGTTCTTCCTCATTTTTTCAGAAAAAATGTCTCTTGTGGGACAGGGTTTTTTTGTGCAAAAACGGCCGCTAATTAATTATGCAAATGAAGTGGGTGATATTCTACTCTGTGCTTCATTTGCATAAGCTTTTTCAGAAGAAGGATGCAGTATGGACGTAGCCCTGGGGTAGACTCCAGTGAAATTTGGGGTAACATTAACAACCCATTTTATCAGCTTCATTTACAATGAGCTTCAGGGGGTAGCCAAGCTAGTCTGTTACAGAAAAAAACAACCAATGGTCTGGTAGCACTTTATAGACCAGTGTTTCCCAAATGGTGCTCTGTGGAACCCTGGGGTTCCGCGAAGTGAAAGTAAGAGTTCCGCGAGAACCCGAACGGTCCCACCCCCTCGCCCTTAAAGAGACAGAGAGGAGCCCGGCGCGCAAAGACACTGGCTCCTTCTCTGGTTCCTCACTGCCCTTTCAGACACCTGCCATCCCCCGCTGCCGCTCTGTTTTTACCACTGGACTTAGCAGCAGCAACAGCTGCTTGTCCTGCTTCTCCCCATCAACCCAAGAATCCTCTCTCCCGTCCCCCGCTGCGGCTCTGCTTTTTCCAAGGGACCTAGCAAGTGCTGCTAGGTCCCTTGGTAAAAGGAAAGCGGCAGCAGGGGATGGGGGAGAGGAATCTTGGGTTGATCAGGGAGAAGTGGGACAAGCAGCTGTTGCTGCTGCTGCTAGGTCCTTTGGTAAAGGCAGGGTGTGTGTGTTGGGGGGGATACTATCAGTGAGTGGAACACCAGAAATCCTACTCACTGTGAAGGATCAGAAATTCCCATACACACTCCTGTGTGCGACTTTAAGAATTCAAGCTAATATCAAGATTCCCCATGGATCATTGGTTAAAAGAAGGAACTTCAAAGAAAAAAATGAGTACTTCAAACTCCCATAGTTTTACTGAAACCAGCAAGGAAAATACTGAGGCAGTTCAAGTTAATTATGAAAAATGACAGCCAACTAATAAGAAACGCAGGTGTTGTAAGGACTATTTGTCATTTTGGATTCACAAGCAATGGAAATGAAGATGCTCCAGGTGCACTGTGCAACAAAATATTATCTAATAGTTGTTTAGTACCTGCTACATTGCGAAGACATTTTGAAACAAATCATCTAGACTACAAAGATCAAGACATTAGCTTTTCGAAGCAGAAGCTTGAAAAAAGTAAACTCTGCATGTCAAAAATTGCCAAATTTGATAATGAAAATGCAACAGAGGCGTCTTACAAAGTTAGCTATCGTTGTGGAAGAAAACAAGCCTTCCCTCTGCGTTTGTGAGCAACAAGTAATCAGAGACAGTTTATTCGAGCAATATTGCAAGGGAAGAAGCTGCTGCTAGGCAGATCGTCGAATACAAGCAATTATGAAGCAGTTTATATACTGTCCATTAGATATAATAACATGAAACAATTAGTCTCCTTCTCATTACAAACAGCAAAGACTAACAGTTATTTTAGTTCCACCCAGATGCTCCTTATCTCAAGGTCCCTGCCAGAGTCAGCATTCTATCCTTATCTCCATATAGAGGTGAGAGGCAAAGGCAGCGTCTTATTACAGCTCTCGCGTTGTCAGACCACAAACTTAGCCTGACTCTTGCTCTCTTGCTAACAAGACGAAGATGGCTGCAAATTCCCTTATTCCCTTTTCCCTGCCTCCACACGGATATCGCTCACCAGAGAAGCACACACTATTGGGGAAACAAAATACAGGACTATGTAGCACTTTAAAGACTAACAAGATGGTTTATTAGGTGATGAGCTTTCGTGGGCCAGACCCACTTCCTCAGATCAAATAGTGGAAGAAAATAGTCACAACCATAATGGGGAGTCACTCATAAAACCATGTGCAGAAGATACTGTAAGGTATCAGGAGTCTTGTCCAAAAGTTGAGGCTGTGCCACTATCAAACAATACGGTCATACGTCGTATTCACGATCATGCTGCTGACATCGAGAAAGAGCTTATTTTTCAGCTGCATTTGTGTGATGCATATGCATTACAATTAGACGAGTCCACTGACGTTGCAGGTCTTGCAGTTCTGCTTGTATTTGTCAGTTATGATTTTAATAGTTCTGTTGAAGAAGACTTGCTTTCATGTGAATTTTTGCAAACCAATGCTCCTGGTGAGAATATATTCAATTGTATCGATAACTTTACGAACACACATCAAATAAGCTGGGAAAAATGTGTTGATGTGTGCAGTGATGGTGCTAAAGCAATGGTAGGAACAGTGGCTGGCGCTGTAACACGAATAAAAAATGTAGCACCAAACTGCACCAGCAGTCATTGCATTCTCCACAGACACGCTCTGGTAATTAAGAATATTTCTCCCTCTCTTAAAAATGTGTTGGACGAAGCAGTACAGATTATTAACTACAGATTATAAACTCAACCATTACAATCAAGACTGTTCAAAATTAGGTGTGACGATATGGGTAGTCAGCACACAGTTCTGCTTCTATATACAGAAGTCAGGTGGCAATTGTAAGGCAAAGTGCTGGGTAGATGGTCCTTTGTTCTGACCCAGTATGGCCGTTCTTATGTGCCAATGGAGGTGGCAGTGCCACACAATTATCATGCGGGGAACATGCAGTGGGGTGCTGTGTGCTAATGGGGAGCTGCAGTGCCATTCACTTGTTCAGATGACCCCCTCCCTCCTTCCCTTATTTATTCTTGGAGCTGGACTTACACTCTGCTCATCTGAAGAAGTGGGTGGTGCCCACAAAAGCTCATGATCCCATCGACATGTTTTGTTCGCCTTTAAGGGGCTACTGGACTATTTGTTGTTTTTTTAAGTTTTTCCCGTTACAGACTAACTCGGCTCCTTCTCCGAAGCTTTTGGCGATATATCGTGTGTGTGTCAGGGACTTTAACCCGGACGGCCTCCGTTCGTTGTCTGACCGCAAAGAGACAGGCAACACCAGCAAGATCCAATCACGAGCTCTTTATTGAATAGTGCGCACTACAATAGAGAGCGGCCCGTCTCCCAAGGGAACCAGCCCTGATTTCAGTAACAAGTAAGATTATATAGACAGTTCCGTCGCATCATAAAACATTTGCCCAAGCATCTCAGCCCCCCCTTAATTAATTTGAAGCTTCTAGTGTTAATGCGTATACTTCATGGCCTTAAGCAATTCATAATGCGTCAACAGCTGTCTTATCAGCCTAGAAGGCAAGTACCAAACAACAAGGAGACAGGGAGTTAAAACAAACAGAGGGCAGAGACAGTTCGTTAAGATCAGGGTGAGAACAGAAACAGGGAGTTACCTTATCAGTTCTCAAACTAGCTGTTCTCATCACAGGTGCAGCCTTTCACTTACTTTATTTTGCAACTTAAGCAAGTACGTAGGGATTGCCCCTTGCTTGAGCCATATTTCTAGTTCTGTTCTGTTCAGGAACTACCCAGAAACCTTTGTTAACCTCTTTCCTTGATCTGTCTTAACATAACTGCACTAGGCCCAATTCTCTAGGGCCTAACATGTGCCAATGAGGAATTGCAGTGCTACCCAGTGGGCACATGCAGTGGGGATGCTGGGTACTAATGCGGGCTGCAGTGCCACTCAGTGGCCATGCTGAGCACATGCAGTGTGGATGTTGTGTGCTAATGAGGAACTGCAGTGCCCCCCAGTGGTCAAGCTGGGTACATGCAGTGTGGATGCTGCATGCTAACAGGGAGCTGCATTGTCACCCCGTGGTCAAGCTGGGTACATGCAGTGGGGATGCTGTGTGCTAATGGTGTGCATTCAGTGGTCCTCTAGGTTCCCGATATAATGAATGGAGTGAGAGAAGTGGGAGCAGGAGCCAACAGACAGCCCCCGTGCAGGGGCTGGAAGCGGGAGACTTGTGGGCTGGGGGTCTGGATCAGTAAGATCCCCCTAGTTGGTTAACCATTTAACTGTTATATAACATTTAACCAGTTAACATATTAACTGGGATTTTACATCCCTGGGCTAAGCCCCATCCCTCTCACGGAGACAGGCACCTCCCTGGCCTTGCAGTTCAGGATGGGGTGTGTTCTGTCAGACGTGTCCAGTGGCCATGTAACTCAGCACAGAATAACTGGGGGACTGAGGAGCAAGACGGCCTGCTTGGTTACCTTTAGGACAATTGTGGAAGATCCTTCGCTCAAATCCCCCTTCCATCTGGTGAAGTGAAAGGATTTGTCAACTCGCCGAGGAGTATCCTAGCCAGAGAGCTCCTCAGCCAGTCGGTCCCCATAAAACAGTCCCACTGTGTAGAAACCTTTCAGGGCTGTTCCCCACTCTGGCACTCCGAGTGCAGAAGATGGGGGCCCGCAGGAGACCATAAATACCTTTCTTCT